>NC_081192.1:22992361-23307361 GCF_902713425.1 Acipenser ruthenus
TGTTGTTTGAGTGAGTTGTTTGCATTGCATCTATGCGGCTATCCAATCACGTTAACCTGCAGTCATATGATGCGGTATGCGTCATGTGTTTTTCTTAGTTTGTGCGCCTGTGTGTCCGGTTTTACTGGAGAAGTGTCATGATGGCCGGTGTTGTTGATGAGCCTGTCACTAAAAGGCAAAAAAGCAAGTATCGAACACAGTGGGAAAAAAAAATGGATTCAATAATATGCCCATGGTCAAGTCATCCAATTAGGATTAGGATTATAATTAGGATTTCACTGACATTTTGCAGACCTGTTTAAACATTAAATACACCTAATATTTCAGAGCACTATACAAGCCTAAAAATAGTGGTACTTGCTTCCTTACTAAACCAGAGTGCTGTCATTTGTTAAAAGGCAAGCATGCAACATCTCCCAACAGTTGCTGCCGACATTCTCTGTCTGCTGTGGATTTGAGACTGGACGTCTACATCCACTGAATTGGTTGGAAGTGTAAGGCAAAGCTTTGCCAAGTTAAACAGTCCCGAAACTCGGTTACCCAAAGGTATCTGACATTCTTTAATAAAGTCCATATATGCAGCACGTTCGTTGTCAGGTTATTTGTCCCAGCCAGGAATTTATTTTATCAGTACCGAGTCAAAACAAAGAAAAAGTGCCTATTCGGCTCTAAAATTCTAACTGCATTTACAAAGTAAACAGCAGGTTGTTTGAACCAAGGTAGCTGTGCTTGATTGTACCTGTAGTGCTGATTTAACTTGGGTACAACCAACACAGGAATACTTTTTTGTCTGCGCTGATTTTCCAGTTTGTTTTCTGAAAGCTGTTGTTTGTTTTATGTTCTGTTCAGCAGCCTCTGTAGTGGCCTTTTGTTTAATGTGTGATTCTGAAGTTATAGCGATCTATTGTATTTTCTTTGTCACATTACAAGATGTTCAAAACAATTACCTCCATCTGCATGTACAGTTTATTTGGGAAATGTCTTGACACGATCCTCAGCCAAAATATACTTTGCTTGTTTTGCTTTGTCGTCCATTTTTGGTATTTTACATCTAATGCTGAAAACTAGATTTTAGCAACCTACATCAAAACAATGCAGCACTGACTTTGTCTACATACAGTACAGCAGGTCACAGAAAAGCCAGTACAGACGGACTGATAGGCTGATTAAAACATCGTTGTCATCTGAACAGTAAACAAGAAAGTTAACCGCTTTGGAGTATTTAAAAAAATATATATATTTCTCTGAGTTTTTGTTTTTGCCTAAGTGCAATACACACAGGAAGGCGAAGGAATAAAAAAAACCTATCTACTGAAGAGGCAGGAAATATGTGATGTGATATCTAAAGGGTTAAAAACAATTGTGTAATGTTGTGAGCGCTGTGTGTTATCCTGTGGTGTTCTGAGCACAGCACATTTAGCACATTCTGGCGAGAACTGCTTGAGATGCATTTCTCAAAAGATAGTTAGGGTGCGGTTATGTCTAGTTTCAGGTAAAGCTGCTTAGTTAAAAACAACCCCTTGTAAGGGAGTCTTCATCTTTGAGAAAGTTTTAGAAAGTCCTATAATCATGACGTGTTAATGTGCCTACTTGTTGCTATGCTAATCAAGTATAAATATCGTGCTGCCTTGTCAATAATCAAGAGAGAGTGTGTTCCTGTAACCATTGCTGCTCTTCCCTTGCGCATTGTATTAAAGCTTCTTGAAACTGCTATTCGAGTGGAGTATTCAGTCATTTCATATGAAACAGGATTTTACCTACTACACTACAAAAGAAAGATACGTAGTTTGCGTCACTTGCGTTGTGCAGTAGTTCACGAGGTTTCTTTCCTCCCGTCACCAACTGAAAGTGTCCCATTCTTGCCATCTGGTCACCCTACAGTCGACTACGTACCACAGATAGGAAAAGCAGCCACCTGCAATGCAACCACACGCAGGTTGCTGAGGAAAGATAGAAAGAAAAAAGGCTGAATCAGGAGTCACTGATTCCATGAAAGCGGCAAGCCAGCTTTCAGCCTGAAAGGCAAGTGAACTGCAGTAGACTCACTCTTTTTCACAATACGCTCAGATACCAACACAGAGGGTCTTACCTTACTGTCTTGAGAGGCAAAAAGAGAAATGGCTTCCTCAGTATGACGGTTTTAACCCCTCGGTAGGCGGGACCAAGGGCGTCATCCCAGGAAGGGGCCTATTGGCAGCTCTGGGATAGAGAGCTCAGAAAATACCTACCAATAGGCAGGCATATCCCATACCTAATGTTGTTGGTGGTCGTCTTCGAATTGAAAGGGAACCATATTTGTTTTTTTCTGTATGAGGTACCTGAATGGAAGAACAGGTTCATGAAAAGTAGCTTTTTTTATTTGGCATTTGGAAATACCCATGAAGAGTCCACCGCTGAGAAGAAGCCTGCAGAGAGAAGGCTACGACGAGACCACAGCTGGAATTCTGAGCAAACCACATTACTTACAGAATAATGAGGAAACAAAAACTAGTGCTGCATAAAATCACAACCCCCCCCCCCCCCCCCCGAAAAAAAAAATGTATTAGTATTATTATTATTATGATTATTATTATTTATATATATATATATCATAACCAGGCAATTTCGGCAAGATGTATTTAATTCGCGTTACTGAATCAAACAAACACATCTGTTGAATTGATTCACTAAACTGAATGAATCGAGTCTATAAAAAGAATCGAACTGCACGTTGCTAGTTCTCGGGCCAGAAAAAATAGGAAAATAGGTTTAAATAGTGTTCCTATCAGTGGTTAAAACCTGGTGTCCAAACAAACTAATAATCACTCACATTAATGTGCACAATACAATTATCGCCCTTTAGTAAATACCAGAGCGGGGTGCCTCATTTATTATTATTTATTATTATTATTATTATTTATTTCTTAGCAGACGCCCTTATCCAGGGCGACTTACAATCGTAAGCAAAAACATTTCAAGCGTTACAATACAAGTAATACAATAAGAGCAAGAAATACAATAACTTTTGTTCAAGTAAAGTACAAGTTTGACAAACCACAATTCAATAATACAGCAGGTAATAGTGATAGTTACATCAGGATATGATTAAATAGTGATAGTTACATCAGGATGTGATTTAATACAAAGTACTACAGGTTAAACACTTGGCAGATTACAGTATTCTGAAGTACAGGATTAAATGCAGTAAAATAGGGGGCAGATAAGAGCAAAATAAAGCACATTTACATGAAGGGTGATAGTGTCCCAGGATACAAACAGAGGAGTTCTACAGGTGCTCTTTGAAGAGGTGAGTCTTAAGGAGGCGCCGGAATGTGGTCAGGGACTGGGCAGTCCTGACATCTGTAGGAAGGTCATTCCACCACTGCGGAGCAAGGGTGGAGAAGGAGCGGGCTTTGGAGGCAGGGGAGCGTAGCAGTGGTAGAGCTAGTCTTCTAGTGCAGGCGGAGCGGAGAGGTCGAGTGGGGGTGTAGGGAGAGATGAGGGTCTGGAGGTAGCTGGGTGCAGACTGGTCAAGGCATCTGTAGGCTAGTACAAGAGTCTTGAACTGGATGCGAGCGGTGATCGGGAGCCAGTGGAGCATTATCATGCATTACCATACAAATATACACATATTCATTCTGATTACCATGGTATGCCAACCAACAAGCAATTGATAATGTTAATCTAAAACAAAAAACACACACACACACATTTAGTGTGCCCAATTATTTTAGCCGCGATTTTCTCCCCAGTTTGGAATGTCCAATTATATTTTCCCCACACCGCAGCAATTCCACACAAAGTTCAAGGTTCAGTGGGTGTCACATCCAAGCCAGCTTCCTTTTTTACACCCAGGAACTCGAGGGTGGATGTCAGCGAGCTACCGGCCTCTGGAGGACAAAGAGCCGGCCTTGCAGGTGTCCGTTCTGAGCTCACTGGGCTGCCTCCAGAACCCAAGGGAGTGCCAACGCCAATGCGACGCTACCTTAGGAATCCCGAGCGAAGACTGGTGACTTTGCACAGCCGAACGCGAACCCGCGCCGTATGACTCGCCCTGCACACTACGCAGTTGTGCTTTCACCAGACGAGCCACTCAGGGACCCCCCAGAAAAAAAAATGTTACCGGGTAATTAGAGGGCCCTTTAGAAATGTCAAACAAACAACCAAAAAATCTGATTTAAAAAGCGACACATAGGTAAGCGCAGACCAATGAACACATTTTTTTTTTTTTTTAATTTATGGCACTGTTTCACAAAATATTTTCTCAGCCAACATGTATGCAAAGCAGTCCTCATTAATGAATTTGCATATTTAGAAATGTCTTTCTTTTAATCCAATGATTAATAACCTGCAGCAGATAATTTACATTAAATAATCCAACACCATTTTTCCCAGTCCTCATTAACCTATTTTTCATACTGTAGATTACAATATATGAATACAAACTGTTATTGTACTTTTAAATACAATATAAATACAATAAATAATAATAATAATAATAATAATAATAATAATAATAATAATAATAATAATAATAATAATAAATACACATTCTCTTCACTCCACACACACAGCAAAACTGGGTGCTTGGTCCCACATTCGTGGCAAAATTTGGAGAGCTGCCCAGAGGAATTTTTGCCATTGCTTTTGTTTTCGTCACCAGTTGAATAATCTGATACATTACATCCACTTTTGGCATCATTCCTGCAATAAAGGACAACAATTAGACATAAAATCATTTGACTAATGAAACATAATGCCAACATCTTTTGTTATATGCCACAATTACAGTTTTCAACTACAGGTAACAATATAGTCAACTGTGTACAATGCACAGGCATACCACTAGGGCACCACAAGTCATTCATGAATAATGTACATAATGGAAAAGAAAAACACTTTTATTTGAGTAACAGATATCTGTGTTAGTGTAGTGTCACAGACGGTTCTGGCACGTCCCTTTTGTGCTATAAGTCATTAGATCCTTCTGCATGGAAGGCCTCGGTTGCAAGGGTGTGCGGTTCTTTGATGGACCCAGATTCAGTTAAAATGTTTTTGCCCACTGACAATGGGAATGCAATGTAATGATGGGAGCCCAGCTAACAAGATTTAAGTTTTTGCAGGTATCAGGCTTTTAAAAGACTGTCACTCACACCTGTGAGCAGAAACTGACCCAAGACTGTCAACGCTACTGGAAGCAGGCTGATCTTTGGGATACAAATTGAACATTTGTGAAACTGCAACAAATATTGTAATGACTGTAATGTGTTTTAAAGAATATACAAACATTAGAAAATATTATTAGCAGATCTGTGTAAGGCCTGTGTGGAGAAGTTCATTGCACTGAAGGTCAGACTGACCTGATGAAAGTTCCAAACCTCCCATATCAGGCAAAAGCATCTTTTTCTTTTTCCAGCGAGTGCAGAATGGTAGAATCTATGGAGCACAGTTAATATGCTAGAAGCAATCGAACTAGGTTTGATTACAGTAAGAAAAAACTAAAGTATTTAAATACATAAGAAACCTAATATAATAACATTAAGTAAATATATGAGCAGCCCTAAGTTTAAATATTCAATTAATATTAATATTAATAATTAAACATGAACCTCTTGCCTTCTGTGTATATGTGACAGAAATATGAGTTCTGGTTGTAAATCTCCCTCCCGACCTGTGAGGGCGCTAAGTAGTGAAAGGGAAAGGCTTTGGACGGGTTTGCCTGACAGTTCATTTCCTGGGTCGGAAAGTCAGTCAGCCTGGAAAAAGACAGGGCTCCGCTGCAGGAACGTATTGACCCGGAAGGTAAATGAGGTAGCAGCTGCAGGCAATACAGTCAGCTGTAATCGTTTACCAATTGGTCATGCATGATTGCATAAAAGGGGCCTGAGAATTGTAAATCTTTTCCTTCGCTTGGGTTTTATTGAGAGACTAGAAGGACCGTGTGAGACACAGAGAAAGCATACGGGAAAATATTTGTGAGTGTTTTGTTTGTTTGTTCATGTCTGTTTAGTAACTGTCTGTGTTTTTGTTATATAGCACTAGACGGCTAAACACGAATACGGAGCTGTCGCCACGGGCCGCACAAAACCGGATCAACACTGCACTACAGTCACAATTAACATTGTTATCAGCACTTGTTCAACACTGCACTAGAGTCACAATTAACATTGTTATCAGCACTTGTTCAAAAGTATAGCACGTATTATATTGTACTTCACCACAAGCACTGAGAGCACTCACTTTGGACTTGTGATCGTGTGTGTGTCTAATTGTGTGTGTTAGTACTGTGCTTATTATTTACGGGACTGCAACCCTTTTGATTACTGTGCAGTACACATTGTTTATTGCCAGTTCATTATTATTTGCTGGCTGGTCATCAGACCATTGGATTAATAATCATTAAATTAACCATTTCACCTGTACTTTGTTGTCTGTTTGTTCTTGGGATTACTGCACCCGCACCACACCTGCTATACAACTGCTACTAATTACCACTTTGCCACAGTATATCAATGAAGTAAAACGGAATTGTAGTTTATAAGAGATTGCTATATTGGCATATCTGAATTTGAACTACGTGTTATAAAATCAAAGTATGAACTGTAACTAACAGTAAACCTGCTGAACTCATGTTGTAACCTCGTTCTCATCTGCTTGTAGTAAAAGCAGTGTTGAAGATACCTCAATGGCGTTGGCCAATGAAGCGAGATTTTTGATGGTCAGCAATTTAAAAGCCAAGATCATCTCTATAATGAGCGATCTTGTTAATATTAACGAACGGAAATACCTTTCGGATAACAGAAGATAGGAGTTTATCTTACAATAATCATTTTCTATATATAACAGAAATTAATTAGAACCTGGCAGGAAGAGATGGGAATGGAAAGCATAGTACGTGTTAAAACGTTAAGTTAGATATTGGTTTGAAATAATGAGTACTGAAAAATGCTTATGATAATGTTTCATATTAAATCAACCCTAAAATTGGCAAAAAGCAAAGGCTGCCTTAAAACCTGCTTTGACTGGATTTTGTATGAACAGTGAAGAAGGTCAGACTTAGTTCAGTCACTGTAGCACTATGGCATTCTGGTATATTAATGCTAGCCTGTATTTAGATATAAATAACTGGACCTTCCATTAAACTCTTGAAAGATTTATGAATGGAGTAAAATAATGGCACAATTTCTAGGAGCAACTGTTATACTGAAGTAACTTAATTAGAAATACATCTTATAATGCCATTTAAAGATAAACTGTTGAAAGAACACAGTAAAAGTTTATTATAACAGATGCATGGCACTGACAATATTGCAACACTATTGTTGACGCATTTGCGATAATGTTCA
Organism: Acipenser ruthenus; assembly: GCF_902713425.1. Classification (NCBI taxonomy): domain Eukaryota; kingdom Metazoa; phylum Chordata; class Actinopteri; order Acipenseriformes; family Acipenseridae; genus Acipenser; species Acipenser ruthenus. Next base: position 22,999,687 of record NC_081192.1, read on the forward strand.
TTTAATTTAATCAATTTAAGAATGAGTTCAGTTTCTCCAACTAAACAAAAAGTATTTAGACATTACTATATCAATTAAACCAAAGAATATACATGTTTAGTTTATATAAAGATTTTACTGGAGTAAGAAACAAAGGTATTTATTTACAGGGAAATTATACTGTGTGTCTCAGACACACAGTATAATTCTGGAACGGCATTAGACCTTCAAAAAATAAAGTTTAGTCTTTGACACCTCAAAGCAGGATTCGGTGTTGGCTCTTAAAAGCAGGATTTGCCAACCTTGAATGATAATCAACGGAAGGTGCTTTAAGAAAGACAGGAGTATGTATCTTATTATATTATAAGAAAATAATGAGAGATGCATTATAAAAATTAGAATGTAAGTGTTTTTTGGTATTATCTGAAAAGATACCGGTCCAGGTGTCTCTTGCATCGGCCAAAAAATGACTTCATGCGGTGAATTTGTTAAAGTGCTTACAGTGGAGTTTCATATTAATTAAAACAGTAGCCTTGGCAAGTAAACAGGGTGTCTGAAACCTGCTTGTGCAGGCGAATCTTTAGAAACAGAGAGAGAGGTCAGGCTTGGTCCAAGCATGGTACCAGTTAAATAAGGCTATTATATTTAACAGGTTTATTACAGCTTCAATTTAAATGAAACTAATTGAACTGACAACTGAATGCTTATTCAAAGGCAGTCTTTGTCAAATACTTTGTTAACACACATTTGTATATGTGTATCTATGTGAAGTTAAACTGGCCCATTGACAACACACTGAAAAGGTAACATAATATGCGGCTAGGAGGGACATATATTTTTTGACCCACCTTAATATAATCAAATAGAGCTGGTGTTACATATTAAAAAACATCTCTCATATATACACATATACTTGTATTATATTATAGCAAGGATTCTGTGAACTTTGGTCCACCTGACTTTTTAGAAAAAGGAGGAGTTGGAAAAAGAGAGCGATGAAATCATGTTCCGATATTTTCTGGCAACAAGTTATATCCAATCAGTTTTGAAAAGGGAGTTGACCGGATCCTTCTAGAATATATAATTAACTTAAAGGTAAGAAATGTCAAGGCAGATTGATCAGATTTAACTGGGACTCCTGATGTATTCAATGGAGGGGAAATCCTATAAAAACCAAGGTAAAACCCCAGTCCAGTATCGCTCAACTTGCTAACTACAAGCTGATGTGGTCCATGCTCTGAGGATCTGTGAAAAACGGATTGCTGTTTGGTGGTATTCACAAGTCTCTGCCTTTTGAAGACAGTTCTTATTTTTCAATATATCCTACACTACACTTCCATATACTGGAAGGTAAGCATATGTTTTAATTTAATATCTCTTTTATATTGATGCATTGCTATAAGGTATAGAAATTATGTTTTAGTCTTGAGAGTGATATATATATTGAATGTTCTAGAATTTAGCGGTGGGCGTTTTTAGCTTTATGCATGCATAGCCTAAGGCCTAAGCATATAATTAACCATATTTGTATTACTGTATTGAAGTATTAATGCTGTTAAACCTGTAAAGGCACCAGATCACCTGGACTGCTTATTACTTGGGATTTACGGTGGTCAGCGCAACCAACCAATCCACTTTTTAACATAAGCATTTAATAAACCGAAAAGAGCACTACTACTGCTCTGATTCGTTAAAACTTCAAATTAAATGAGAATGTGTGATTTTCTTGAATATTAAAAAGTTGTGTGGACATATAGCACGCCCAGTGCACGAACAAAACCACTACATGAGTTTAAAACATCTCTGTCCTCCTTGAACGTCTCCCCTGAGTTTAAGAGTGCGCTCAGAGCATATATATAAATAAAAAGAGTACGTGCGAAAATTCTGACAGTAATGTTGATAAGTTTGCACGGCCAATAGATGAACTGTGCTACAGCTAATTTAGTTCTTTATATAATTTAGATCTGTATACTAAATTTAATATTCATTTTTTCATTTAACCTTTATTTTACCAGATAAGATGGAGAACAAATTCTCATTTACAACGACAATCTGGTCAAGAGGCAAACATCACAACAGCACAAAGCAACAAATACAACATAGGAAACATAAATAAATAAATAAATAAATAAAACACACTAACAAGTACCTACACATGCATCAGCCAGTAGTGAATTCAGATTCTGATTAAAAACATCCTCAGAAACAAAACTCAATGTGCTGCCGCAAACTGAAATGAATTACACCTAAAAACAGTGGGAAGAACCAATCTAATCAATGAATCGGATCTTAAATTGTAAACTGAAGCAAAGAACTGTAATAGGTTGTACAGATATAGTGGGGTTTTCCCAATCAGGGTTCTATAGACTAACTCATCTCCTACTAAACTTTTTTCACTTTTTTGGGGGTCTTCAATTTTTCCTGTCTACTTTAATTTGTTGTTGCTGTACTATTTTCTTACTATTTTGTTTCTCTTGTTTTTATTCCCTTATTTAATGTCCACTTTTAATTTTATTTCTTATTTTAATTCTTTATTTAGATTTTTTGTGTGTGTGTGTGTGTGTGTTAGTGTTGTTGTACCATAATTTGAACACTCTCAAAAAACCAGTCCTTATTCTGAGTTTGTGAAATTCTAAATTTTTTAAATAAATTACTTGACTCAGTGAAATTAAACAATTTAAAAAGATAAAAGATTAGGTATAATCCAATTACTCATTAGGGACAAGCTACATTCATCCTAAAACACTAATTTAGTGACATTCAGTAGTTAATATGCTGAGTCAACAACGTTATTCCTGTGTGATATCCCTTAACTAATTCCCCTAAAGCTATATCCCAGATATATCTACTTAGAGGAATAATTTATAGGGAACCCATTACAACTCTGTCATCTAGTGGTGCAATAGTATACATTCATTTGTTCTTCCTATTTTCCAGACTTGTAGGATACAAGTCGCATTTTTGTGACTCAGGGCTGCAAAAGACTCAGTCTCGACCCTGTGTGACTCGGACTCGGAGATATTAACAACGAGTCCTTTTTTATTTTCTATTATATTATAGTTCCTAGGAAACTGTGCACAATAAAAACTCACCCAACAAAACATTATCCAATCACTGGTTAGCCCTGTTGTCTTTGCAGCCAATCATAGTAAGAATAACAAATTAGAATCAAGTTGTAGCGTAACCCCCAGAAAATCCACATCACCATTCAACATTACAAACAACATGATCTATTATCGGACCTGTTACTGCTGCGCAGACAGCTGCTGTGATGACAGCTACTGGAGTGTTGCATGTTTAGCAATATGAAGGAGCTGGAAAGAATCTGCTCCAGTCTGGGTTGAATTTGCACCTACAGTGTTTGCGCTTCTTTGAGTTTGCATGACTAACGTATATCTTTCGAAAAGCGAAAAATCCCGCGGTCCAACAGTACTGTCGCGAGATCGCAAGCAGGTGTTAATTTAACTTGGAAATCGCGTGTCTCTGGGTGAATTTGGCAATACTGTAAACAAGTAAGTCATTATTTGGCTTTTAAATGAGCATTTCTCTTTACTACTTTAAACCGTGTTCTAAAGTTTTTACACACTGTAACTGCGTTTTCAAAATAAGCCAGCGACAGGAGCAATCCGCTGTCTGAAATGATATTTGTGCCAGCTACTTTTATTAAAAAAATATTAAGACTATTTAAGGGCATTATCATTCTGTACATTTGTTATCCTATTATCACTCTGTAAGATAACACATGAAAGTACATAACAGCTATACACATGCAACAAAAAAGCGTATTCTTTTTATCACAGTGTAAAATATGTACCCATAGGTGCATGTCATTTTGAGAGTTCATGTATAGTTTCTTACAAGTTGCAATGGTGACCTATATGTGAGTAGTACTGTTGTGTAAAAATGTAGCTTAAAATGAACAGTTGCATTCAACACATTTAGAACAAGAACATAAAAAAATAAAAATACACTTAAGGTTTGTGTGTTGGACATGCGACATTAACAAACATTTTAATGAATGTAGCAAAAAGTTCAATATTTAAACAAATAGGGAAGTGAAAAGGTTACCGTATCAAGCTGAAAAAGGTTTCTTTGTGACTCCAATAAACCAAAGTTATCTTTCGCCAGTCAAGTGCTTAAACAAAGTTTGGAGTCAACATGAACAGATCTATTTCGTCTGTTGCATCTTCTTAGCAGCCACAACTACTCCAAGTAAAATAGATTTGGTTACATTGTTTACCGTCAGGAGTTTAAGGATGATTTAATTCTGCAGCAAATTCCCCAGTTAGATAACGAGCTGATAATCTCAACCAAAGCAGCATGCACGGTAATTTAAAATGTTACCATACTGAAACACAGTATGTAGCGTGAGTTTTGGACTAAAGCAGGGTCAGCTGTTGCACGGAAAACTAAGTTTATTTCTCAAACTGACCATTTGAAGGTGAAAAAAAACATTTAGGGAATTAAAAATGAAATGCACTGCAGCTTACTTGATTTCATAAAAAAAACCCATAACACTCATATTGTATGAATTGAAATATCTAAAATGTATTGAAACTTGCTTGCTGTGGTGTATATAATATAGTAAATAGCAGAACGAACTTGATGCAATTTAAACTTGTTTTTACTGAAAACTAAACAGTAAAGCCCGACTCAAGCCGTCCCGACTCGACTCATCTCATCTCAACTGGCCGTACAGAGTTTGGATGAATCGTATCAGTGTGCGTGCCCTTAAAACCAAGATTATGCAGATTTCAGTCGGGATGTCTTCAGATTTGAAGACTGAACATGTTGAATCTTTTTCAGACGCAGTTTCGTTCAGATGTGATCAATCTGTCTGTGTTCGGCGGTTGCCGACCAAGACTGACTGAGACCGATTAGTCATAAGGGTGTCAACCAATGGTGAAGCAGGTTTAAGTGACGTAGCTTGTCATGTAACTTGTCATACAAGATGGCGGAATATTGACAGCTTTAGTTCCACAGGTAAAAATACATTAGTCTTGAATTGCTCCGAGTGTCCCGAATTCAACAATATCAGATATGTGCACATTTGAATAGGTTTTTTTTGGTGTTTACTAATCAAAGGTAAATTATCAATTAAACTTTTTATTATCAATCTACTGGCAGCGTATATTTTCTTACTGCGCTAAAACAGAAGTAACCGGTGCGTCGATCTCCAATAGGTCACAAATCACAAGCCCCTAGATCCACACTCTGAGAAAAAAAACGCCAAAGTCAAATAAAAAAATCAACAGGTTGGATTTTATTTACCACAGGCTAAAGTGTAGTAGACAAGCTATACAAAAAGTCAAACACTGCCTGAAACGTTTGCACGGTGTAAATGGTCAATTAATTAATAGGCTAAGCACTTCTTTTGGTTGCCTCGCAGCGCTGTCTCCGCCGTCTAATCAGCATACGATGCCATTTTTGTATTAACTTAGCTATGTTGGGCTAAGTTAATACAAAAATGTGTACAGGGCAGTATTAATTAAATCTGCATACATAGTAATCACCAGGATCTAGTTGTGGTCCGTCTAATTCAGTTTTAGCAGTGTGCGACACCCAGTCGGGAAAAACTCAAGTGGGAAGTCAAACCAAAACTGAGCACAACTGATCGCAAAATCTGTGCATAGAGATGAGTTGGGATGGCTTGAGTCAGGCTGTGTGCAGCTGGCCTAAGAGCTGTCTACGCGTCTCAATGAGATGGGTGCCCCCTACTACCTTAGATGTGCCACGTACTTTAAAACTAACTAAAAACCCTGACTTTAGAAATACATTTCTAAAACTGCATTCTTGAAAAATACATAATTTGATTTTGAATCTCTGGAATATAATTTATTTGTTTGCACTGAAAAAGCAGGGAAGCACCCATTCAAATCCGGTGCGTTATGATGTTTTCAGCCTTTTACATATTTTTAAATTGAATTTATCATATTTGCCAGTCTCTTATGTCATTTTTAATGTAATTTATCATATTATTCCACCACTATGAAAATAGTATGCATTTATCGTATGCAATACGTTGGGCCTTTTTTTTTTTTTTTTTTTTTTACTTGTGCAGCTTTGTGGTGGACTTCTCGTGAATTGTTTTATCTTTTTAGAAAAACTGATTGTCTGTTTCCAGTTTCATTTTGCAAAAAAAAAAAAAAGTACCTCTTTTTGACAATAGGAAAACACACATCAGATCGCAATTGATTGCACATGTACCAACATCTGTCTGCATAACACTTGCAATCTGACAGCGTACCACTTTCTGACATTACATGGGTCACATTTTGGTACGTGTACCATATTCTGATGATGTACCACTTTCTAGCTCTGTAGTCAGAGATGAAAATGAAAAATCTCTGCTAATCTTTTTTTTAAGATATTAACACATTTATGACATTTGGTGTAAAGTGTTATTCTATAAATCGATCTTGGCAAAGTAACAAAAAGAAACTGAAAAAATAAGGTAGTTGTTTTTACATTATGCAACCCATTGCATTGATGCTTGTAGGTGGCTGTCTTGGCAAGTTGCTATTTCATTGGTCCACAAACAAGTACAATACGGTGAATTAAAGAGTTATGGTGCAGTTCTACAGTTCACATTGCAGGAAATGGCGGAAATAATGGAACGGAAGGAAGGTGCTGGCGAAAAATTAACATATATATATATATATATATTTCTTTTCTGCTTCACTTGTGCCAGCGAGCGAGCAGGGTGGGCGGGGTTGATCACGAACATTGTTGATAAAGCCTGTAAACCCCCACTCTCCTGGAATAGTCCATAAATGAGGCATGTATAGCTCACCTTCAAACCGTGAGCACCGTCTCTGCCTTTATTATAAATGCTTTTCTGTTAAAAATATACTGACGGTACGCTTGCATCTTATATATACAACAATAGCAAAGTCCTTATTTTTTATTGGTCCGCGACGTTCCTGCGTACCTGCGACGTACCAGTTATGTGAACCTCTGATTCTGAAAGAGGATGCAGGGCGTTGGAAAGCACTATTCTCTGCAGAAAAAATGTAGACATAATAAATATTCGTAGCAGCTACAGCTTTTTCTTTGTGACCGGATGTTGACGGAGACAAACATGGTGATCCAGCGAATTATAAATTATACCCCATGTTTAAACAAGCATCTTTTGAAAAACATTTTAAACTTTAAACTTTTTTATTAATAGAACGTTAAGATTTGTTTTAAGTTGTACATGGACTGTTTTTAAGTTTAGACATTTGTTTTTATTAAATTTGCATGACATAAGCAATTAGTGTTTGTTTTTATTAGCACTATATTTTCTTTTTTTTTCCATGGTAACATAAAATGAAGCAGAAAATGTCAACTTTGTGTTCAAATAAACATTTACAATATTAAATGCTTAGTATTGCAAATAGGCCCAAATGAGTGGATGATTAGCTCAAGTTCAAGAGCTCTTGCCTCGTGTGTGCATGGACTGAAAGTATTTTGTGTGGCTTTTGTAGGTTCAATGTTTATTATTATTATTATTATTATTATTATTATTATTATTATTATTATTATTATTATTATTAAAGCTCAAACGGGGGAAAGGAAGGTGCCACAAAAAATAGTAATTAACAAGAACAATTGAAAGTTTACATAGTTATTTTTTTACCTTTAACAATTAAAAGGGAGTGACTTTCTGATGTAAACGAGTTGCATTTGAGATCCAAAGGAACAAGAACATAAAAAGAAAATGTTCAGCCCTTGTGCACAGGTAAGAAAAAATAGATTTCACTAGAAACTACACAAATATTTTACCTCAACTTTATTTGACTGGCTATTTGCATCAAGTTTCACAGACCCTATTTTACCGTTCTGAAAAAAAAAAAAAACACACAACAACAACAACAACATGTACCTAATTTTGCTTGGCAGGTGCTGTTTTGTTCACTTTCAAGTATTGGCATCTCTGGGTTTGTGAAATCAGCAGTTAAAGTTCACTTATTATTTGGTATACATTCTAATTTCAGGTGTAATCTGAATCTTAACTTCATTCAATTTGGGTTCCTGAGCAAAAAATCCAACTGACAGTGGATCCCAGATTCCTACCAGTTTTCAGCTTTTTTTTTATTTTATTTTTTTTACTTCTCCTCACTTTCATCTCTGTATAGTCCAGATCACGGCTGAAAGTGAACAACAACATCCACAAACTTGAACTGGAAGCTTATCTATAAACTTCAGGTACATTCAAACAGTAGGAGGCTGTGTGGTCCAGTGGTTAAAGAAAAGGGCTTATAACTGTGTTCATTGGTCTGCGCTTACCTGTGTGTCGCTTTTTAAATCAGATTTTTTGTTTTTTTGTTTGACATTTCCAAAAGGGCCCTCTAATTAGGCTGTGTGGTCCAGTGGTTAAAGAAATGGGCTTGTAACCAGGAGGTCCCCGGTTCAAATCCCACTTCAGCCACTGACTCATTGTGTAACCCTGAGCAAGTCACTTAACCTCCTTGTGCTCCGTCTTTCGAGTGAGACGTAATTGTAAGTGACTCTGTAGCTGATGCATAGTTTACACACCCTAGTCTCTGTAAGTCGCCTTGGACAAAGGCGTCTGCTGAATAAACAAATAACAATAATTCCAATTCCAGTTCCAAAAGAAAAGAAGATATATTTTACTATTTTGTCGAGTTTGGCAAGATTTTGGTGTCTGACCAAAATTTCTACTGTCCATGTAGTTTAGGATTCCCAGATTTCCACAAAAACAGGGACGTTTATTTTTCCTTTAATTTACTGACGCCGTAGCAACGCTGAAGCCAAGAACTACAATCAACAAAAGAACAATCAACACAATAACTACAAATCACCTAACCAGGAGGGATACCACAAAGGCAGCAGAAGAGCAGATGATTGGGAGGAAGTGAAACTGTGTGTACAACAACATGCAGAATTTGATAAATAACCATCCTCAGCGACACTCTAGGCATGTGATGGTTATCAGTTCTTTCACATGAATAGTGGTTCTGAAATGTCAACATACCTGGAACTACAGCTATCAGCATTACAGGTTTTCCTTCTGTTTCCAGGAACGGCTGAAGTTACATTCTTTAGAGATCCTGGTGAAGTAGGCATTCTAGATTTCATACTAATCCTGTAATTAAACCAGAATGTATAGCAGAAAATAATCTCTTAATTTGAACTCTAACTGGTGCTAAACATTGATAAACAGACATTGATCCGTCCAGTTTAATACAGTATTTTTTAAATGTATTAGTGCAGAAATCATCTGATCTATGCGGAAGCGGGTATTCATGCACTTTATCAGGGAAGAAATTAGCTTATGTGTGCGGAAGCAGATGGTCATCATTTAATTTAAATTCAATGGAGTACAGTATAGTGCAAACCAAAGGATAGTACTGTACTGTAGTTAATGAAACCAGTGACAAGTGAGCAGAAAGCTGACTTAAGAGTCTCTTAGTCTGGCAGTTGAACATGGCAGTTATGACAATTAAAGACTCAGAGCAAGATCAAGATTTTATTTGTTTATTTAGCAGACGCCTTTATACAAGGCGACTTACAGAGACTAGGGTGTGTGAACTATGCATCAGCTGCACAGTCACTTACAACTACGTCTCACCCGAAAGACGGAGCACAAGGAGGTTAAGTGACTTGCTGAGGGACACACAATGAGTCAGTGGCTGAGGTGGGATTTGAACCGGGGACTTCCTGGTTACAAGCCCTTTTCTTTAACCACTGGATATTTTATTTGTATTATTGCATTTTTCAAGTTTTCAATTAATAGTGTGGCGCATCCAGTGATGTGCTCTACAGCCTGGAGATCGCCGGTTCGAGTCCAGGCTATTCTACTGCCGACCGTGGACGGGAGTTCCCAGGAGGCGGCACACAATTGGTGGAGTGCCGCCCGGGTAGGGGGGGGGGAGGGCTTAGGTCAGCCAGGGTGTCCTCGGCTCACCACACACCAGTGACCCTTGTAGACTGGCTGGGCGCCTGCGGGCGGGCCTGCCTGTAAGTTGCCCAGAGTTGTGTGGTCTGCCGACGCTGTAGCTCTGAGGTGACTGCATGGCGGGCCTGCGGAGGACCGATGTGTCCGTCTTCGTTCCTTCCGAGTCAGCGCGGGGGTGGCAGCAGTGAGCCAGGTTGAAATAAACAATAATTGGGCTTACCAAATTGGGGAGAAGATAAGAAAAATAACTGACGATTCCAAATTTAAAAGCAGGGTTCATACACTAGGGTTCACACACTTTTTCCATACTTCCATTTGTTTTTCCCAGACTTGTGTTTTAGTTAGTTTCTACTTTTTTTTTGATAGTTATCCACATAGGCGGGCAGCCGCAGAGCATTATAGCTTTTTGATCCAGAGCAGAAGTTGCACCTGGTTTTCTAAAAGTATTTGTCAGAATCTGGAGGTGCATATCTAGCAAGAGACAATGCAGGTATGCAACAGAGAAGTAAGATGCAATCTAAGAAATGCCCAATATTTGAGAACTATGTTGCATTATTTACAAAGAGAATATAAAAAGTTGTATACTGCAAGTATACTCGTGCCAAAATAGGATAGTATAATGGTACCAATAGTATACTAAAACCACACAATTTTGGCACCTGTATACTTGCAGTATACTACTTTTTTGTAAGGCATGATATTGGATTCTGATCCAAACATCTTTATACCATCTGTTAAATGTTGAACACTATGGGAGGAGAAAAATAACAAAAATGAAATAACAAATGTGCACGCATTATATATTAAAATGTGCAAGTGTCGTATGTTAAGCATACAAGTCAAATACTAAATACAGTACATCCTCGGTATAACAACCGTTTGGGTCCAAAGCCTTTTGTTCGCTATAGTAAAAGGACAACCCAAAACGAAAAAGCTGCTGGAGTAAGTTAAGGAAGTCACCTTGGATAAAGGCATTAGCTAAATTATTAATAATATTAGTACTGTTTTTATTCTTTGATTTTCTTTGTTATTACAGTATGTGTCACTACTACATCTTAATAATAATAATAATAATAATAATAATAATAATAATAATAATAATAATAATAATAATAATAATAAGATTGTGTGAATAAAAGTAGAAGTACAGTACCTATTTGTGGCGTGCTGCATCCAGTATTCTGGCTATATCCTATTAGTTGAAGAACGCAGTACCAAGTTTCAGTTTTGTTTCCTTTATTAACAAAAAAAAAAAACACACACACACACACACACACACACACACATCAATGCTGCTTTGCCGTGTCGGCTGCATAGAGCTGTACGAGCCAACATCAGCAGCAGTTTGATTTTTTTTTTTTTTATCAGTATTTAATCGTATAGAAGGCCATATATAGCGAGGATGTAAATAGTATATCTACACTCGGCTGACGGTTTGGACCCGAGACTGTTGCTGCATTCGGGACTGTAAGTTGCAAGCAAGCACCATACATTTAAAATACAATTACCGGTACATTTTATTAATCACATTAAAGAAATGAAAAAAAAAGCTACGTTAACACGCTACGTTTATACACACCATAGGGGCTACAGAAAGAGTTTTTTTTTTTTTTTAATCCGAGTCAGTGATGATAATAACTTGCTTTGTATTCGTATTTTTTTCCCTCCAGAGTACAGAATCTTGTAATTCCAGTTTGTAACTTTGTTTAAAAACCATAGCCTTCAAAATAAATTGATATATTTTGGCTGTTGTAGAGTCGATTTTACCTTTCGCTTCACTGAAGCAGACAAGGTCATGTGACATATACCAGTGTGCTGACTGGATAGGATTGCTTGAGTTGTCAGAACGTTGTCAGGGGTGATACACGAGGCAATCCTCGCGCGATTTGGTGGTAAGCAATACAGTTGCTACTACTAGCAAATTGCCTAGACAGTTGACCCTAGAGCTGCTGACTCGCTTTTGAAATCAATTATTATTAATAATAATAATTTTTTTTTTAAAAAAGGCAGAATTATTTTCATTCTCCCGTTATACTAGTAAAATTCCAGACTTTTTCAAGACTTCATAATGGAGACATGGTTTTTCAAGCATTTTCAAGCCCTGGAAATCAGTTTGGCATTTTTCCATACTTTTTCCAGACTTCCAGAATAGCGTACAAACCATGTAAAAGAAAAAAAAAAGTAATACTAAGCATTATATTTTTGAACGAGCATGAGATGATTTCAATGATACATTTGAAATAAACCCAAGATCCTAACAGCAGTGTTCTTATAAATGAATTGATCCTCCTGGTCTAGGGAACATCGCTTTGTCAGGGTCTCTTGGGAGAGAACATTTTTATATGTGCTACGGCCCCCCTGAAACTATTTCACGTCCCCCAGTTTGGGAACTCCTGTTAGTTTACTATGGTTCGCCATGTTTTATAATATGGTTTAACATACCCCTCTAGGCTTTGACATGCTTTACCATACTTTCACTGTGGCTTTCCCTATGATAAACTTCTATACGGGTGGTTCACAATATAGCCTTAAAAAACCTCAACCAACTGTTGAGGTTTTTTAACCTCAACAGTTAGAATTTAAACAGAGAATTGTGAGGGTCTGGATCCAACACCCCAGTAATGTTGTTGAAGCTGACACCCTGGGATCCTTCAAGAAGCTGCTTGATGAGAGAAGCTACTAACAACCAAACGAGCAAGATGGGCTGAATAGCCTCCTCTCGTTTGTAAACTTTCTTATGTTCTTATGTTCTAATACCATGAAAAAGTAGGGTCACTAATATATATTTTTTTTACAATGATTTTTTTCCTGCAACAACCACAGCCAGTTTCATCTTTTTTTTTTTTTTATTAGACAAACTAAAGAGGCCAGAATTCACAAAACTAAATGCTGAAACTGTCAACAAAGTAGGAATGGAGTTATCCATTCCATGTCTCAACATATAAAGTAGAAGTTGTGTGTATATACGGGTGTCTCCGCTACATTCCGCTAACACCCCTCCTCCCAGTGGAAGCAATAAAGTAGCTGTAGCTGTTTGAAAGGAACCTTGTGTTAATCAAAGTCTTGTTGGTTATGGTTAGGGCTGTATTTTTTTCACGGTACAAAATGGCTTATTTCACAGCATTTCAAGGTCTACAAATAGGTTTTTCAAGATATTTAAAGATTAAGCATAATATTTATGTAAAAATGGTGTTGTCACATTTGAAGAGCATTTTCTCCAGAGTTATTATACAACACATTCCTACATATTTAAATGCTTATCTGAAAAACAGTAAATGCTAAATTGTTGAATATTTTGTTTTTTATGTCCACCTTTTAAAGACATTCTATTTTCACCATCAGTGGATTATCAAACAAAATAAAAACATAAATACATGTAAAAAATAACAGCGGACACATGAAATGTCCCCTTGTACTTGACAGAGTGATCTTTGGCAGAAATATTTTCTATCTTTAACCATTTGCAGTCCAATTATTTTGACCCTGTCAGGCTGGTCAGGTCTTATTATTTGTTTTGTTGAGTTAGAGTGATTTTAGAGCAATCACTCAGGTTGCAGACTTATTGTAAACAAATAAAACACCCCTGACAAAGAAAACAAGTGAAAAAATAACCAAAAACAATTGATGTATTTTTTACTATTTATTGAGAACTGCAAAAGACAAAAGAAAGTGCACAAATTTGAACCAACAACAATTATAGAACAAATATAAATATGGTCCTCTAGGTGGCGTCTGATGGAGTAGAAGAATAAAAAGGGAGCTCCTTACTATTATAGAATAATCTCTTGCAATCCTCCATATTTAGTTGAAAACTAATTTCCAGTCCAAATCAATATAGATCAGTTTATATTTTATTTGATAGTTTTGACATATTTGTTTGTTTGCTTTATCGTTTTCATAGTTTTTTTTTCTTTTTTTACGCATGATGCCGAGGCCTCCGAGTAAGAAGCCAGTCACAGAAGGCCTCGTACTTATCGAGTCTGATGATAGGGATAGTGCCTCCCCACGCCCTGACCAGTGTGATGCGAATCCCGTAACATTGGAGAGCATTCGACTAGTTTTCAGAGGGGAGATTGAGATATTGCGAGCTGAAATTAAATCGGACATTGCTCCATTGCAATCTGCATTGTCATCCTACTGCGAGAGAGTAGACGAGGTTGAGGCAGCAGTTACAAACGTAGACACCCGTCTTAACGCCATGGAAACAAACTACGCAAATCTACTGGCTATGAATGAGAAAATGCAAGCGAAAATTGATGATCTAGAGAATCGTTCAAGACGTGACAACCTTCGTGTCCTCGGGATCCCAGAGGGCGTGGAAAAGGGCAATCCAACCAAGTTCATGTCCAATTTCTTCTTCGAGGTCCTTGGCCCGCTGGGCCTGGAATCCCCACCCTCTTTGGAAAGGGCCCACCGCGCAGCTGGAGCGAAGCCCGAGTCGGATGAGCGTCCGAGAGCCATGATTTTAAAAGTCCACAGGTTCCAGGTAAAGGAGCGGATACTCCGTCTGGCGAGGCAGCAAGACAAACTCATCTTTCATGGGAGCAGAGTTCACATCTTTCCAGATTTCAGCGTGGACATCATGAATCGGAGAGCCTCATACAACACCGTGAAAAATCAACTGAGGGCCGCCGGGGTTCGGTATGGCCTGCTGTACCCTGCCCGACTGCGTGTATCTTTCAATGGAACAGACCAGGTATTCCTCATGTCGCAAGCCGCGGAGAACTTTTTCTCGAACGTTATCCAGCCAAGGCTTAATAAATAGCTAAGTGTTGTTATTTAAATGGGGCCGAAAGTTCGCAATAAGGTACTGTGAATTATCGGTGGATGTGTGTTTGATTTAAAGCAGACGTTTTATGCTTTTGAGGGAGTGGGAGATAAGGAAAGATAATAATAATAATAATAATAATAATAATAATAAATCACCGGTTTATTCTCTGGGGTTTCTGTTCCACCCCCCTCCCCTCTGATTACTACACCTTAAAATGTTTGTATATTATTCACGTACTATGTTGTGAATTGCTATATAGATAGAGGCGAAGGAACAGACTACAGTTCCCAGTAGCACTTGCTTACTTAGCCAGAGCTGCATCACGTGCTGAGAGACTGACGTGGTCTTGAGAACAGTGCTTGCAGCTCGGGTTATTTTGCGGTGCCTGGTCCACTTTGCTGGGCGTTGTTCACATATTCCTTAACCTATCTGTCAAAATTGAATACGTATTTACATATAATAACATGTTTGCAAATCGTGTTATAGATGGTGAGGCTCATTCATTCACATTCATGATTGCTCTATAGTACGTATGTGATAGACTAGGTGCGTTTTTTTTTTTTTTTTTTTTTTTTTAACATGCAAAATTGAGTGGGTTTCATCCATTGCAAGTTATTATTATTATTATTTTTTTTAACATGCAAAATTGAGTGGGTTTCATACATTGCAAGTTATTATTATTATTATTATTATTATTATTTATTTATTTTTTTAACATGCAAAATTGAGTGGGTTTCATACATTGCAAGTTATTTATTGTTATTTTTTTATTTTTTTATTAACATGCAAAATTGAGTGGATTTCATACATTGCAAGTTATTATTATTTTTTTGGGTTTCATACATTGCAATTTATTTACTTATTTTATTAATGTTTGAAGGGATGGCAATACATTCTTATGGATTCATTACTTATAAGGATTGCATTTGTTCATAGATATAGTTCAGCTAGGGGTCTCCTGTTAGATTGTCCACAGAAGACTAAGTGTATCTTAGGTTAACCTAGCACTCTTGCAATGTGGGTAAGCTGCCACCTTGTTTTAGGTGGTATTGGGGGGTGGGGGGTTAGGGTTCTGTTCTTTGTGTCTTTCTACTTATCTCTGTTTTCATTTTCCTCTTTTCTGTCTCTTCTCTTTTCAGCATGCTTGCCAGCTGCTGTAGTGCAGAGGCATCCTGAATATGGGACTCTACATGGGAGGTTAATTAATATTTCACCACTGATAATTACAGTATACAATTTTTTTATCTACCTTCTAAATTATGGCTGCCACTAAGACTTTAAACACCAATGGTTCCCGTATCAATTTCATTAGTTGGAATGTTAAAGGGCTCAATCATCCTGTGAAGCGCAAGAGAGTAATGTCCCACCTCCAGAAACTTAATGTGGGTATTGCATTTCTCCAGGAGTCTCATCTTAGACCCTCAGATCATTTTCGGATGCGCAGGGGTTGGGTAGGGCAGCTTTTTCATTCCACTTTCACTGCCAAGGCTAGAGGTGCAGCAATTTTGATACATAAATCTATTCCTCTAATTGTTTCTGAGGTGATGGCAGACCCGAGAGGCCGCTTTGTAGTAGTCAAGGGCAAGCTCTTTGATACACCTTTAATCCTGGCTAATGTCTATGCGCCCAACTTCGATGACAGTCAATTTTTTAAGAATTTCCTATCCTCTCTCCCTGACATGCATTCCCATCACTTAATTCTCGGGGGCGACTTTAATTGCACTCTGAACCCCAGCCTAGACCGTTCATCTACAAGGCGACTCCCCCCCCCCCCCTCAAAATCAGTTCAAGTAATTCGTAACTTCCTTGATACGTACAAAGTTTCAGATGTTTGGCGCTTCTTGTTCCCTACTGGTAGGCAGTATTCATTCTTTTCGCCTGTACATCAGTCATACTCACGTATTGACTATTTTTTTCTAGATAGCAGACTGCTTCCTTCTGTTTGTCTTATCAGAGCATCGTGATATCTGATCATGCACCCCTAGTCCTGGAGCTCTTTTTTCCCAATAAGCCAATTTCACTGCGATCTTGGCGCTTTAACACCCTGTTGCTCTCAGACCAAGAGTTTGTTCAGTTCATATCCTCGGAAATAGATTTTTTCCTTGAAACTAATGCCACCCCAAACATCTCCCCATCCACCCTATGGGAAACACTGAAAGCCTATCTGAGGGGCCAAATTATATCTTACTCTGCTCAATCTAATAAACGCCACAATAAGAGAATTGCTGAGCTAACTGACCAGATTTTACAAACAGACCAGCAATATGCCAGCTCTCCCACTCCTGCTCTTTATAAACAGCGATTAATGCTTCAAAGTGAATTTGATCTTCTCTCTTCGAGGCAGGCTGAACAGCTTTTGGTTAAATCCCGACATGCAGTGTATGAATATGGAGATAAAGCCAGTAAACTACTAGCACACCAACTTCACCAATCAGCAGCCTCTCACCTTATTATGCAAATTAATACCATAACAGGAATCCCCACTGTAGATCAGGTGGAGATAAATGACCAGTTTAAATCATTCTATTCCTCGCTATACACATCAGAGTCACCTGCCGACCCCCCTCTAATAGATATCTTCTTTGAAATTCTCAGTATTCCCACGGTAGATCCAGTTTCCAAGGCTGGTTTAGAGGAACCTCTAACATTGGAAGAAATAACTCTAGCAATTAGTTCTCTGCAGAATGGCAAATCGCTCGGCCCAGATGGTTTCCCCATAGAGTTTTTTAAAAGATTTAGCACCAAACTGTCTCCACTTCTGAACTCTATGTTCTCAAACTCCCTGTCATGTGCAATTTTGCCTCCAACACTACGTGAAGCATGTATTACACTACTGTTAAAAAAGAACAAGGACCCTCTGGACTGTGGCTCATACCGTCCTATCTCCCTCCTAAATGTGGATGTCAAGATCCTTGCCAAGGTTCTTGCCCGTCGTCTCGAGACTGTTCTCCCCTCTGTAATATCATCTGATCAGACAGGGTTTATAAAAGGAAGACACTCATTTTTTAACATTCAGAGACTTTTCAATGTTATTTACACATATTCTCCTTCTCCACTCCCGGAAGTCTTAGTCTCTCTCGATGCTGAGAAGGCATTTGACCGTGTTGAGTGGGACTACCTGTTTGCTACACTCCACAGATTTGGCTTTGGTCCAAATTTTATTTCATGGATTAAATTGCTATATTCCTCCCCCCTGGCCTCTGTAAGAACAAACAGTACTCTCTCAAAAAGCTTTCCGCTTGGTCGTGGCACCAGGCAGGCAGGTGCGATTGAACCCCTCGCCATCTCCCTCCGTTGCAACAGTAATATTCCGGGCATAGTTCGTGCAGGGCGGGAACAAAAGGTCTCCCTATATGCAGATGACCTTCTATTATATCTCTCTGACCCAGCATCCTCTCTCGTGCATGTCCTCTCAACTTTAGAACAGTTTGGTAAATTTTCAGGCTACAAATTAAACTTACACAAAAGTGTTAAGTTCATAAAAGATTAATTCTCAAACTGAACGCAGTAGGGATTCAAGGAAATGCATGCACATGGATTAGGGACTGGTTAACATGTAGAAAACAGAAAGTACTGATTAGAGGAGAAACCTCAAAATGGAGCGAGGTAACCAGTGGTGTACCACAGGGATCAGTATTAGGTCCTCTGTTATTCCTAATCTACATTAATGATTTAGATTCTGGTATAGTAAGCAAACTTGTTAAATTTGCAGACAACACAAAAATAGGAGGAGTGGCAAACACTGTTGCAGCAGCAAAGGTCATTCAAAATGATCTAGACAGCATTTAGAACTGGGCAGACTAATGGCAAATGACATTTAATAGAGAAAAGTGTAAAGTATTGCACACAGGCAATAAAAATGTGCATTATAAATATCATATGGGAGATACTGAAATTAAAGAAGGGATCTATGAAAAAGACCTAGGAGTTTATGTTGACTCAGAAATGTCTTCATCTAGACAATGTGGGAAAGCTATAAAAAAGGCCAACAAGATGCTCGGATATATTGTGAGAAGTGTTGAATTTAAATCAAGGGAAGTAATGTTAAAACTTTGCAATGCATTAATAAGACCTCACCTAGAATATTGTGTTCAGTTCTGGTCACCTCGTTACAAAAAGGATGTTGCCGCTCTAGAAAGAGTGCAAAGAAGAGCAACCAGAATTATCCTGGGTTTAAAAGGCATGCCGTATGCAGACAGGCTAAAATAATTGAATCTATTCAGTCTTGAACAAAGAAGACTACGCGGTGATCTGATTCAAGCATTCAAAATCCTAAAAGGTATAGACAATGACGACCCAGGGGACTTTTTTGACCTGAAAAAAGAAACAAGGACCAGGGGTCACAAATGGAGATTAGATAAAGGGGCATTCAAAACAGAAAATAGGAGGCACTTTTTTACACAGAGAATTGTGAGGGTCTGGAACCAACTCCCCAGTAATGTTGTTGAAGCTGACACCCTGGGATCCTTCAAGAAGCTGCTTGATGAGATTCTGGGATCAATAAGCTACTAACAACCAAACGAGCAAGATGGGCTGAATGGCCTCCTCTCGTTTTGTAAACTTTCTTATGTTCTTATATTCTTTCTCTGCCATCTGCTCTCTGCCATGGTGCTCTCTCCAAGTCTGTCTCTGACTTCTCTGTTCAAATCGTTTTTCTCTGGCTTTTGAAAAGATTCTCATCTCTTTACGATCAGAGACGATTGGGGGAACACCCTCTGTCGGCTTTCTCCGCTCAGTCGACACATGGCCTGTTAAAACAGGTTGTTTTGTGATGTTGGACTGTCCGACATCAGACTGGAACAGGATTTTTGCAGTGTTGAGCAGGTCCAACAAAGGACCGCAAAGGGTTACTGCAGCTGGTGTCTTTCGTTGAATACATTTTAAACAAATTCTGCAGCTCTGTAGTGTGTTCAATCATTTACCAGAAGCAAACTAAACCGGCTGCCAGGTTCCTAAATGCGGTGTAACAGGTAGTTATCAATAAGACAAACGTTTGCTGTATTTCTTTTTAAGTGATAAAAACTATTGTTTCTGAAATAGAAATTTTCAGAGGGAACTACATATTGCGCAGCAATCTGTACATTTCACGGAAATAGTGAAATCCGTAATAACCGTGAAAAAAAAATAATACAGCGGCAGTTATGGTTTAAACCAATAATAATACAAAGTTTAATTCTCTAGAACTGTCTTTTTTTTTCTAATTTTGTTATAAGTAAAATTGCAATAATACAGGCATATTTTTTAATGCATACTGTATTTTCACCATGTTAAGCAGGCTTTCTGAAGTTTCTTTCAGAGCACCCTAGTTAAATTGGTCATTTAAAAAAGGACACAAGTCAGCAGTAAACGTTAAGCTTCAGTTTACTAATTCAATTTGAAGAAAATATTACAGGTTACAAAGTGTGCAGACTGGGATTGATAGTACAGAAAATGTGATGCTGAGGCAAGGCAAGACAAAGGACATTTTACAACACACAACAAACAGCCTGAAATGTAAACTGGCCCTACACTAATAACACTGTAGTTATTCTGGTGCTGTAATGCTCTCATTGTTTACATGAGGCATGAGTATGCTTATTTATATAGTGAACACATGTAGAGGTCATTACATTCACAAACTAAAACATGTAGCTTTAGAAAAGCAGTTATGCGTTGATCAGCAGCAGCATCATGGTGTACTTTTTCTTAAAAGTATGAACTAGAGGCTCCCAAGTGGCGCATCCAGTAAAGGCGCTCCGCGTGGAGTGCAGGATGCGCCCTACAGCCTGGAGATCGCAGGTTCGAATCCAGGCTGTCATTGCTGACCGTGACTGGGGGTTCCTAGTGGGCGGTGCACGATTGGCTGAGTGCCGCCCGAGTAGGGAGGGCTTAGGTCGGCAGGGCAATCCACAGTTCAGCGCACACCAGCAACCCCTGTGTATGTATACCAGCTATAATATCTGGCATCCCCCCCTTGAGAACACTGGGGATGCCAAATATTATGGCTTATTCACTATAATATTTGGCATCCCCTGTGTTCTCAAGGGGGGATGCCAAATATTATAGCTGGTATACTATAATATTTGGCATCCCATCTTCTCAAAGGTAAAATTAAAAACTGACAGGGGATGCCGAATATCATTTGGGAAACATACAAAATGTAAAGCAGAAAGAACTAAAGACGTGCTGAGATATTAAATCATGTTTTGTTTTTCACAGTGCAGGGAAGCTGAAATAGTTGTATCCTCTGCCATAGTTTCTAAATGCAATTGGATTCCAGTATTAGATTACAAATGTTTAGAGGATACCACTCTTAAGCATATGGCATAATACATTTAGTCTACCAGAAAGCTTATTGTAAGCAATACACAAGATAGCTTCTCAATCTAACAAAATTTAGGTTAATTCATGGTTAATGTGCAGAAATCAAGCATACTAGTGGGGGTGAAACTTTAATATTGGAGTGAGTTAATTAGTTGTGTATCAAAGATATCAGAATAGACACTTGCTTAATGTGTATACTTTTTTTATCTATTATTTAATGGGGGACCAAATTCTACAGCATAAAAGTTGTAATATTTTACACACCTTTAATTTTCTTTTTTACTGAAAAGCTCTAAAAACTTCATCAATTATTATTTGACGTGGCTGAAGTTGACTTCTTATTCGCCCAGCTTCTTATTCGCTTCATATTCAGTCTAAGTATGAAATGCAATTCTCAAACTTGCATAATTAGCACTGCATTTAAGGGATTAAATCGTGCTGGGCCACTTATTTCTCTGCTGGTACACGAAGGGGGGTCCCTCTATAGAAATTACCTGTATGAGCATGTCTAGACCCCCTGAACACGTCAGGTACAAACTTAGAATCCTATTGCATTTAGAAAGGCTTCAAGGCAGGTGATACGGAATATTTCAGCTGAAAAATGTGGTATCCCCCATGTAATAAAATATGGGGGTACCCCTAGAGAATACAAATGACCATAACTGGACCCCCTGAACTCAGCTGGTATAGTACTAGAAAATCCTATTACGTTCAGAAAATCTTTAAGGCTGGGGATACGAAATACTTCAGCTTCTCTGGTGCTGTGAAAAACAAAACATGATTTAATATGGCAGCATTTCTTTATTTCTTACTGCTTTACAATTTGTATGTTTCCCAAATAATGAATTTCTTAACATTTACAGTATTGCAGCTTTTTAAAAAAGTATGATTCCTTTTTCTTTTATAACTTGGTGATAAAATATTATTATATGCTACTGTGTGTGTTTTAAATGGTATGTTTGCATTATTAAAATAAAACCGCAGTAAAATAAATAAAATACATACATCGTGAAATAAGACTCGAAGTAGCTCGGGTAGTTGCGCAACATTACTACCGTTTTCGTAAGCACAGCAATAGCGGAGAAAATGCACGTTCACGGCCACACACACGCAGACTTCTAGTAAAGAAATATGCGCATGCTCCAAATCAATCTAGAGAGATCTGCGCAAGCGCGAAATGTTGCCGATTGCTCGGGGATGCAAGATATCAGTGGGGTGCAGGATTCATAACACTGTAATTGTGGGGCCAGGTGGCAACCCTATCAGTAAGCAATATTATTTTAATATGTCACCATATAATTCGTATAACTTATAACATAACAAACTACAACAAAAACCACCGAATTCTTCTTTGTAATTCTGGTCTTATATTTCCTTTGGCTATATTAGTGCTGTCACTGTCATTGCTAGTTTATCAAGTGAAATTGAGACGTGATTACCTTAGCCATGATAAGATGACGGACGTGTCCCCCTGGTATTAGCCACTGATGCAAACATGTCACCCATCCTGATACGAAATACAGGTATGCATCAAGGCTTTTGCCTTGACATCTTGGCTGGTGTACGGGGAGATGTTGTTTATTACATAGTGAAATATATCGTGAGGCATGAAGTCAGGCAGGGATGTACTGTCGCACTTGACAACCTCAGAAGAGACTAGCTGGCAGCAAATACACATCATTTTGAAGCCCGGCGAGCAGAATTTTCTCGATGTATCTATGCCGATGTTCACCTCTGAGATGACTGACTTCACTGGACAGTGTCAAGTATGGTTTTTCAGACTGCATGAGTTGAAAAAAAAAAGTGTTTAAAAAAAAAGTTCTACGTACTTGGCATTTCTCTCAGTAGCCTAAATTAACATAATGTATCCTAATATACTGTTACCATACTTTTCCAATAAATAAAATACACCAAAGCTGTATATAAAATGCTGTATTAGTAGTCGTAGTTGTATATCCACATGCTATTTTTTTTTAACTTTACTAAAAGTACCTATTACTAATATTTGTGGGGTTACTGTACTATAAATTAAGGATTCAAATTATTCCAATTAGCAGATCATTAGAAAACTGTCCATGAGTGAATTTATATTTAAAAAAAACGCTCTTAACAAAAAAGTATGTTCCATGAAAGTAAACTTGCTGCACAAAGAAGGCAATACATGCAAAACAGGTTGTGTTTTCAAATCCAGCACACACATCTAGGCCTTTTCTGTACAAACTGTGGCACTTTAAAATCTGTGTCAGCTTTCAGTTTTAAATGGTATACAGGCTGAAATACAAAGCTGATATTGTAACCATAAAGGTGCTTCAAAGTGAAGGTCTTTTTTAATGCAACACACTTAAAAAACATTTGGCATGGCACCTGTTGGCAGCAAACAAAATACCATTAGAAACAGCTGCTGAAAGTGCTACAAATACAAAGCAACAAGGGGTAGTGTGTCGAAGTGAAATTTTAATGCACAAAGCATACTTCTAAAAAATATGTTTTGCAACACAATACATCCCTTTTTATTTTTTTTTTTCTCTCCTCCAGAACATTCCTAACTCTGTGCACCACTGGACCCTTGGTTACAAACCCATTAGATCCTAAGCCTCTTGACAACCCAGTAGCTAGCAGCACAACTGGAACACATTACTGTAGTCTCATCTACATTGATATTTACTTTATCAGCTACTGAGATAATTAAACACACCATGTTAATAACACATGTTTCTAGCTGAATGATTCATGTTTTCACCCATTATTAAAGACAGATGTAGAGCAAATGCTACGAGCTTGAGACTTCTTCATTAGCTCTACTGCCATTCTGAAATGAAATAAATCAGTTTTTCTTTATCAGATTTTTCTTTTAGCTTTATGTCCTTCTGTAGAGTATGTCTGCCTCTCAGTTCCGGTAAACAGAAGTCTGTTTTCAGGCCTGGATGTTAACTTTCTTCCTGTCCTCCCTCCTGCTGAGTTGTAGGTTGCTCTGTGGAAGAGGTCTGGCTTTTTTCACTTTCATTTCCTTCGTCTTGTGGAAAGAAAAGAAAAACAATACAAATCAGCATTTTCTTGAAGAAAAAATCCAAACATCTGTTGAAATATAATCTGTTATGAAATAGGCAGATCATGTGTAAAGCTACATTAACCGTAACTAGAACTAATCTTAAACTATCTTGCTATACATCGTTAGTTTTATTTTCTGCAGACAATATTAAAGGATGAGGATATAGAGCCATCCACCAGTAAGCCGTTATCCATGATCAAAATGCAGACAATTGTAGTCTTTTGCATAAAGTATGTGTATGCATGTTTGTTAAAACATATATACCAGAGGTGGCCAAACTTCCTGACCCTACAAGTTGACCCAAATTTTTCATATGGCCGAGTGCCGCAAGACACATACTGTAAAACATGAAATGTTTGCGAGCAACACATTTTAAATACTAGCATTGTTTTAAAAAAATATTTAAATCTCTCAAACATTATAAAAAGTCTTGCACTTACTTTGTGCAGTACAGTAGTTGTTATCTCTTGATGGCAGCAAAATACACAAGAACAAGGGAGAACATTGCAGAGCCTTACAGTTTCTGTGTAATTTGTATTGTACTGTAGATCTACAGTGTATTAAACTTTAAATGTAAACACTAAATAACTTAAATATTAATTGTAGTGAATATTCATAGGATAAACATCATGGATGACCCTCCAATCAAAATGCATTTCACTAAAGCCCCAGGCCAATAGAAATACATTTTATTGTGAAGTGCAGCATTTCAGTATCTTGGTTTGTGTTAGGATTACTGAATATATAGTATTCCGCGTTTTTGGTTTTTATCTTTAAAAAGAAATTCCGGGAAATTATCCAAGTTTATTTTACATATATTCAAATAGTGATAAAATTGGTAAAAAATTGTTTTTAATTGAAACATTAGTAAAAAATCGGGGGAAAAAAAATCTCAGTATACACACTTTACATGTGGAATATGATGCACAGCAGTTCTGGTTTCTGATTAAAAATGTCCCTGGCATGTATGATGAAGCAGAATCTGTGCAAGTCGAAGCCACATTTTCCCAAGTTAGCTGGTATTTTACGAACGTTTGGGCAATCACTGTGCTGATGGAAATAGTATCTACAGAAGGTATGAACATGACATCAGCACAAAACAAGCCAGGTTTATTCGCCTTGAAATCATAAAAAGAAAAGAAAATTGACAGAACTGGGCAGTGCAAGCCATCAGGAGATGGATCAAAAATCACACTGGACATTTCCATCAATGCATATAAGTTTACCAACTAAAGCATCACCATTTTCTGTCAAATATTTTATGATTAAGATTGTCAGCTTAGGCAGTGTTTAACTGATGGACAGACAGTACTGTTGTACAAAATCACCAATACATACCTCTGCAATAAACAGTGGCTGTCCAGCAAAGGACAGCGCTCTTACAAACTCATTAACAGTCATTCTGTGCTGTCTTTTTATTAAAGCGTGTGTAAATAGATTGCTTGTCTCTCAGTTCACTTTATTGTTTTAGTTTAATGTGCCGCTTATTTCAGTACATTCTTGTATTGTCAGTGCGAACATGTACCTCAATGCAGCAGTATTTGCAGCACTATGCAAATGACCAATAAGTTGCCACCTGTTCCATCAAAACATTACACACAAAAGACAACATTCCTCCGCCCAGGAGAGCAACCACCAAGAAAAGGTGTTAAAACCAATCCTCGCGCAGGACAACTGGAAGCTGCTAGAGACTGGAAAATGCTGGCAGATGTTGGTCAACGGCTTATTTTTCCACCTGAGATTGCCACCACTAACCTTTGACCAGATATTGTCTTGTGGTCTGGATCAGCACGCCTTGTTCACCTGGTAGAGTTAACAGTGCCATGGGAGGATGCTGTAGATGAGGCGTACGAGAGGAAGAAACTGCGATATGCTCAACTAGCCACTGAAGCGGAACAGCGAGGATGGAGAGTCCGGGTTTACCGAGTGGAAGTGGGTTGTCGAGGATTTGTGGCACACTCTACAACCCGGTTTCTCAGAGACGTCGGATTCAGTGGCCAAGAGTTGCGTCGCACAGTGAAGAACTTATCTGAAGCAGCAGAGAGGAGCAGCAACTGTCTGTGGTTGAGACGGAAAGATTCTGGCTGGGGATCTCAAGCACAATAGAAAGAAAGAAACGCTGATGTACGGGTAAGTAAGCTGGGCTGAGTTGAGTGGGGGACGGAGGGGGGTGATGCTGGGACGCCAGAATCACTGTCGAGCCCTCTTGAGGTGTCGTGGGCTAGTCGACGAAACACTGAGGATGGAAGGTGCCCACTTGAAGACCCCAGAGATGTACCCTACTTAGCTCAATCCAGACAGTTGTCATGCTGATGTGCTGGGGAGACCACACACACTGTGGTTGATCCCTGGAGCCAGCATCACAGCCGTTGTATGTGCTGATGCGCTAGGGAGGCAAATAAGCTGATCCCTGGAGCCAGCATTACACTTCAGCCATCAACACCAGACAGAAGGATATCTACATCATCAGATGGAAAGAAACGCAAATGGATGGAGATGAAGATGGATTACATTAGTTTACTGTAAAGCTACGTCTTAGTTGGTGCTTATCTTCGAGAGCAGTTTTAACATCTACTCTCAGAACGGGATTCTGTGCAGAACTGTGCAGATCTGTGGAAATCTGTGCTACAAAAATGCACCCGTTATTTTAAAGAGGTGGGTTGATTAAAATAATTTCAAAACAATACAGTACAATGCAATTAAAGGAGAAAGGAAAAAGGCTTTTTTTTTTTTTTTTTTTACATCAGACACGGAGTACATGATAAAAGTAAAAGGTAAGCATTGCAGTTTCACTTTACGTTGCCTCTGCCTGTCCTGTGCTGAGTGCTGTGTCTGTTGATCGCTCATTTTCAGTCAATGCAAGCCACCTTCACCTTCACAATAAGCTACTGACCAAAAGATACGCCTGGACTGCTGGGGCTTTTGATATCACGTGGTCACGGGTAAGTCTCTGACATTATTGTGCACATTAAATGAACGCTTTCAATACATGTATGGGGCACTGTATGGTATGTAAATTAGCAAAATACTGTGCACGTAAAATTAATGCATTCTCTGTTAGTAAATGGGGCAGTAATGTGGCCTCCCTAATTTACGTGCGCGCTAACTCCAAATGTAGTGCCTTTTTGTAAATGAGGCCCCATATCTGGAAAACTGGATATTACATTTAAATTTGTATGCATTTAAGTGGTAATTTCTTGCTATTATCTAAGTGCTCAATTAAGTTATTTTATTCTCATATTATGGATAATAATAAAGTAACACTAGATCTGCACACATTAGTTGTGACAAAATAGTGCATAAGAAGAGAAATGACTGTTTTGGCCTGTTAAAAGTCATAGTAAAGCAATTGTCTCTCAGTTTCCATGGTAATTACCAGACAATAGCTGTGTTGGGTGAGTTTAAATTAAAAACGTCATGACTCAGACATTGGCAACAATAGTTTATAGGATATTATCTCAGGTTGCAAGAATAAATGTGCCGATGACGTAATTGTTCTCAGAAAAGAGCAACATTTGTTAGATCAATACTATTTAAAACACATTACTTATTTAAAAAGTACCCTGTATTGCTTGTATTTTCTTGGTTTACTGTATGTGATTTAAATATGCAAATGAAAAGTTCCGGGGGATGATGGCATGTTGACTTCAGAATAGAATGTTCATTCCAAGAGGTTCTAAATTGTCTAATTTGATAATTAAAATTTGAAAACTATTTTATAGATGCCATGTAAGAAACACTCATTGTTATGGATTTGTCAGAATAGAACATACAGCACATAAACAACAATACTTTTGTGTTTGATAGAAGTTTTCAGTATGGTCTTTATTTATGTGAATTATTAGTGATTTAAAGAATGGTGGTATTTAGATCTACCAACATTTAGATTTACCTAAATTACTGTTACTGCATTATATTTAAAATAGGCAAGTTTATGTTATCTGTCAATTTTGTTATTTTGTTTTAATGATTTTAAAATATATGTTAAAAATAATGTAAAAACACTCTATTGAGATGTTACTGATGACAGAAAGGCAAGAATACAAATGTAGCAGACGCATGTTTAAAAAAAACTGACCGGTAAACTGCGATGCACTGTGGTATCAGGCACCACGTCTACTGTGGTACCAGGGACATTATCCATGGAACTCACTGAACTTTTTGTCAATTACATTAATGACCGCTTTTAACCTTGTTAAACCCTGTCTTCCAGGTTTTCTTGCTTAAATATAAATATATGAGCTATCTAGTTCCAGTTGTATCCTTGCAAGTGCACTGATGAAAAACAAACCCTGATCAGCAAGTGGCCTTTAATATTCTGTTGTTCTTTGTAATACAGCCTCAATTAAAAAAAAAAAAACCATTAATGCTTGAACTTTGTGTTGAAGGAAAAGATAAATCATGTAATTGAATACAACATAGTCGGATTCACAAGAATCCCTTGATATCTTCTACCCCTTTCACCGATGCAGTATTTTGGTCTGTGTGAATTACCTGTACCGTCACAGAGTCGCCATATTTTATACCGTCTCCGAACACACCGTCTTAACTCCTGTGTGAAATGCTATGCGGGCAGTGAAGCTCTTCACAAATAAAAGGGACGGTGCGTGATGCTGTAATTTATGGGTGAATCGCCGTTGCCATGAAAACGATCTGTTGACTGACAGGTTTGAAAGTTATATCAGCATAGACTGCACAATTTCATGCTCTGTGAATGGGTATTTTAAAGAATTTTTTTAATGTCTCTGAGGCGGTCCAGTAGCGGCATTTGTGTGAAAGGGGCTTTAGAGTAGTCAACATCAGAGTGCAATTTAAACAGTTCTTATTAAATTTTAAGGACAATGACACTGGCTATAAATCAGGCATAGTGCTGGCTTGTACCCTTAATCTTCCTTTCACTGAACTGCAGGTGCTCCAAACCTGATATGAAAGTGACCTCTGTCATCCAGTCCTGGGCCTCTCCCATGTCAAAGTTGGCTATTCCACTCCTGGACTTTGTTCCAACCCTGTTCTATTTGTTTAATTGCCTAGTGTATTGAATTGTATAATGTCCACTGATGGCTAAGGGCCTAATTCAGTAAACTTTTAGCTGAAAAAATGCGGTTTAGGAACCTTTTATTCATGCACAATACATATGTGTGCTGTTAAACAACCCATCATTATATTTTATATTTTCCTAATTTACCTTCCTCAGCTAAAAAGTAAAAGCAAAGAAATGCTAGTGATAAGCCACCACCAGATACATCATTGTATCTCAGTCTATTGCTTTTCAACCCATGCATGATTATGTATATTGGAAAATGAAAGAAATGCAGTTTTGAAAATGAAAGCAATCACATTAGTAGGCCCAGGACAATCCTATTTTTTTTTAAACAGATTGTATGTTTTTGTGCCACCTAGTGGAAGGGATACATATGGGCACTGAAGTCTTTGCTGTCACATTTGCTTTGAAAAAAATGCTCTGCTTGAATAAATGTGCAGAGAGACACATTTTTCTAAAAGCAATAAGAACAACAACAATATAACTATTTTAAACAGTGCACACACATACATATGGCCCTCATAACTTAGACTACAATAATTTAAGGTTAAGAATGTATATAACAATTAATCAAATGAAATCTCAAATGTAGGTTTATAGAAGGCTAGGAGTCTATGATAAAAGATTTGAGAAATTCAAGGCAATGATTGTGCTCACCATGTAGAGTGTGACAAAGAGACAGAGACGTTCAGTGCACACAGATCCACATTTTAAATGATGGCCAATGGTCAAGCAGGCGAAAGCACTAGTCACATGAATAAGATTTAATAACACATTTCTATTAAGCACAAAGAAACTAATATTAACAAAATACTGATGGTCTGCAGGCTTATAACTGTAAAACACACAGCTTCCCCTATTACTGACCTTAGCTTTTTATATAAACTGTTCTTACAGCCTATCACATTTTATATACACACCAGTATAGTTTACAAAATTTAATAATTGATTGGCATGAATAATTGATTAACTTTAACTAAGTACAATAACAAAGTGTCATGTAACACCTCACCCTACCACACCCCTGCACTACTCACATGCAAATGTCAATGGCACTGTGAATAAGTAACCACCTACTTTAGCATTCATAAATGTAATTTCAGTTTTCACTGTATAGTACGTACATTTGATTCTTATCTTTTCCAGCTTTATTTGTAGTTGGCTCAGCTGGTGCCTTTTGCTTCACACTCATTCAGCTAGTAGTTTTAATAGACACAGTGTTCTCTTGGAATGCACTATGGAGAAAGAAAAATGTATAGGGAGGCACACAGTGCTGGCATGTTGGTATGTAAAATAACTTGGTAGAAAAAAAATAAACTTAGCTACTCACCCCTTTTTACAGATCCCGGTAATTAAATACTTTAATATATGTTTATTTTATTGCTATTCACAGTATAGGTCTAACATGTTTTATGTTGAATCCTGGCAAACTAGTATATATAATATTTGGTGCCGTACTACAGATATTCAAATGGAAAACTAAAACTCAAAACCTAATACAGTATGGCTGCTTCTTATGGGTAATGTGAGTTTTTTGGTTATTGACTTCAACTTTGGTATAGAGCTATATTCTGTGATCCACTCAGTCAAGTGTGCTTACTGGTAGTCATGTACAGTATCAATATCTTTATAGTGTTGATTTAATTATTAACCATGTGAATTATTAATTAAGCCAGGAAAAAAGGGTTAGATTTTCACAAAATACACACATATATATATATAGTACCCCCATTCCGATGGGGGAACAGTTACTTCCAGATCAGAAAAGAGATCTGCGTATTAATGGTCAATGTTCCTTCAGCTCCACTCTGAGCGGTGGGATATGTGACAGAGAAAGAATGAATCTTGGTTATAAATCTCCCTCCCGACCTGTGAGGGCACTGTGTAAAGGGAACCGTGTGCCCCGGACTGGATGGTTCGGCAATTAATTCCAGGGAAAGGTGGAAGTTGGCCAGCTAGAAAGGGGGCGGAGCCATAGTACACCAAGTCAGTGCCCCAGACAGGCGTTGATGTGGCAATCGTGGATTGGAGGAAAAGCGATTGCACTCGCTAACCAAGGGGGCGTGGCTGAAGGTACAAAACGGGATGTGGCAAAGTGAACTGTTCCTTTGTTATGGTTGCGAAAGAACCACTGAAGGACAGTAAAATAACCGTGAGTGTTTTGTGTTTGTTTTGTTTGTCGTTCTAATTGTACTCGTTTGTCATTGTTAGATGGCTAACACGATCCGGGAGCTGTCGCTAAAGGCCAGCACCAAACCCAGACAGCACTGCACTACTGTTCGCTATTAATTGTATTTCACCACTTGGACTTGTGATCGTGTTTGTGTTCTGTGTGTGTTTGGTTTTTGAACATGCCCGAACCAAGGCCCATTTAGCAGCAGCAAGCAATGTGGCCAAGGCTAAATATGACACCTTATATTTACATTGTCTGGCTACATTGTGTTTGTCACTTTTTTTCTCATGCGTTCCGGTACCTCAGAACCCCCCGGAACACCCCCCCTCCCGCGCTCACTATGTGTTCCGGGACCCCCCCGTTTTAGAAATTAAGCACTGGGTAGGTGTACTAAAGTGTTGCGCCTGTCACAATAGTTGCAAACCAGGTGCAAATGAATCGGAAGTCTTGGGTGAAATGTACTAAACAAGTGCAATGCTATTGACTCTAGGAAACGTTTTGCAGTAGCAGTTTCTGTTTGCGGTTCAAGCGTAGATGAATATGCAATTATGGGTGTTTCTGTATAAATTCACAAAAAGGGGGTGGATATAGTGCAAATGAGGGTTCTCAAATATTCTAATTGGATGTACGAAAGCTGCAGGAAATTGATACACTTACAATTGCATCAATTTGTTAAGAACTTTTGAAAGCATGTTTTAAACAGTCGCAATTGTTGCTGGCATTTCCCAGTCTGCTTTTTCTCATGTGTTGCCAGTTGTGCTCAGTGCATTTTTGAAGCAAACAGCCAAATACCAATTTTTCCCTAAAAGCAGGGTACTTACAAGCCTTGAAAACAAATTTCGATGACATTTCTGTTTTCCCCAACTTGTTGGGAGCAATGGAATGCACACATGTGCCGCTAACCCCTCCAGCTCATTCTGAACATCTGTATAGGAATATGAAACACACCTATTCTATTAATGTGCAGGTGGTTTGTAATTGTGCACAATTTAGCACTGCACCACTGACTAACTTAAATAAAAACAAATAGTATATATTTGGCTTATGTTAATTGTCTAGGCTGCCAAGTCAATAATAATAATAATAATAATAATAATAATAATAAAAATAATAATAAAAATAATAATAAAAATAATAATAAAAATAATAATAATAATAATAATTAAAATAAAAATGCTAAAATCATTTAGTTTCAAGTTAAAATAATGTTTGCAGCAGCATGATTTATTTTGTGTTAACATGCCCGTAGCCTACAGGCTAAAGTAAAAAGGAAGTGCGCTAGGTGTTCATTTGATTTTACTACTGTACTGTATACATTTATATTTTTGTTCATAATGTAATGTGTAGCCTACCCAGAACACATTAGTGTTAGTTCAGCGCAATGACCTATACATTTAAAATGCATTAAGCACTATATATGTATGTGTGTGTGTGATTTGATTTTATTTTTTTATACCCGACACCATGTCAGATGGTTTAGCGAGGGGTTACTGTATGATTATGAAAAGCTTTTTTTTAATTTGGAGGTATTAAAATAGGTAAAATGAAGACGGAACAGAATGCATTGTACAGATGACGTTTACATTTAACAAAAACAATGTTATTTTGAATCTTGCCCCCTTGCATGTATAGACGTTATCCTTCAGGCATCCTCTGCTGCAGCAAACCACAACTGAAGTCCTGCTATTTATTTGAAAACTGTCGCACAACACTCGCAATAGAGATCTCGCTAAGAAGATGCAACAAATATTTAAATTAGTGTATTGCTGCTCTTTTCATTAACATATTTTCTCTTAGTACATACGACAAAATGTATACTTTGCGAATTGTCGCAACGAAAATGCAAATTGCAGTATGTTTGCGCTGCGACTGGCCCATCTTAGTACGCCTACCCCTAAATGTTTAACAATTAAACATAAATCTAATAGTACAGTTATGTGTATAAACACAATGTATTGTTTAGATCAATTGTTTGAGATTATACTTTAATACAACCTACTCTGTTTTAATAATTAAAAGTAATCCATTTCAAATAGTTTTAATAACATTTTTACATAAAAATTAGGCAGCTGCTATATATGAAGTCACTTTTCAAAAGCTTCTGCAAAAATTTTGTTTAGTTTTTTTGCACTTTACTGCTGGTTTTATTGTCATGGTGATGAATGATGCAGAACAGCTTTTGCCATTGCATGTATGCATGTATACTTTAGCTGACTTTAATTTGTTGTAAATGTGTAACCCAACTGTGAAATATCCACTGGCAGACGGCAAAGAAGTCCTTGTCAGTGGCGATCTATAGTGTCAGAGACGCTATACGATTGTGATGCCCCATTACAGCAGCAGTGTATGTAACAGAATATGGGTCAATTTTCTTAATTGCACAAAACAGATTTTGCTTCTGCAAGGAAATTTGTCTAAAAGACTTTTAAATTAGTCCATTTATATATTTATATATGATTTTCTGCATTTTTGCATATTTTTGACACTGAATGTTATCAGTTCTTCAACCAAAACCTAATATTAGATAAAAGGGACCCTGAGTGAACAAGTAACACAAAAATTTGATACATATTTCATTTATTTATTATAGAAAGTTATGCAACACCCAATGCCCCCATGTGAAAAAGTAATCGTCCCCTTAGACTCAATAACTGGTTATGCCACCTTTAGCAGCAATAATTGCAAACAAACGCTTCCTGTAGTTATTGATTAGTCTCTCACAGCGCCATGGAGGAATTTTGGCCCACTCCTCCATGCAGAACTGCTTCAACTCAGTGACATTTGTGGGTTTTCGAGCATGACCTGCTCATTTCAGGTCCTGCCACAACATTTCAATGGGGTTTAGGTCTGGACTTTGACTAGGCCATTCCAAAACTTTAAATTTCTTGTTCTTCAACCATTCTGATGTAGACTTGCTTGTGTGTTTCAGATCATTGTCTTGCTGCATGACCCAGCTGTGCTTCAGCTTCAGCAGAATTTATGGTTCCTTCAATGATGGCAAGGTGTCCAGGTCCTGATGCAGCAAAGCATCCCCAAACCATGACACTACCAGCACCATGCTTGACCGTTGATATGAGGTTCTTACTGTGGAATGCAGTGTTTGGTTTTCGCCAGACATAACAGGGCCCATGTCGGCCAAAAAGTTCCACTTTTGACTCATCTGTACATAGAACATTGTTCCAGAACTCTTGAGGATCATCCAGGTGCTTTTTGGCAAACTTGAGATGAGCGTTCATGATATTCTTAGTGAGCAATGGTTTCCGTTTTGCTACTCTGCCACGAATCCCATTTTTGCCCAGTGTCTTCCTGATGGTGGAGTCATGAACACTGACCTTAGCCAAGGCTAGAGAGGCCTGCAGATCCCTGGGTGTTGTTCTAGGGTTCTTTGTGACTTCCTGGATGATTTTACACCTTGCTCTTGGAGAGATTTTGGCAGGATGGCCACTCCTGGGAAGATTCACTACTGTCCCAAACTTTCTCCATTTGGACAATATGGCTCTGACTGTGGTTCAGTGGAGCCCCAGAGCCTTAGAAATGACTTTGTAACCCTTTCCAGACTGATAGGCATCAACAACTTTTTTCCAGAGGTCTTCAGGAATTTCTTTTGTTCGTGGCATGAGAACCTGTGTGCTGACAGTTTCACTCTGATGGTAAGGGCCAAAGTTAGTCAGATTTAGATCGGGCAGGGCTGGCCCAAATCAGGCCTAGTTGTTAACCAAAGTACTTAATTGGGTTGAGTTAACTAGGGGGGGCAATAACTTTTTCACACCTGAAGACTGCATGTTTGATTACGTTGCACACCAAACAAATGAAAGAAGCACCAAACTTTGGTGTCATTTTTTTCTCTCAGACTCCCTCTATATACTACTACAACCCACAAAAAATCTGACCAATTACAATGTGAAAAATGTGCAAAAATGCAGAAAATCAGACAGGGGGCAAATACTTTTTCACGGCACTGTATGAACCTTTGGTAATATTGTAATGATATCTACAATTAAAGAGAGACCATTATACAGAAAAGTAGACACGTACAGTAATGCATTTCCAGTAGCTCTGACTGCATGTCAAGAATGTTCATTACTTTTCAGTAGAATGTCAGTGGAAACTGTTTAAATTGTACTGTAAAAAGTAGTTGTTCTTAAATAAATAAATCTTCCATTCCCAATTGTTGCCTGTGGATGTCAGTATAAGCTCACGAAAGGAGCATATTCTAGAAAATCTGTGGCAGCCTTCAACAGTTTTTAATGTAGTATACTGTATGAGAAATGTGATGCTGTGGAGTATTTATTTGGTATTTTGAAACATAGGAAATTACATTTTAAAAGTAAACTACATCAAGGACTACACTAAATGTGTAAGAATTAAACTAGTCTCATGCAACAGATTTTAAACACGTTTTATTACAGTATTTATATTTGGTACTTTTTTGTAACACAACTGTTTTTGGTGTTTCAAAATAGTATAATACATTCTAGAATTTCATAATATTGATGTTATTCTTAAACATTTGTTTTACAGTGCAATATTAGGATATCATTATAGATGCCTGGTAATAATGTATGCACAGCACTAACTCGGTTTTTACAGATACAGTACTAAATTGAAAATATTTAAGCTAACATTGCTTTTCGGAGAAATTGCAGTCTTACCTTGTTCCCTTTTCCTTGAACACATGTACTGTTTCTCAGCCTGCCAGGACTTTCGGCTATTGTTTAAAAAGATGCACAATACAATACAGTCTTGAACAGTGCTGCTAGCATTCCAGATGAATCTTGGGGATTTGGGGAACTTGGAGATTTGGGGAAGGGAAGCGTCTGTATGATTTGTTAGGCAAAAATGCTATTTATGAAGTGCCAGCAAGGGATATCCTGGTGAAGTAGTTTGATATATATATATATATATATATATATATATATATATATATATATATATATATATATATATATATAATTGCTACCTTAGTGCTGTTAGTTCTGATGAACAAGCTGTGGAATTGGATGTATTGCCCGAGAACATGACTGTTTGTACTCCAGACCCTCCAGAGGTGGGAGGAAGGTCGACTGCCCAGAGCACTGCAGGACTGCCAGTCTGTATTCTGTGTCTTTTCTATATAAGGTATAGTACTCTTCACTGACACTGTATGCCTTGTATTTCAAGTAGTTCAGGTATCACCTTACAGATAAATTACTTGCAAGTGCTAAGTGGTTTGTACCTAGTTGTTTATGTGTCTCTGGCAGTGTAGCACATAAAGTTTAATTGAGGACCAAATTGTTGTATCACAACATTTAAATAAGGGCTGTCTGTGGAGACTCCATTGGGCTGATTCAATTAATCTAAATGCTACTTTATTTAGGTACTTTTACAGTTTTTCTATAATTTCCCCATGGGTATACTATGCATTTGCCATAGTTTACCATGGGTTGCCTTTTTTTTAAGTGCTTTATTAGACTTGTGCATGCTTTAATATACTTATGATGATGATGACAGCTGTTAAGAATTGCTGGGCAGGATTTTCAAAAGGTTGTAAATGATAACTCCAGTGTTAATCAAGAAATCGGTATGTAGCATTGATTTTTGGCATTTTCAAGCGGTCGTTATGCCTATTTCGTTATTAAATAACTGTCCTAATGTGATTGTTGAATGTTGATTTATGAAATTATGTTAATATATTAACGAGCAGTGCTTCTAGTTTCTTTTGTTTGCGTGGGAATTTAAAAGCAAATCCGTGTCAATTGTCATAATTTATCAGGAGTTATTTTTTACTTGGAAAAGGAGGGTTTTAATTAACGAAACAGTATATAACTCACCTTGAAACAGAAATTTAACAGACCGCGGCTGACGATACAGAGAGAGGGAGTGTACAGGACCAGTGTTAATTTCTTACAGACAACCTAGATAATTCAGTATTTGTAGTTATGAAAATATTTTTGCCTTTTCTATACTTGTGGTTATGGAGATTCATTCACTTGTTTGAATCATTTGTAACCTTACGGAACGTTTGTTGTATTGGAGGAGGCTGTGTGGTCCAGTGGTTAAAGAAAAGGCCTTGTAACCAGGAGGTCCCCAGTTTAAATCCCACCTCAGCCACTGACTCATTGTGTAACCCTGAGCAAGTCACTTGACCTCCTTGTGCTCCGTCTTTCGGGTGAGACGTAATTGTAAATGACTCTGCAGCTGATGCATAGTTCACACACCCTAGGCTCTGTAAGTCACCTTGGATAAAGGTGTCTGCTAAATAAACAAATAATAATAATTGCTAAAATGATATACTGAAGTGTAATGCTACTACCAAGAAATTATCAATGCAACTGTACAGCCTATTTGAATTCTGCATACATACATTATATGACAGCTGACCTCTACTGTGGATTTTATTTGAATTATACAACTGAAATCTTGGTATAGAAAATGACATATTAGATGCAATAAAGTTTCCTTAGGTGATTGCGGATTTGCAATGCTTCCTTGGCTTCTCATCCACACAAGAACGAAGAACAGGCATACAAGGACACACATATCCACTAGGAATGTGATTGAGATCATTGACATGGAATTTGCCTAAACGTATTTAATGTTGTCAGACTCCCCTCACACTATATGTACAATGTACACTTTCACCTTCACATGTTTGTGCATAAATGCATAAATGTTCTTATAATACTATAAGTGTATAGGTGGCTACTTATAATAATGTTGAGTTTATTTATCACGGAGGCGAGCAAAGAGTACCAGAGAAAATGCATGATTAGAGGAATTCACCAAACAATTAATTATAAACAAATTGTATATTGGGTAGGGAGTTCTATTGTAATTTGAAAAGCTTAATAAATATATAATGAAGTGTTACATACATGGTATACATGTATAATAGAGCTAACAACTATAAACACAAATGGCACTTCAAACATATTTATTTGTAGCCTACAATCGTACATTCTAAAATACATAGAAAAGTAGATGTCAACATAAGAAAATAAATTCTAACCAATATACATTGACAGCTTACGGTGTGCGTGTATATATAAGGCTGTGTGGTCCAGTGGTTAAAGAAAAGAGCTTGTAACCAGGAAGTCCCCGGTTCAAATCCCACCTCAGCTACTGACTCATTGTGTGACCCTGAACAAGTCACTTAACCTCCTTGTGCTCCGTCTTTCAAGTGAGACGTAATTGTAAGTGGCTCTGCAGCTGATGCATAGTTCACACACCCTAGTCTCTGTAAATCGCCTTGGATAAAGGTGTCTGCTAAATAAACTAATATATATATATATATATATATATATATATATATATATATATTTAACCAAAAAAAGATATGCACATTAAAATAGTTGTATATAGTAAGCTGTGGCCCAAAATATCCCCGAAAGAGGGTAAATGACTAGTGGGGTTTAATTTTTATTGATTTATTATCTTTTTTAAATCCATGCCATCCGATTTTTCCCCACACACCAGATAATCATAAATCAGCATTTCATATGTGAAGTATTCTAAATAAATGTACATTCTGCATGACAAAATGCAACATTTTAAATAAAGTATACAAATTATAAACAAAATAGATATTCCCATTATTTTTTATTTCCATTTGGCTGCTGCTCGCTGGTGGTCGCTAGTAGTTTCCATAACAACTAATCATGCTTCCATTCATTTTCCTTGATCTCGTTGACGTTAACATGCATTTTTATTAGCGAGTTCCCCTTATCTAGTCGTTGAGACAGGAAGTGATGTATGTGACCTGCGACAATTAAGCTTTTTAATGAGAAATGCATTCATTACGACATCAGCTCAATTTCAATGCATTAACTGATTTATTTAATTAACACATTTATTTTGAAAATCACTTGCTACTAAAGCGCTCGTTACTATACAACAAGTTCGATACAATAACGCTGGTTTGAAAATCCTGACCGCTGTGTTATATTGCGGTGCACATTGAGAT
Source organism: Acipenser ruthenus (assembly GCF_902713425.1). NCBI lineage: Eukaryota > Metazoa > Chordata > Actinopteri > Acipenseriformes > Acipenseridae > Acipenser > Acipenser ruthenus. Next base: position 23,038,849 of record NC_081192.1, read on the forward strand.
TTCGGTACTCTTCACCACCTTTTAGGTTCATTCTACTTATGGTTAATATGGTAATGAGATTCTCAATAAATAGGATAGCTGCTGAAAATGCTGTGATGCACTCACAACACGTCTGGTGGCAAAATGAAAAGGAAACGAACAGACACATGCAAACATTAAATGCAACATTTAAAATATGCAAGATTCAGACAATTTAATATCGCAATTTTGCAAATATATGGGAGGACATTATTATGGGGTAAACATGACAGCCCTCAAAGCTCCCCACCCTCCCCTACCCCTTTAACAATCAGTGTAATTCAGAATTTCAAGGGCTCCCCCCAAAAAAGGACAACAACCACACACTGCTTAGCCCCAGGGAATACTAGAAATGACTCTTCAGTAATGAATGCAAAATATGATAATCAAAAGTGCTATCTAATGACAATAGCATGTGCATAGTGATCTCACGAGTGTGAGTGTTTCGCTTAACCTAATGGCTTGGTTTATTAAACCCATGCCTTTACGAATCAATTACTTCAGGAGAATAGGTTTAGCTGACTCATTTCAGAGCAGTGACTCCAATGTTTTAATGAAAATAAAATCTCAAAATATCTGCAATAGTCCTTGTTTTGTAAACTGCAAAACTCTTACATAACTCATTGAGACCAATAAAAAACAAATGTTTACACTGGGGACTACAATTTAGCAGATACATGGACATTATTTTACAACATCAGGGCTGACTGAATGCAATTGTTTACATTCACTGTGAAAATAAAATAGAACCTGAGTAGGGTGATCTGGACATAATTAGCAACATTGTAAACACAACAAAATGACCTTTATAATTAAGTTTACTTTTGTTTCCTTGTTTGACTATTTGGAACCTACAATAAAGTAATTCACCATTAGTAAATTGCTGACAAATAACATCATGGTTTAGGGGCTAATGTAAGGATATGCGCAAAGGGAGTTGCAAAACACCCATATTGCAGCCAAAATCTGCGTTTTGCACATGCAAACCGTATTTAGCAGCCGTAAAGTGGGACTTTAGCAGCCACAAAAAATGCGCAGTGTCTAAAGAATGGTTTTCACCTGCCATTCTGTGCCCACTATGAAATTAGCACTGCCATCATTAATCAATTTAAATGATATTGAAATATATTCTAATATACCAAGCAGGCGAAACATTATAATGAAATGTAAGGATTTTGCCTTGCATTTGAGCAATTGTTGACAAAAATTAAGAGCTGTATAAAACCGCACACCTTCAGACACCTGTCATTATTATTATTATTATTATTATTATTATTATTATTATTATTATTATTATTATTATTATTATTTATTTATTTCTTAGCAGACACCCTTATCCAGGGCGACTTACAATTGTTACAAGATATCACATTATACATTATTTCACATTATACAGATATCACATTATTTTACATACAATTACCCATTTATACAGTTGGGTTTTTACTGGAGCAATCGAGGTAAAGTACCTTGCTCAAGGGTACAACAGCAGTGTCCCCCACTGGGGTTTGAACCCATAACCCTCCGGTCCAGAGTCCAGAGCCCTAACAACTACTCCACACTGCTGCCCTTGGCCTGAAGTATGGCTGCTGTGGTACACTTCCTGATGTGGCGACGCTTGGCTCTTATTGAGGACAGGCAGGAAAACCTTCAGAGGAGAAAAGCAAGACAGAGAAGACCCTGCATATTCAAACCCAGGGTCAAGTTGTTCGGTATGCCAGAGGATGCAGGTGTAAGGCGTTATCTCACTCCGCAGGTCATCCTAAACCTAATAGCTGAATTTCACCTTTTCATCACCTGGTTGACTGTCCTCCTGGTAACAACGACAGCACTGACTTTCTCCACTATAGAGGACAATTTGGCCTCTTTGGTAGCATAACTGATGTTGGCTGAGGCTTTTTTCAAATCTCAATTTCATGCTGAGTGACCTCAGCCGTAAGGACCCTCAGTTCCTCCTCAAAAAACATTTATTTTATTTTCCTTGTCCCAAGAGGACTTTAGTGCCCATCCTATGACATATTTTTTGTTTGGTTTGATTTTCGTGCTCCACAAATCTCAGACAGAGCCTACTGCTCTCTGTTTTCCTAAATCACCTCACCTCTGGGCTGTAAGTGCAGCCACTAAATACCCCGATGCACAGGAGGTGCTCATTGCGACCCTCATTATCATGATTGCGGCTCATTATTTGCGTGTGTTGAGTAATTTGCATTGCTCTTAAGCTTACATAGGCCGCAGTGCAAAATAATTGCTTGACCGCTAGGCAATTTGGATTTTGCAGACGCAATTGTTTGCACTACGCCTATCTTTACATCAGCCCCTTAATACACTAAAAGCCCAATGCTGGCAATTGATTTTAATGTGCAGGTGTTGAAACTTGATTGTAGAATTTTATCAATCTCCTGCTGCTCTGCTCCTGGCGAATGGGGCAGGGGCTCCTCCCCTTCTGGCGGCGAAGGCGTCAGGGGCTCCTCCCCTTCTGGCTGCAGCGGGGGGAACCAGCAGGCATACTCCCTCTGCTGGTTGCTGTGATGGAGACAGAGGCAGCTCCTGCTGCTCTGCTCTTGCCATTGGCGGTGGTGGAGGCGGGACCAGCAGGTATTCTCCCTCTGCTTGTACTCTACATCTCCCGATTTAGCAACAAATTAATCACTTAATTAATTCGGGATATGGCCACCTTCTGCACAAGGTTTTTAATTACTCCTGGCAGAGGACGAGTGACCAACCTCGCCTCTGCCAGAACATGTTTAAATGAAAACAAAACAATAACAAACAAACGCCTGGCTACGCCATCATATAAATACATAATAAATCATAAAACAAAAATACAAAATAACACAGGGGCGGAGGGGGAAACCCCGTTCTAAAATAAACAAATCAAAGATAATGCTAATTCAAAGATTCCCTATTGTAGTATGAATCATGCATGACCAATGCAATCGTTGCCTGTCTGTCATCTTCACACAAACTGTAACCAGGCAACCGGCATGAGGAGCAATCTACACTGGATAGTTTTTTGTCAAGAGAAAAGACATGTAATTCCTGTATTCAGCATGTAAGTGTACTTTCTTTCCTTTTTCATTTCTTTACTGTTTTCTTTTAAACATACCACAGGGGGGTTTAGTGTTGGTGTAATTTATATGTGTAAACAGGTTTGTTTTGTCTGCTTTTTGGAGTTGTTATGTTTGATCAAATGATTGTTTACAGACGGGCACTCGATTGAGACTTGCTGCCTCCCTGTCTTGTACGTGTCCTCTGTGCGTTACCATAGTTGGTTGTGTCACATGACCCGTTTGTTTACTTTCTGTTTTGTGTTTAATAAATCCTGTGCGCCTGTGCTGGTGTTTCAACTCCAACTCCTCTGTCTTGCAATGCGGTTACCCACACATGTAACATGAGTACCTTGTCACAATACTGTTTAAACATTGATCAATGTGAAGGAATCTTCATAAAAGTACTATATATTGATGTTCAATTCAAATTTGCCGTTTTGTCATTATTCTCTCATGTATCTAAAGTGTTTTTTACGAATCAGAGTATGATCAGTACTCCTTCGGTTTATTAACAGTTAAATATTGGATTGAGTAGCTACAGGCTACTTCATATCCCCAGCTGACAGACGTTCTACAGGCTACTTCATATCCACAGCTGACAGACGTTCTGGGCAGTCCAGTGTCTTAACAGATATTAACGTTAACACTTTAATACATCTTTATGTATTCGTGCAGCCTGCAGGCCTGGCCACGACCACGACACTAAATACACCCAGTAGCCTCTTTCAGCACATTCAGCAAATGTTCTCCTATCCTCTAAACATAGTGTGAGTCCCTTATAGCAATACATGCAATACATGCGAGATAAAATAATAATTGATTAATGCTTACCCTTTAATGTAAATCGTAAAAGGATATGACTGTCTTCACCAGGCAAATGAAACTGAGTTCAATCAGTTCAATTGTGTTTTGGTTTGCAGAAGATGGACCACCTTACCCTGTCTGGGATGAGTGTGGTACTCCACTGCAATTAGTTAGGAGTTTTATAGGTTTTTTGTCTCATTGGAATACATGGGAAGCCTCAATTAAATCCAATCATTAATCAGGTGAGACAGTTCTTATCCATTTTACAAATAATAGTTTTCAAAAGATCCGGACTAACTTTTCAGAATTAATAGGTGTCATGTACTCAAATAAATTCAAACCAACTCTATGATCTCATTCCTTGTTTTTCTCCGAGCCCCTCCTTTATCTGAAAAGCTAAGTGAACGTTCCCAGGATCTTGGTTTATAATATAATATAAAAACACTGCTGTTATACGTGCATGCAAAACACTATTTTTATTTATGTTATATATGAGAGATGTTCTTAATATGTGACATCATCTTCTAATTGATTATGTTTTACTAAATTAAAGGTATGTGTTTCTTTTAACTTCATATTGTTTCATCATTTTGTTAATGAGTCAGTTTTAATTCCATATACCATTGTCTAATAGAGTATTTGACAAAAGATTGCCTTATGCAGTATTTAACTTAGTCAATTAATTTCACTAAGTCTAAGTGGTAACAGTTTTCATTACTACTATTTTCCCTTAAAAGATGCACTAACCAGGCTCTGACCTGTACCTGACTCTGGGAATGTGCTTTACAAGCAATTCCCATAGTCTCTTGTTTTTCCAAGGCCAGAGTCTGTGCAAAACACTTTATTAGATATATGACCTGTCCATTAAGCCATAATTTGTGCATATTATTTCAAGACATATACTTATCTGTGCTAGGTCACTAAATCCATGAACCTTAAATTCCAAATCTGCAAGACTTACAGCATTGTTGGAGTAGAACTTGAGAAGACCCCCTTTGCAATGCAGCAGTTTCAAAGAACCACATGACTTCATCTACCATCATTAGACAACAGTATAGTGGATTAATAACAAGGTACATTATAGTATATTATTACAAACTTAACACAAAAACATAGCACAACACCTTTTATATTCTATAATTCAATGGATATCATAATGTCTAGAAGTCTTGTTGTTCAATAGAAGGAGAAATAAACTTGTACCATTTTCCCATTTAAGTAAATCGAATACTGCTCCAGGTTTTAATCTTCTTATCACTATAGCAAAGTCATGAACAAGCAATAATACTTGTCCGTTTTAAATAATATGTTTTCTCATTATAGCAAATACTTAAAACATATTATTAATCTTATGAAATAACTATTATGAACTATAAACAGTGTCAATTAGCACTGAACCTGTTTCATTATAAGATAATCTTTCAATTAATTTACCTCAGTTTAACAGTTGCTCCTAGAATTTATAATATTACTTTATTTCTTTGGTGAATCCCTCTTAGGATTTAAATCCAAATACAGGCCAGTATAACTGCATTTGACTCTTATATTATATTTTTTTATAATGACTGAACTAGGCTTGACCCTGTTCTTTGTTCATACAAAATCCAACTGAGACAGGCTTTTTTTCTTAAGACCTTTGGCTGTTAGTTAATTTATAGGTCGTAAAAAGTTTCTTTTCTTATCTTGTCTTCAGAGACATAATTCTGTGGATTAATGTTCACTTTTAGCCGGAATGGTGCTTTTTATCAAGCATCATGCTTTCTGAAGATAAGATATACAAGTGGTAAATCGTTCATTATATATATTTTAGAAATTCTCCAATTGCTAAGTGTTTGATTAGAAACAGATGTAGACTGACCTATTTCATGGAGCAAGAGAGCCATCTACTGGTGGTACAAGCCTCTAATACTTCATTTTTATATTACAGTACATTCCATATTTGAAATTGCCTAGTACATGTCCAGCATATCCACATGTTCCCAGCAGGATTCAGCTTCTGTACCAGGTTCAGCTCTGGTTGGTTCCGCGAACACGATCACAGGTCTCTTTATCCAAAGTTTAGCATCACAGGTGTGAGACGCCATCTTCCTCACTTCATACCTACAACATACTTGGACATGTTTAGCTGGGACACCTTCTACACATTCCAATTTACCTAGATGTGCCCATTTCACTAAGTGACCTCCTTCACAAATCATGCATTCAATCATCTTAATATCTTTTGGGTCTACATTTAAATGAGAGAAAGAAATTCCTTCAGAATCATTACATTCAAACAAGATTCTACAGTGTTTAGCTAAATGACTACAGGCCGGACAAAGTTTGGGCCCAGTCACTGATGACTTGCTTTGGCACATATTACATGCACACATAACAAGAGGATTATGTTTTAATTTATGTGTCAGGGTTAATTCTGCACCTTGTACAATAGTTCTGGATCTGTACACATTGTTACTATACATTCCATTCTGTTCGCACAAAGTCACTTTGCGAGGTACATCCTCCATCCAGAATACAGAGGGAGGCCAAAACTCACTGTTATTCATATTTTCTGGTATCCAATTACTGCTCTGCCTCACATCATCGATTGGCAGACTTAACATAACTGAATCTGAATCAGTTGATGAACCATTTACTGTAGCTTACTGTAGCCAATGTTTTACTACATGGAATAACTAGTTCAGCGTCACCTGCGACAATGTCCTGCAACAAAGCAATTGTACAGATCATTCCAATATATATTTTTAATTTTAAAGTAAAACTATATGAAAGCATGATGACTAATATACAATTGAACAAGAACTGTTCAATTGTATATTAGTCATCATGTCTGAAAGTGAAAAATAAATAAATAAATATCAATGTCTATATTGATTTATGTATTCATTTATTTCAATATTTATTAATTTATTTATGTTTTACTTTTACCAAATATATAGGTTATCTTTCAGCATTAGCTAATTCTCAGAAATTAATGTTATTATTATTATTATTATTATTTATTTCTTAGCAGACGCCCTTATCCAGTGCGACTTACAATCGTAAGCAAATACATTTCAAGTGTTACAATGCAAGTAATACAATGAGAGCAAGAAATACAATAACTTTTGTTCAAGTGTGACAAACCACAATTCAATAATACAGCAGATAATAGTGATAGTTCCATCAGGATATGATTAAATAGTGATAGTTACATCAGGATGTGATTAAATACAAAGTACTACAGGTTAAACACTTGGCAGATTACAGTATTCTGAAGTACAGGATTAAATGCAGTAAAATAGGGGGCAGATAAGAGCAAAATAAAGCACATTTACATGAAGGATGATAGTGTCCCAGGATACAAACAGAGGAGTTCTACAGGTGCTGTTTGAAGAGGTGAGTCTTTTGAAAGTTCCTCTCATCAACCAGTATCGAGAGGAAACTGTACTTCCTTGCTCCAAATGGGACCACAATGAGTATTACACTGACAAGAAACCAACATTTTTCAGAGATCAAGATCATATTCTCAGAATGATGATAAAGATGAAAGATGACTTGAAAAAATCTCCAAAATCTCCAATATAGTCTAGAGAATCTCAGCTGGCTGACTTCATCTTTCAAAATACTGCTTGTTTTCTCAACTAATCTTGTAGCACTGACAGTTATTAACACAACACGCTTGCAAACTGAAGGTTATGGTTTCAAATCCCACGTATACCAGACTGTGGCAAAGTGGTTAGCAGGGTACAGGTGTAGGAGTGATGCGGAATGAAGAAACAGACAGTGATAATCCAATCAGAAAATAGATTTAATTTGTAATCCAGGTCTGGTGACCAAAACAATAATTACAGGCAATACACAGCAATGTGTATTACACTGTTCAAAAAAGGGTTTGCAATCCCAAATAATAAACACAGTCCCATTACAAACACAATACACTAACATGGTCACCAGTCCTGGGTGTGTGCTGTAGTGCCTCGTGGTGCGATTACAGTTATTTATTGTTACACAGGTGGAGTGCTGTCCGGGTTCGTGCTGTAGTGCTCGTGGTGCTTTACAATTATTTATTGTGACACAGGTGGAGTGATGTCCGGGTTCATGCTGGCCTCTGGTGACAGCTCTGGACCTGTTGCCCATCTACTAATAATAATAATAAACAATTAGAGACAAAAACAAACAAACACTCACGATACGATTTCACAATTCATAGGTCCTTCAGGGTTCTTTCTTTAACCAAAATGAAGGAACAGATTACGTCACTTCGTCCACTTTTTGTACCGTCATATATGACCCCTTGGTTAACAATTGTAGCCGCTCCTCCAATCAGTGGCTGCCACATCGTTTCCCTTCCAGGTCGATGCATTAGTGCACCGAAGCTCCGCCCCCTTTCTAGATGACTGACTGCCTTTTAACCCTGGGAATAAATTGTCAGGCCAAACAGTCCAGGGTACTCTGTTCCCATTACTTAGCATCCTCACAGGTTGGGAGGGAGATTTACCACCAAGAATCATTGTCTTTCTGTCACACACACACACATATATATATATATATATATATATATATATATATATAGATATATAGATATATAGATAAATAGATAGATAGATAGAGAGATAGATATTTTTTGCAGGCAAATGTTCCATTTTAAAACATAAATAAATAATTTAATATAAATGGTATATACGTCACAATAAGTGCGTTCCTTAGTATATTTCCATGTTGACAAAAAAGTTAATTGTCATTAAACTCGGATGTACTGTAATATACATATGTGTGGATAAAAGTACCTGGGGTCTGCAAAAAAATACATTGGGAGAAAAAAGGAGAAGGACATTTTTACCTTACTTTGGCGACTTATTTCTCTTACTGTATGACAGGTATTGACTTTTTTTTTGTTTGCTGCAGCAGTACCCTGAAAACACATAACTATCCTTGCTGTATAGAGAGTCAGGCAGCTGTCGCGCTTCGCTGATAACTTGGCACGAGGAACTACCGTTCCTCTCAATTTTGGGATTAAAGGCAGCAAAATAGGCTATGGGAATTACACGATCATTGTAATTAATCAAGGTAAGTTTTAAAGGTTTACAAAGCTCGAAAATGTTGCTGAATATGTAATTTAAGGTTGTTTTTAAAAAATCTATTTTGTCTGCTTGTTTCTTTTTTTTTGCACAGTGTGTGTGTGGTTATTCTCAGAAAAACCATTGGCTTTAAAGTACAGGGCAAAAAGTTAAATGTGTGTGCAGGTTCATAGAAAACTTATTTTAGGGTAAAAGTCTTGCAGAACTTGATCTGGGCATCCAATATTTCGTGTCACAGGTTTGCTGAATCCTCGCCTGGGCCTTCTGGTATAAGCATGATACCACTTAGCCCTTCCTAACTGTGCCCTGTCTTTTCTGATATCTGTTACAATTACAATGTTTGTGTCTCGGAGAGGCCCGCATCTTCCTGGAACGTATTACACTTAGCCCAAACCTATCTGAATCTCCTGCAGGACAGTTATGAAAAGTCCCATACTCGTCCATATCAATCTGTTCACACAAATATACCATTCTGGGGACGCCGTGAACCATTTGAATTCTCTTAACATAATATTGGCTCACTTCCATGTCTCCAAACTGCCACACCTCAGCATTATAGTTACAATCAATAGGTATTTTTAGCACTAAATTAGACAGAGAGTCTGCCTGAACACCAGTGTTTACTTTGTATATTTTCCACACCTTGTCAGGCCTAAGGATCTTAACCAGCTCCATGACAACAGCAATGAAACATAATGATTTTACCAACACTGTTCAATTTCTACCACAGTGTTCATAGTGTGATGTTTCAGGCAAGCCAAAAAGAGCAGTTTTTGCAATGTGTTTTATATACAAAATTATAAAGCCTGAAATGATGTCCCCTCGCAATCAATATTAACTTGATGTATACTCCTACTAGGAAGCATTGCCTAAAACTGGGTCTGTGAGGGACAGGCCACGTCCTGGAAGGCAGAGGGTCACCACACCGGCCCAGGACCGTTATGCTGACTGTTGCGCTGTTCAAGCCAACCGGTGGGGCAGTGGAAGTGTGATGATGTGGGGAGGAATCTCCTTTAACACAAGAATGCCTTTGGTACAGATTGAGGGCAACCTTACTGCTCAGCGATACATTGACGAAGTCCTTGAGGCAACAGTTTTTCTGGTCCTGCAAGCCAATCCGGAAGTGTCGATTTTCCAGCATGACAATGCAAGACCACACAGCGCTAGGATTACTATTGCACGACTTCAAGAAACCAGCTAGACCAAATCGTCAGTGCCATCCACAGGAGACAACCGCGACCAGCCAACCTTCGCCAGCTGGCTGCAACTGCACAGGAAGAGTGGCGGAACATCCCACTGCAGTCTATCCAGAGGCTGATCAGGTCTATGCGTCAATGCTGCCAGGATTGTGTTAATGCTCAGGGAGGTCATACCCGATACTAACTTTGTAATGTTTTCATTTTGATAATGTGTCACGTTTCATACTGAAAACGTATGATTCTTTGATCTGTATTTTTGTTCACATTTTCTGTAATTTTGTTTGATATCTATAGTTTAAAATATTTAAACTATAGATATCAAATAGTATACAAATCTGCAGCATGTTTATCATAGAAAAGTAGACATACCAGTTAACAGAGGCAATAAAACTTAAATACATCATTCTATTTTTTTTTAATGGGGAACAATTGCTTTTGTTCCTGAAGCAATGAATTCCATTAAGCAGCTGCTCATTTTAGAAAATACAACTGTTCATTATAAGACAAGTGATCAAGCACATATGAAGTCAATAAAACCGCACTAATTAGCTAAGCAGAATAGACAATTGTCTGGCTGCATCACTTCCTTTCATATTGAGAGAGGTTCATGTTGCAGGCAAATTATAACTGATGTGCAGGGTCCTTACTGTGCTTGTTAACAGCAAGCATTCTAATGACTGTCTGACAGTCTCCTTCCAATCCATTGTGGTTTTAAGTTAACAGCTGAGAATCACTGATGTTTTAGACTGAGCTCTATAGAGCAAGTGCACAATGTCAGTCTAATCAAGAGTGTGCAGCGGGCATTGCCTGGGGTAAGGTTTCATTGTAGGAAGTGAAATAGCTGCAGGTGTCATATCATGATCTTTGAGATCAAGGAAGTCTGTAATTAGACCATGACATTATCTGTCAGTGTGATGTCCATAACGAGGATGAAGTGTGGCTTTATGGGAAATATTCCACATGTTTTTTTTATTACAAAAACTCCAGAAACATTTAGCATTTGTTTTCACAATAAAATGTACTTATTTATAATTCATGTCTCAATGTTGAAGTGGTAAAAATGAATACATTTGAGCCAAAAGAATACATTTTAAAAAATAAAACAAAATGCATGCCTGCTGATCAAAATACAGGTTCCTAAAATACACTGTATCTACACTACACTTTTGTTATATTATTTAATTCATTAATTTAGAGCAAAATGATATGATCAAGACAATAACTTTGTTAAAAACATTTGCTTATGTACAGTATTATATGTTTCATCTTCACAATCACAGAACTGTGCATGTAGTAAATACTAACAATGCAGAACATAGTAGCTATTGTATAACTACATATAGTATTTACAGTATGTATGTATCAGACATTTCGTCATTAGTTTCTCCACCCATTATATTTCTGTACACACGGTAGCTAAATGATTAAATCCTCGAAACTTCACTAACTTTTCTACTCAACGTTGCAAAGTACAGTTATAACAAGCAATGTAACGATGTGCACAGTTCACAGTTAATTGGCTGATGCTGCTGTGTAGCTAGCCAATAAAAAGCAAGAACTGACTATTGTATGATACATAAGGCGTGTTAATGCTAATTTAAGGGGCATGCAATATATCATGGGTAGCAGAATAGCTCATAATACAGGAAAAGGGGAGAACAACATATAAATGTATTGTTATGATGGATACTTGTAGTACTAGGGATCTGACCAAAAAACGGAACAATTTCATATCCAGGGAAGTCTTACAGATTTCCCTGGACAGCTGCCTCAAAAAGAGAACAATTCAGGCAAAACTAGTACGGGTAGCAACCCTACGATAAAACCCCCCAACCCCAATACACAATTTGTTTATAGTTAATTCGATGAATTCCTCATACATAATCATACATTTTCTCAGTTACTGTTTGCTTGCCTCCAAGATAAATAAAGTCGACATGAAAAGTAGCCATTGAACACTTACAGTATTACAAGATGTTATAATATGTGCACACAGACATGTGAAGCTGAGAGTGTACACTGTACATACAGTGTGGGGGGAGTCTGACAATATTACAAATACGTTAGGCAAAATCCATGTCAATGATCTCGCTCACATTATATTCCATTCATGTCCGTGGCCATATCAAGCCGCATATTTAAAAAAAAAAAAAAAAAACATCCTGGACACGGCAAACAAAACGGAAGTTCTACAATTCTGTGTGTGTGTGTCAGACGTATTTACAGCCACGGACATGCGTGTCCATGTATGGACAAGTTGCCGACCCCTGTTTTTTAACTATTAGACGAAATGTTTAAAGAATGCTTAACACAACTGCTATTAGGACAACAAAGGGAAAACATGTTTTTGCTGACTTTATAAGCATTTGGGCCACACAGGATACCTTCATTGTAAAGACAAAAAAAAAAAAAAAAAAAAAAAACGTGATTTGGTATAATTTAAAGATAACGTTATTAATAATACATAAATCATGATTATAGCAGCAGTTTAAGTATTCTGTAAATATTTTGTCTAATAATTAAAAAGTACAATGTGGGTCTGTCAGGTCTTGTTTTCAAAAAAGAAAATGTCACAGACATTATATACAAACCAATGGAATACTGTGTGTGTGTGATCTTTAAAACAAGTGAACAAATCTCACTCATAACCACAAGTATATAAAAGTCTAAAATATTTCCATAACTACAAATATTGAATTATCTAGCTAGTCTATGTATCGTCAGCATCACAACCGCGGTCTGTTACATTTCTGTTTCAAGCTGAGTTATAGTCTTTCGTCAATTAAATCCCTCCCCCCCCCCCCCTTTTCCAAGTGGAAATTAACTCCTGATAAATTATGACAATTAATATGATTTGCTTTTAAATTCCCACGCAAACAAAAGAAATAGTCGCAAGAAGCACTGCTCGTTAAGATATTAACATTCATTCATAAATCAACATCATTTTGGAAATCACGTTGGCATGATTATTTAATAACGAGAGAGTCATAACGACCTCTTAAATGCCAAAATCAGTGCTACCTAACGATTTGTTGATTAACACTGGAGTTATCATTTACGAACTTTTGAAAAGCCTGCCCATTATGACTAAACCTTTTTTTTTTACACATCAAAAGTACCATGAAAGGAAATATGTGTAACCATGAATATAACCTTGTCCACCCCCTTTGATCAGTCATTACCATTCTAACTTAACATAAAGATGAATAAATCCATCTTTTTCTGCAAAACCACACACAATGGGTACAAAAATACCAATCACCAATACCAGATGCAAGCAGCAGCTCTACTGTGTGCCAGCAGTAGCAGGGTTAAATGAAGTCATCCCCAGCATCCTGCAATACTCCACTAGAAACCTGAAATGACCTAAAGGGGACTCCTTTTAGTAGAGGAATATTGTAATTTAGAATTCAAGCTTATTTCATGGCTTCCATTTTTGTTAAATTAAGTGGGCCACTGCTTGCTAAATACTAAGCACTGACTGAAGTTAATTTGTAAGCTAAACTGAATTGGTTTTGGGGTTTGCAAAGGTGAACAAAATGGTATTGAAGCAGAAAAGGTCAAAAGCAATCATTAAGGTTTTCAAGATTCAGTACAACATGTAGCATTTTGGAGAAGTCTGTGTTAGCTGCACAGTATTAAAGGGTTGATGAAAAACAGCAATCAAGGGTCCACTTTTTTCACTCAGCAAGCCCGCTTTGCAGCCATATCCAGAACTTACAGCGTCGGAGGACCACGCAGTTCTGAACTGCATACAGGCCGGCCTGCAGGCGCCCGGCCAGCTACAGGGGTCGCTGGTGCGTGGTGACCAAGGACTCCCCAGCTGACCTAACCCCTACCCCGCCCGGACAGTGCTTGGCCAATTGTGCGCCGCCCCCTGGGAACTCCCATCCACGGTCGGCAGCGGCATAGTTTGGATTCGAACCGGCGATCTCCTGCACTCTGGGCAGAGTGCCTTTACTGGATACCCAACTCGGGAGCCCCTATCCCGTTGCAAAGCTTATGTTAAGAAATGCTTATTGGACAACTTCAAAGGAAATAACGCAGAACCAATAAAACTCTGTTTAAAAAAAGAAAAATGTATGCCAGTCAGGGAAAGGCAAAGGGCACAGGACTACATTAGAACTGCATCACAGTGCTGAGTTTAGCTTATGGTTCATAAGATCATTGCATCGAATCCACTGTTGAAAAGTATTTTAATACTAAGGTACTTTATTATAAGTATAGTAGTTCTAATCGCTCTGATTTGGAGTTAAGAATCGTATATCTTTTACCATTTTGTTTTACCTGGAAATTAATATTACGGTGGAGCTATTGATATTGATGATTGCGTTGCTGAGTGAGGAGACAGTCCTGCGTCCCGATGATAGGAAGAAATTCCTGATATTTACCCATAGAAAAAAAATCATTTATGCTGTGCTCTTTGTGCAGCTGACACATCTGCTGATCACTAACTTATACAAAGGTAAGAACGCTTCATTATGTCTGGTCGTGTGGTGTTGAGTTGGGGGGATACATCTATTATATGATAATGATGTTTTTTGCGTATGACCCCTCCCATGTGTATGAGGCGTATGTATTTAGAGTAAGTTGCTTGTAATTTTAATTTCTTTTTTTTTTACATCAATTCAAATCATGTGTCAATGGGACAGTTTCCATGGATAAAAAAAAATAAGTCTTAACTTTTTCTCACTCTATTTTGGTAGTACTGTAGCGGCGGCAGGCAGACCGGCTGTATTGCATTCCAGAACTGTTAACAAGTTCCAAAGTTTAAGAGCACTAGTGGAGAAACTTTGACCTCCCAGAATGACATACCTGGTCAAGGGAACAACCAGCAGCTCTGAGTCTGAAGAGCACGGCTGACACCTAGAGATGTAGGGATGCAGCAAGTCCAAAAAATATTTAGGGCCAGGTCAACAGAAAAATCTTAAAAATAACCCGATATTTGAAAGGTATCCAATGCAAAGTTTCCAAGACAGATGTAATATGTTCAATTTGTTTTGTACTTGTCAGTATTCTGCAGCAGCAGCATTCTGGACCAGTTGCACTATTCAGATTATTTTATTAATGTTGTTATTTGTTAGAATTAAACACATGTAGAATACTTAGGTTGCTATTTGATGTGTTATTTTATTCTGAATACAGCAAAAACAATGTTACTCTGATGTGTACTGTGCAGCTAATGTGGTACTGTAGCTTTAATTAGAAGACCAATACCCACTGTGACGTTGCTGCTTGAATTAGGTTGTGTCTTCGGATGATCTTCTTCAGATCAGGTTCCGGTTAAGTGAATTTTCTGCATCGCAAAGGGGTCATTCTCAAGAGAACCCGTCAGAATGATTAAAAACACTGGTTAGGGAAATCAATTATAATGACATTTAAATATGCTTAAATGTTAGCTTGCGAGGTTCGGGGGGCGTGGAGCTGGGGGGGCCGCTAATCTCTAATCTTTCAATTTTCTAATCTCCAGTTAATTAGTTCTATTTACTATTTAAGACCTGATCACCTGCACCTTTTCTGTCTAGTGTTTCGTTTTTCCTCCTCCTCCCCTCCTCCACCTTCTACATGCCTTCGCATCGGTCATCTCTGGGGGGCAAGTGAGGCTCACTTCCCCGACCTCAGGGCTAGGCAGCCGCCTCCCTTACCTTCAGGGGTTCTCACCGCGTGAGTCAGAGCGGACCCCCGGCCAAACTCTGTCCTGTCGCAGCTCCTGCGCTCATCTCACTCGAGGCTCTCTTCTATTCTGCCTCCCTTCAGGACGTGGTCACTCGTGCCGAGTCCTATACTAACCTCAATGCTCTGTCCTTATTTTCAGGTCCCAGGCAGCGTGATGTCTCGGCCAATCAGGGGTTTTACGAGCGCCCCTTACATAAGCCTCAAATGCTGGGTACCTCTCTCATCTCCTCCCGAGGGGTGGCTTTTCAAGTCTAACCCTCATATGTGTTTTCAGGTTGCCGGGTCCTCCGCCCCTGGGATGTCGACAGCGTCGGCCCCAGTCGACGACCTCTTTTCTATCCCGTTTCCGGTTGCCAGGTCCTCCGCCCCTAGGATGTCGACAGCGTCGGCCCCAGTCGACGACCTCTTTTCTATCCTGTTTCCGGTTGCCGGGTCCTCCGCCCCTGGGATGTCGACAGCGTCGGCCCCAGTCGGTGACCACATTCTGTCCTACTAACTGCTCCTTGCTGCTTCTTCTGCCTTATCTTCCCCCCCCCAGCTCACGCCCAGTGAATCTTTAAATAAAATACCAAATATTATGTACAGCTCCTTGAGGGAGGGTTGTTCCACAGTCCGGCGCCTTCAAGGCAGGACCGAGACCAAGTGACAGGGGACCCGGGTGCAGTGGATGGGGTGTCGGGAGCGCAGGCAGGCAATCAGTTGGCTGCAGCCCCAGGCAGAGGTGCGAGCCCAGACGACCGTGCAGCGCAGGAGTGGAGCAGGACACCAGGTGACTAACTGTGCCTGGTGGTGGCGCGACCTGGGACTCAGGCCCAGCGACCTTAGGTCCAGACATGGTCGAGGGATCCAACCCCCAAGCGCCAGACTGTGGCACATGGGTGGTGGTCTCCTCACCTCCCCTCATTCTCTGTAACCAAGCAGCTCCCTCTTCTTGGGCTCCGGCAACAGAATTTCCGGCACCGAAACTGCTGCTTGTAGAAATAACAAATCCCGAGACAATGACAAGCAGGCATCAAGGAGGCGGCCAAGGAGGTGGTGGCAACTCTGGAGGCGGGAGCAGTGGTTAGTCTCCCTCTGGTGGTGGAGGCTTGGGCTTCCCTTTCTTGGGCTCTGGACGCTCAGCTTCCCTCCTCTTGGGCTCTGAACACTCGGCCTCCCCCCTCTTGGGCTCTGGATGCTCGGGTGTTTTTATTCAAACAATAATAAATAAAAAGTGTAGACAAAAAACACTGTTCACAGAGCGAAATAAACCGGTTAAACAAAACAAATCATAAACACAAAAACAAAACAATACTTAGGTCAGGCTGGGCAGTCGTCTTCACTGATCCTATAATCTTGTTTTCTTTTTACTTCCTTTTTACTTTTGTTTTAACTTGCTCTCTCTTACTTTCATTCCTCCTCTCAAACACCCAACACAAACAGACATGTTTATATACACGTGGCCATCTCCGAATTAACAACCAATTAATCATTTCGGAGACGGCCACATTCTGCACGAGTTTAGTGGGATGGGGCTTTAACCCCATCCACGCTGCCAAACAACAAAAAAAACCATTGATTTTTTAAATAAGCACAAAATACATTTAAATACAACACCAATCACATCACCCATTTAAATAAGCCCAACACAATACATTGTAAATCATAATACACAATAATACATTTGACAGCAGGGCTTTGCCCTGCCCCAATAATTGCAGGGCTCTCGTCTGCCCTGTTACAGGGGCTTTCAGCACCAATTTGTGAAAATATTTCTAATGCCCCCCTTTGCCGCTTGCATTCTTCTTCTTCCCGTTTCTGGTGTGTATGCTTTGCTGCCCCTGAAAGAGGCATTGTTTGCTGTATTCAAGCAAATCAAACTGGCTGACCTGGAATTTACTTGTGTTGCCACGGAGTAAGTTCTGGGTCAGCCAGTTTGATTTTGTGTGAACACAAGTGAGATACACAGCCTTGGTTGAAATGTCAGCGAGTGAAGTTCTTCCAGTTTGCGCGCAATTCCGTATCAGTTTAAAAAAAAAATAATAATAATACATTTCGTTTTGGGCCCCCCCATGACTTTGGGCCCTAGGCAGGTGCCTAGTTTGCCTATGTGTTAATCTGACCCTGGCAGGTGCCTAGTTTCCCTATGTGTTAATCCGGCCCTGGCAGGTGCCTAGTTTGCCTATGTGTTAATCTGACCCTGGCAGGTGCCTAGTTTGCCTATGTGTTAATCTGACCCTAGTTGTAATTAGACTAAGAAAGGAGCTACCATTTTTATATATATATAGGTTCTTCATAATCCAAATATTAGATGCAGGTGTAACATTTTAATAGTTGGATGTTTTTGTTTTTTTTAGTGAATATCATATATTAAAAGTAAGAAAGCTGATCCTGGGATTTTAATTTTTTTAACAAATTGCTCACCACCTTTTTGAGTCATAAAAACTGACATTACATTTCCTTACAACATGTTTGCTATCTATAACATATAAACACCTGTCAAAGTCCAGGTACTGCTGTATATATCCATTTAGCTGTATTTAATATAGGTGTCCTTCCAATATATCACTTATATATTTCTCTATACAATTTTCTGTGATACATGCATTGTATTCAACTATTAAGCATAGACCGTTTCTAGGCAGATTCCAATATTATTCATATTTATTAGTGTATAATAAGCCAATTTTTCTTATTTATCTGTCAACTCCAACAAAACTACATACATCAAATATATAACAATGCAGACACTAACAGGGTATAATTATTGTAGGGTATGTCCCTGTTGCCAATAAATATAATTATGTAGTAGCATATTGCTCATATTAGGTCAAACTTTGCATAATGGTACCTCATGACTTTTAAGCAATATAAAACAAGATTTTTCAGATATACAATGTATTCACATTTCCTGTCTTATCAGTTAACAGACAAAAGGCCTTTCTTGTTTCCTGTTGCACTGTTATGACCATTACTACCTTTCTTTTTACTGTTTACTGTCAACTGCAATTCTTGTTAGCTAATATATCAGAAAACATTAGTTTTACATATAATATCTGATTAGAAGAAAACACAAATGATTCTTAGTCCTAGTGTACATATTTCTCTATGCATATGTGAATTAACATGTTTTTTTAAATCTTCTTTTGGATGGAAAAAGCAGCAGTGTTGCCTTTATGATAACCAATCTGTACTGATTAATGATAATGATAATAATACAATAATCCGTCGCATATCCGACTGCAGTGGGACCAGAGTAAGGGAGGATATGTAAAAAGTTGGATGAATGAATCCTGTTTTAAATACCATTATACACAGCTGTAACAATGACTATATTCACACAATTATTGTTTTGAGATTCAGCTTTTATTAGGGAGCTCCCCTAAATCCCTTGTTTAGAAGATACAGGATATTAATGCTTGTGACAGAGTAGCCGTCTGCCATGTAGGTGCGTGCATTCATTGCTGAGTGACAGGCAGGTGATCGAGACCGAGAGGAAGATGAAGTAGCAGGCGAACAGGATTTATTTACATATCACTGTTGGGTCACAATTTAGTTGTATTTTGTCGTGTGCCAGAATTCTAAACATGATGCAGCGTAAAGTGGAATGTTCCTACAAGGTATGCAGTGGTACTTCATCTCCACTCGCCGTCTCGACTCGAACCCTCATTCACAATTTGGACTGCCGAAACACTGTCTTGTTCTCTTTGGAGAGGATGAGGCTTAGGAACTGACGGGCTGTCAGCCTCACCGGATGGCCTATGGTGCTCGGCCTGCCTCCCTGATCACCTGCGCTGGAGTCTGCACTGTCAAGCACGGTAAATCAGAGAAGTATGGTAAAGCCACATTCTCGACAGGCAAAAAATAAATAAAATGCAGTAAATTCATTGTATAAGCATGGAAGAAATAAACTGCACAATTACCATGCAAATTTACGATCAACTTTATTTTATGATCAACATTTATAAGGGTAACGTTATTTGCTTCTTAGTAAAACAAAACACCAACATACTACACCTAAGCTGCAAAAGGTAACTATAAAAATAAAATGTCTATTGCTTAAACATTATAACTCGACTAATAAACAGCAACTTTCTACCAAAAATGTTTGTTGTACAAGCATTACTACTAAAAATCTGGTAAACTACAAATACAAACCTGTGCAGACAAAAAATGGCTGACAAAAAAAGGCTGGCTTGTTAGAACACCACTTTATAAACGAGAGGAGGCCATTCAGCCCATCTTGCTCGTTTGGTTGTTAGTAACTTATTGATCCCAGAATCTCATCAAGCAGCTTCTTGAAGGGTGTCAGCTTCAACAACATTACTGGGGAGTTGGTTCCAGATTCCCGCGATTCTCTGTGTAAAAAAAGTGCCTCCTATTTTCTGTTCTGAATGCCCCTTTATCTAATCTCCACTTGTGACCCTTGGTCCTTGTTTCTTTTTTCACGTCGAAAAAGTTCCTTGGGTCGACATTGTCAATACCTTTTAGAATTTTGAATGCTTGAATCAGATCGCCGCGTAGTCTTCTTTGTTCAAGACTGAATAGATTCAATTCTTTAAGCCTGTCTGCATATGACATGCCTTTTAAACCCGGAATAATTCTGGTCGCTCTTCTTTGCACTCTTTCTAGAGCAGCAATATCCTTTTTGTGCAGAGGTGACCAGAACTGAACACAGTATTCTAGATAAAGTCTTACTAATGAATTGTAAAGTTTTAACATTACTTCCCTTGATTTAAATTCAACACTTTTCACTATATATCTGAGCATCCTGTTGGCCTTTTTTTATAGCTTCCTCACATTGTCTAGATGAAAACATTTCTGAGTCAAAATAAACTCCTAGATCTTTTTCATAGATTCCTTCTTCAATTTCAGTATCTCCCATATGGTATTTATAATGCACATTTTTATTGCCTGCATGCAGTACCTTACACTTTTCTCTATTAAATGTCATTTGCCATGTGTCTGCCCAGTTCTGAATGCTGTCTAGATCATTTTGAATGACCTTTGCTGCTGCATCAGTGTTTGCCACTCCTCCTATTTTTGTGTTGTCCGCAAATTTAACAAGTTTGCTTACTATACCAGAATCTAAGTCATTAGTGTAGATTAGGAATAGCAGAGGACCTAATACTGATCCCTGTGGTACACCACTAGTTACCTCGCTCCATTTGGAGGTTTCTCCTCTAATCAGTACATTCTGTTTTCTACATGTTAACCACTCCCTAATCCATGTGCATGCATTTCCTTGAATCCCTACTGCGTTTAGTTTGAGAATTAATCTTTTATGCGGGACTTTGTCAAAAGCTTTCTGGAAATCTAAATAAACCGTGTCGTATGCTTTGCAATTATCCATTGTCGATGTTGCATCCTCAAAAAAATTACATGATATATTTATATTTTCATGTAAGTATTTCAATTTAGTTTTTGATCAAGTTAGTTACTATGCCCAACACTTATAATCAGACTTTGACTGGCCAACAGAATCAGGTGATAATGTGTCAAAATAAAACAGCATTTTAATCAAAATATTGTGTATTTCCTAGAAAATAGTACAGGGAAAATATTGAATAGTAGACCAAAAATGGGATAAAATCAGTAAAAACTGAGGTTCAGTTAAAAAAAAAAACAAAAAAACAAAAAAAAAAAACAACAAACACAATAACGTGTCTTAAATATAGTACTGATATGATATAATTAAAGGCACATTAGTAGGGGATATGTGAGCAAGAACATAAATAAAAGAACAGATACCAAATCAAATCATGAATCGTCTTACCTTCAGTGTAGCTGGATTCCTCTTCAGTATCTACTGCAAAAGTAGGATCCAAAACCTCTCCATCCTCTAAATCAGGATTTTGGCCCTCACTGGAGTAATCAAAATCACTCTCATTCTCCAAAACGAACTGGATTGCAGCCTGTGCATCTACCTTGTGTGATCGCTTGCTGAATTCCATTTTAATAACTTTTACTCTCTGTTTTACTATCTGATCTCTGTTTTCCCTCCTAACTACAAACTCATCCAGGTTCAAAGTTCATCAAGCCTTCCCATCAGTCCACCTGTCTGTTTTAAGCCTATCAGTACACACAAATCACATTTCAGGGCCATTTTAAATTATGCAGTTGAACCAGGCTGCACTTTGAAAGGGTGTGACCCGAAATATTCGGGCTCTGCCTTGAAAGGGTTAATAAACTGTCCTCAAAACCCCACTGACAGTCCTAAAGTAACTGCCTACAGTAGGTAGCCTTGCCCAAGTACTCAGTTGGTGTAGTTCAATCAGTAACATGTGACACATAGCTCTGTTGCAAGGCTATATGGTATTGTTGGAGAGTGTGCAACAAAAACAACCAATTTATTGTACCTTGCCAATAAACATGTACTGTACTCTGACTAACATTTTGGAATTTCAGTTCCACTTAGAAAGAAAACAGGTGAAGAGACAAACAGCGATCATATGATTAAACGTCCGAGTAGGTTTTTCCAGTGTACTTTTTTCTTCATTTTATTAAACGCAGTGGAACTTTTCAAGCTAAAATCACTCAAAGGGTTATCTTTGGCAGGAAGGAGCAAAAAAAGGCAAAACCGTTGAAGAAATAGGAGACCTCTTTAACTGCAGCACTTTTCTGTGAAATGTGGGCCTTACCATTTGGAATTTTGTTGGCTTAATTTGCAGTTTAAAATATACATTCTGTCTGCACCTGTGTTGGCATATGCTACGGTTTTCTATTTATTGTGTTACCAGATGGATGTAAAAGTGTAGCAGAAGGAGATCTGAATATGAAGACCAAACTGAGAATAACAGGATTTGTTTGTTGGCATGGATGTGGAATGTTACAATTTAGTGTTTTATTGAAGATCTCACAAGACAACTGTGACACACCTTACCTGACCATTGGAGCATTTTAAAATATAGTATAAAGATAAAAAGTGTCAATACAGAACATCCTGTCACTTCTTACTTAGGAAATTCGAATCCCGAAAAGAGCACAATATTAACCCAACCTAGGTTTCTTATTTATGCATAGGGTAGCTTACTCATGTCAACCAGAAAAAAAAAAAAGTTAGTTGACAATTTAGAAACCATGCTAGTCCCAATGGATTCCAGAAATCTGAAATCCACTCTGCTCTGTAAAAAGTATTAAAAAGCAGAGCAGAAGGGACCTAAAAATACCAGTCTTAAAACAGATTGTTACAAACTTCATGAAAAAAGATAATGAATAAAGCCTTTCTAAGAGAAGTGAATCCAGTGGGAGCTTGCTTCGACTATTAGGGCAAAGAAATACATCAGTCAGTGAGTACATCCCCAGTCCATCCAGGGTACATTGTATAAATCTACAGTGAAAGGGGTCAGTCTTCCAGGGAATCAGTTTATGGAACCAGACTGTACTCTTAAAGTTGCATGATACGAAAAAGAATATCACAGCTTCCTGAGTTGCTCAAAACAATTGAATGTATAACGCAGTACGACAACAAAGTCAGATAATCAGTAGTCTAGGATGAAGATAAATGGTTAAAGACATAAGACAAGAATAATAATAATTAGAATAATGAAATAAGGGTGGTCACAATGGAGGGGTCCAGATGACGTCATTAAGAAAGAAGGAGCTACATATGTTACAAGACACGTGCTAAGGATAAAGAACCATTTACATATTTGTAAGTAGCACTGGTAAATAACATCAACTGTAATGCTGCAGTACTGTGCAGTGAAATCTTTGTTGTTTTTACTGTCAATGAGGATGAGGGAGGGTTTTCATGAAACTGTCCCTAAATTGAGTTCTGAAAAAACAGTCAATCAGTGAATAAAACTAAGTACCACCTCAAAATACAGAAATCAGTAGATTGATCCTTCTCAGGAAAAAAAAAAAACATTTTAGTTGGATAATAGAAGACTTTAAAGACATATAGGGTTTTTTTTCAAAAGTTCGTATTTGATAACTCCAGTGTTAATGAACAAATCGGTCTGTAGCACTGATTTGGGCATTTTCAAGCAGCCGTTATGCCTATTTCGTTATTAAATAATTGTGCTAATGTGATTTCTGAAATTATGTTGATTTACAGAATAATGTTAATATCTTAACAATCAGTGCTTCTTGCCACAATTTCTTTTGTTTGCGTGGGAATTTAAAAGGAAATCCATGTTAATTGTCATAATTTATCAGGAGTTAATTTGCACTTGGAAAAGGATGATTTTAATTAATGAAAGAGTATATAACTTACCTTGAAAAGAGAAATTTAACAGACCGTGGCTGACAATACAGAGAGAGAGAGAAAGAGTATACAGGACCAGTTAATTTCTTACAGACTACCTCGATAATTCAATATGTGCAATTATGAAAATATTTTAGCATTTTCTATACTTCTGGTTATGAATGATATTTATTCACTTGTTTTAACCATTTGTAACTTTACAGAACTTTTGTTGTATTGCTAAAATGTACCCGTGTAATGTTACTACCAAGAAAATATCAATGCAACTGCAGCCTATATGAACTCTAGATATGTAAAATGTATGACAGATTACCTCTACTCTAGATTTTATTTGAATTATACAAATAAAAATATGAGTAAATAATCAAATCTTGGTATAGAAAATGGCATATTAGATATTTCAATAAAGTTTCCTTAGGTGATTGCAGATTTGCGATGCGTCCTTGGCTTTTAACACCTGAACAGGCATACAAGGACACACAGATCCACTAGGAATGTGATCGAGATCATTGACATAGATTTTGCCTAAACGTATTTGCAATGTTGTCGGACTCCCCCCACACTTTCACTTTCACATGTTTGTATGTTCTTATAATACTGTAAGTGTTCAGTGGCTACTTCTAATCATGTTGAGTTTATTTATCGCGGAGACGAGCACAGAGAAAATGCATGATTAGAGGAATTCATCGAACAATTGTATTGGGTTAGGACAGGGGTGTCCAATCCTGGGCATGGAGGGCCAGTCCCTCCTGATTTTTGTTCCAACTGTACCCTTGATTAATTAACTGGACCAATTAAGCTTCTAATAAGCACTTAATTGGTCCAATTAAGTAATTTAGGGTACAGTTGGAACAAAAACCAGGAGGGACACCGGCCCTCCAGGACCAGGATTGGACACCCCTGGGTTAGGGTGTTCTATCATAATTTGAAAAGCTTAATAAATATATAATGAAGTGTTACATACATGGTATACATGTATAATAACTAACAACTACAAAGACAAATGGCACTTCAAACTTCTTTATAGCCTACAATCGTACATACTAATACGGATATCTGAGTGTTGACTGTGTATGTGTGTGTGTGTATATATATATATATATATATATATATATATATATATATATATATATATATATATATATATATAGTAACGTTGCCTCTCTGTTGTTGGTTCGTTTGCCCCTTAAAAACATAGACCCAGACACAGAACTTTGATTTTTGAGCACTACTGCGCACTTTAATTTTCACAATAAAAAACAAATAAACAAAACAAAAGCCTAGCTCAACACAGAGCCTAACTTCACTTACACAGGTCCCTGACTCACACACAGGACGGCTAAGCCGTTTACCTATCAACAAACAGGTAAGTACACACTGTGTAATACCCTGTATATATAGCCTTTCTGAGAATGTATTTTTTTAATTTATGTATTGTTTAATAATTTTAGGGCCATACAAGTTAGCATTTGGTATAGATTTAATAAATTGAGACTGCCCAACTATTAAAGGAATATAAATAAATAAACAGACCAGGGATCATGTGACTTGTTTATGCAATCAGTAAACCCCACAGTTACCAAGGTTGAATTATGAGCTACATAAATATATAATATTGCACAGGTTCCTAAATATGAAGGAGATCTATTGCCATGGCATCAATTCCCTCCTTTATGAGCCTGAAGGACATTTTATGTTATTAACCTTTAGACTGTGGAGAATTCGTTCAGTGTGTGTTAAAATGTTTCTCATGGAGGCAGCTTGTAGCAGGGCTTACGTATTTTGTTTGATCATTCATCTAGCACCACATATTAAAGGCTTTCAGCAAATCTTTTGTTACTGGCACTTGTCCCATTATTTTAAAGGTTAAACTTGACTTGAACTTGGTTTGAAAACCTGTTACGTTAAACTAAACATTACAAGCTTTGCCAGCCATTAAGCCTAAAAATAAATATTATGGAAAGGAAGTGTTATTCTTTAAAAAGCAGAGATTTAAATTGACCCTTTTAAATCATCTCTTCAAACATACACCAGAAAGATTGCAATGAAAATATTAAATTCAACAAAGAAACAAAGTTGACAGTGTTATTTAGCTTTCTGACATGTGTGAAAAGCCATCGATTATATATATATATATATATATATATATATATATATATATATATATATATATATATATATATATGTATGATCTGTCAGTATTGATCATAAAAATATCTGGTGTCCTTTGTTTCTACGAGCTTTCTACTAGCAGTTGAATATATGTGTGGATATAAAGGAAAAGAGGGACAAGCACAGTTTCAAACAGGCATTCTATAAAAATAAATAATGTTCCTTTTCTATCGCGAATAAGAAAAATGATAGGTTGCCATCTTGGATCTGTTGTGACTAAGTCAAGTTAGCAGTAGCAACACATGTTCACTATGTAAAAACATGCATTGATTTTCATACTGCTGTGTAAATGAAAACACATTATTAACACTTTAATTCCAAGTATATAATGTAAGTAATATCAATGAGGCAATGTATAACTCATTCTAAACTGCAGTAACACCATTCATGATGATGTTTACTATCAGGGTTTCAGTTTTTTCTGTGGGACTACAGCCCTACACTAAAGACGAACCGGTTAAAACTCTATTGTTGTGTAATATCATGCAGATTTTGATTGGATTGCACCTAGTCTTATTTGCACTGTATATGTTGTTGTACTGTGCTGTGTCTTATATTTGTCTTGGATTTGTAATTACTTAAATCTTTCCCTATTGCCACAAGGGAGCACTGTTGCATTATGTAAAGAGGTTGGTTTGCATCATTATGCATGCTGTTATCTGCTTCAGGCTTTGTGGAATAAATATTGTAAACAGTACATTAATCTGATACAATGTTGCCTAATGATTGTACATATTTAACTGCTGTACATCTGGCATATAACTACATATTAGAAAAAAATATACATTCATAATATGATTTTATGTTTGGCAATTATCAAAAATAAAATAAAACAGACACTGACAATTCCTACCAGTGTGATGTATTTTTCTATCTATCTATCTATCTATCTATCTATCTATCTATCTATCTATCTATCTATCTATCTATCTATCTATATAACTGGACTGACTTAAGTTGTTTTGGCAAAATGTTAAAATACTTCACTAACCCATTTTTGTCTGTGTTCCGGACCATGAAAGACACAAATTAAAACAATTCATTATCAAATGTTTGTTAAGTCATACAAGGAAGTTGGTTCTCATACTTTTCAATAAGAATGATACATTTAGTGCCTCTGGTAATGGTAAGATATAATAATTGTGTTTGAATTTAGCAAAGCAAGCCTGGTCTCTAAGGCAACAGTCATAGACATTAGGAAATCATCCTCTGAGTTGCATAGATTCTACTGTGAGAGGAGAAACTAAGATTATTGAGTGTTGTGCTAGTTATGTCATATAGTTTATGGCAGTTTTTTTCTTATACTGTATCATGTAGTTAGAAACAACATATAAATAATTGTAGGTTATACTTTTAAATTCATATTTTAACTAGTTATTTTCTCCAAAAGAGGTGCTATTTTGAGCAACACCTGGGTCAACAGTTTTGGTAATTTTCAGTTTGCATAACCAGTTTTCCTAATTTGTATGTAAAGTACAGTAAAATGTTTTAAAGTAGGACAGACTATTATAGTCCTCCCTAACAACAGCCTTAGAAAACAACAGTTTAATATGTTATTATTCATTACTTATTTTAAGTGTAGTTATTAATACGACTATTACTATGACTAATAATAATAATAATAATAATAATAATAATAATAATAATAATAATAATACTTAATTGACTACTGAAATAACAAACTAAACATATAAGCAAAATATGCAAGAACAACAACACAGAAATAATGTACAAAGTATGTGTAAACAGCTCGTTCTTGCTTCATAAGTAACTAACGGTTTTAGCTTACCACAGACTGAGTACTAATTCAAACATTCTGTGATGTTGCTATAAAATTATCAAAGGAGTTTTCCCAAAATAGGGAAATCTATTTTTTTTCTTGGAATACCTTTAAAACTATTAGTTTCGCTCCCTTGGCATGGTATGTTTTCAACTGCAAGCCAGATCAGAAACAAAGGCTCTATAAACACCAGCATTTTGCTAAATTGCTGATTTTTTTTAAAGAGTAATATGATACTGTGTCTGTTAAATTAAATTGGCGAAACTATATATGTACTTGAGAAACAGCAGTTTATACTGCTCAGAGCTTTTTTTTGTAAGTATTTTGTTTATTCTGCAAAAAAGTTTAAACAGAACTACAAATATATTTGACATGACTCTAAAAGCCCAGCATGGTTATAGTTGTGATGCACAGTGTAAAGAGAAAATGAGCATTATAATAACCACAATTCTCTAAATATAAAACGCACTACATGTATACTGTATATGATCTTAGGTGTATAACACACACCTCTGGTATTCTATCCTACCAAAAATGCCATAGAATACTAAAACTTGATTATACTGCACACCCATATATAACACAAACAAAATTATAATTAGTAAAGTAGTGCAAGTTATTTTATAATAATTACGGTATTTACTGTTGCTGTCTCTGACCCAGAATGAAATTAATTGCTAGCTGAGGCACCTTTAGCAATAATAATAAAAAATTATGATATTTGTCAGTGAGCTTTTGGCATGATTCTTTAGTGAATTTTGACCATTCTTCAATGCAAAATTGTTCCAGTTCATTCAAATTCAGCCTTCTTCAACTCATACCAAAGATTTTCAATTGGATTTAGATTGGGACTTTGACTAGGCCATTCCAGAACCATGATTTTATTCTTTAACTATTGTGTAGTAGATTTTGATGTGTGCTTTGGATCAGTGTTGAGCTGGAATGTCCAGTTGCACTTTAAACCAAGTTTTGTAGCGAATGGCTTCAGATGATTGGCCAATATCTTTTGGTATGCTATGGAATCCATCTGACCATGTCTTGGAACTAAATTTCCTGTGCCATTAGAGGAAAAACAGCCTGTGACAGGGTGACCCCACCACCATGTAAATATGTATATGTAGCCAGCAGTGTGGAGTAGTGGTTGGGCAGCAGTGTGGAGTAGTGGTTAGGGCTCTGGACTCTTGACCGGAGGGTTGTGGGTTCAATCCCCAGTGGGAGACACTGCTGTTGTACCCTTGAGCAAGGTACTTTACCTAGATTGCTCCAGTAAAAACCCAACTGTATAAATGGGTAATTGTATGTAAAATAATGTGATATCTGTATAATGTGAAATAATGTATAATGTGATATCTTGTAACAATTGTAAGTCGCCCTGGATAAGGGCGTCTGCTAAGAAATAAATAATAATGTATATGTATGCTGGGTATTATTTTATTATTACCATTTTTGAATATTACTGTTTTTGTTGTGTTTGTTATTGGGGTTTGGTTGTGTATGTAGTGGTGGGTTGTAAATATTGTATTTTGTATTTTGTGTGTGTTTATATGCAGGCGGACGAAAGCCGTATGCTATTTAATATTGTGTTGATTCAACAGGGAGAGGGTTCACTTCCTCTTGTAACATTTTTTTCCTCATCCACAAAAGCAAAACTTTTGCTACAAAAGATTTTTCCTAAAATTCTTTGTTTTTGAGAAATTTCTAGAAATTATAAATTTCCATTGGGGTATGTAAACTTTTGACTACAACTGTATATATATATATACACACACACACACACACACATATATTCTATGGCATTTTTGGTAGGATAGAATACCAGAGGTGTGTGTTATACACCCAAGATCATACACAGTATACATGTAGTGCATTTTATATTTAGAGAATTGTGGTTATTATAATGCTCATTTTCCACACACACACACACACATATACATATATATATATATATATATAACAGTGTATAGGGAAAACAGAATAAAATGCCGGCTACCTTCAGGACAAATCATCCAGGCAAGTTGGCCACTAATAACCGGATTCGTCCTGTAACCAGCAAACAATAAAAAACATAAAATTAAAACAAAATAAAACAAAAGATGTTCACACTGGGAAGGTTTATTGTCAATGACATGCCTGCTTACCTTCTAGTAATGAGGAGGAGAGATCCAGACACTGCCAACCAGCTTAACCAGAGCAGGATCTTGTAATTCTACCCCCGCTAAACACAAGCCTTCATATGCTACCGTAATAATGATCCACACCGGTAGCAGCTAATTGCTAGATTAGCGGCAGGTGTCAGGACCGCTCTGTCCCACCCGCTACATTCGGATCAATAATAATAATAATAATAATAATAATAATAATATTAATAATATCTCTTTTCTGAAGGCTATAATGGTACTCATATTTTCTTTGTTTTAATTGATATCTGCCAATGTAATATCCAAACAAGCAGCATAAAGGTAGAAGTTTGGAAAACACCAAAGAAATAAGAGTTTACTCATAAGGGCAGTCAGTTTTACCAGCGGCTGCTGGAGTAGATGCTGGTAAGGAAAGGGAGTGCAATGGAGGCCAGCCTGGCTCAGTAAAAAAGGTTTCGGAGTAGATTTAGTGCTTATTTGCAGATGTTTACCTGATCAAGACCAGGTAAAAATATGCAAAAAAGCAGACTCTGCAGCTGATGCATAGTTCACACACCCTAGTCTCTGTACGTCGCCTTGGATAAAGGCATCTGCTAAATAAACAAATAATTTTAATCTCTTCAATGTGTCAATGTGCCATATCTGAACAATAATGCTATTTACCACATTTTCTAAATCCTTATGTAGTCGATCATCGCTGTACTACAAGGCCTAAACAGCAAGTGTCTGTAATTTGATTATCAGAACATCTGAAATGTATGTATGAAATCCTTATATATGTGGTGTCATCAGAAAATTACACAAACCAGACACCTAGTTTTGACTGAAATGGCTTATAAATAATAACCTAAAACAGACAAAAGTCCAAGTAGAGATTCCTCGGACAGTCCTCTGTAGAGAATCAGTTTGCAAAAACACTGAGCTGAGAATAACACAAAAAAAATAATCATGTCTGTCAAGGAATAGCTTGTAGTGGGTGGGATAGCTGTCATTCCTCTGTGTAGGGGGCCATATTAGCCTACGGTAGACCCCATAAAGGCCAAAAACAAAAAGCCACTCTTCAATTTAGTAAAATAGTAAGATATTTTATTTGCTGTCAAAACAGACTCATATATTAAGAAATATCTTGAGATGCATATATTTTGATACAGTGCGATGAAACAAAGACGGTCACAGAAAAATGATTAAATGGGGGCCTAGCAGTTTTTAAATTCACTTGCCAAAGTGGCTCTTTATCAGGTCTTGAAATAGTTGAGCCCCACTGCCCTATTGGCATTCTCTAGTCAGACAGTGTTGCAGCAATAAAGTCTGTTGTGGGAACAATTTCTATTTCCTTTTATAAATTTAAGTTCACTTGAAGTGAATAAGTGAATAATGAATTGATGTTCACCACACACGCAAAAGTCTAAATATGCTGTGATTTTGTTAATTTGTCAGGTATTAACTTTCAAAAGGGCATCTCTGGGGTTGTGCTAATATTTTCAACTAATGTTAAAAAGAAAAATAAAAAAACTGCAATCAAAATATTAACCATGAACCTGATAAAAAGCAAACATGAACTGGATGGTCTTATGCCAAAGTAAACCAACTCCAACAACAAGGATTACAGGAAAGTGTGATTACTTTATTTTCATTACTGTCATTTGCCGGTATGTTTAGTATACATGATTTTTTAAAGCAGTGATTGACTTGGTATGGCATAAGACTTTAACCGGTCATAGAATGCCCTTGTGTGACTCTTTAATTTTAATTTTAAATAATGTTTACATGTAGTACCAGGCTTAGTTTTCTGTTGGTCCTGAATATTGGACATTTGCCACGAATCATATTGTACTTCAGTTTGATTCAGGATTTAGCTTTTATGTCTCAGCAGAGTCACTTTCTTGTAAACATTTCAAATAAATACATGCATAGTAAATGTAGAAAAAGGAACAATGTGATAGGACTACCTAGTTTAAAAGACAAAATCTGAACCTTATATTTTATAGCTATAAATGAACAATACATTTCATACATGACATAGATTGACCATGTACTTTTTTCCCCCAAAGAAAGAGTAAAGTTGAAAACCAAAAGTACATAAAGGCTTAGAATTTTTAATTAATGAAACTGCTTAACAGAGTGTTTTAGATAAATAAAACATGAGGCCAGGGGAGTTCGTGTTATGGAAAAAAAAAACAATGTTGAATTTCTCAGAGAACATATGCTCTTTGACAACATATGCTCTTTGCACTATCCCTTGAAACAGAAGCTTGAAATTATGATTCTTTTTTTCTAAAGTATGACAGCTTATTTACATAGCTGTGTACATCCTTGTACATATGCTAATATGAATTTACAATTGCAAAGTGCTCCTATTGCAGCTAATGTGCCCCCAAAATGTCTGTAAACATTAGATTGTTTATGTATACATGCAATTTTACAGCGTTATCTTCATTTTAATGAAATGTTGATGCATTTGTTGCTTCTAGAGCAATTACTGGCATGTCCAGTACATTTTATATTGCTGCAGTGTTTGTGTGACCGTATGTGAATTAAATTAATTAATAATGGAAATCCTAAACACTTTCCTTCATGATCAAGTTTTTGATTCAACGTATGATGGTACATAATCAACAATCAGCTTCTCTAAATGAAACCACACTGATTGTGATATACTATACTTAACATCTTGTGTTGTGCCTTTGTGAAGAGTCATGCTGGTGATGAGGGAGAAGGGATGTCCATCATGTAAAATTGCTTATCATCTCTCCATTTGCCTCTGCCCCATCCAATAACAAATAAATTGATAGCACAAATGGCATACTATTTTAAAAAATAAAAAGTTAAAATTTGAATGAGCTCGCACTCCCCTGAAAAGGTTGAAGTAATCATAGACTCAATTTAAAAAAATAAATCGATAAATACAGAATTCTGCTTTCTTTCTGTTATAACAGGTTACTATTGGCAATCAGCTAAAATGATGTTCTTATGAAAACCATTCTATTTTATAAATCTTTCAAAATGCTATGTGTATGTGTGTGTGTGCTTGTGTGTCTGTGTGTACTGTTTTGTTTAGGTGGAGACCACTTTGGACCATAAAACAGGAAATCTCATTAAAAAAAATACATTGTTTGACAACAAGGGGCAGAGTTTCAGGTTCTGTTATTTTGTGTTAAGATTTAAAGTATATTAAAATGGCATCTGTGTCTTACAGTACATTGTACACACATGCTTTAAATTTCAGTGCATGTAAAGAGGGATGTATGTTGTTTGGTTTCTTGTAGTTCTACCATGGAATTCTGAGCATGTTGAAGTTAAGAATGAAATGATGCAAAGGATATATATTCTAATCATGTATACTGAATAGAGAAAATAATATGCATTAATATGTAACTACTAGAGAACAAATTTATATTATTATAATACAATAAATTTATGTTGTTGTTTGTAAAATATTTGTTTGTATAATATATTATATATATATATATCATTATATGACAGCCAGTAAAAGATATATTCTAAAAAAAGAAAGCCCACAGCTATGGAGGTGTTCGCAGTGCTAAATAATGGTGCATCCTAGCCTTAGAAAGTATACCCCTTCAATGTGGTGTGGACCTTCGCATACATACACAAACTTATGGCAAGGGTGGTAACACTTTTTTAAAATTGTTTGGGTCTAAGAGACTGTGTCTAAAGCTGATGATTCAAAATAGCCTATACATATTTCTATTTGATATCTAGTAGTAGATATACATACATACATACAGTACAAACATATGCAGCGCGTATACTGTACTTACAGAGAAATTCCGACATTTTTTTTTCTTGTGTGTTACTTTTTCAGGTCACATTTTAAATTAATGTTAGCATTATACAAATACGTCTACAATCATTTTGCATAACTTTATAGCTAATTCTCTTTTGTAAATGCCTTGAAAAAGACCTCCAGCCAAATGTCAAATATTAACGTACTGGACAACAAGAGCATGATGCATACCAAAGGTACAATCCCATATGGTAACAGGGTAGGGAACTGCAATTTCTCAGATATGGAGGCTTTATGTTGACTAACAACACATCTGTTTTCAGTGAAACACTTGTAATTTCAATTTATGAGTTCTAAAACGGGATTTTAATGACTGGATTGGGATGAAATAAGGGTAAGAAAAGAGATAGTGCAGTTTTAATTTATCAATGTACATGCGATGCAGGCAATAGCCTGTGGGTAACAGAATGTGATTTTCTACTCAAGTACATTCTCATGTTTTACTGATGAGATACGTGCCAGACGCTCTTGTTCCCTCTACCATGAGCTTCATGCAACATCTGCTTCAATTGCGCACTATTGCTTGTTTTTTGTCAATAAATGCACTGAAAATAGAGGAACAGTGACAGTGTAAGAGGCTATTTCTATTCCTTGTCATATCGAAGTAGGCTGCCTTTCAAAACAAGAAATTGAATTTTAAATATGTACAAAATTCTGCAAGTTATTGCAGCTAGATATTGCATCGCCTGTCTCTTATTGGTTATTCTGCTGTCTTTGCAATGCAGTAAAAAAAGGATAGACAGTTAAAATTAAGAACCCAATCTGTATGTGTGTGGAATTGTAATATCTATCTATCTATCTATCTATCTATCTATCTACAACACACAAATAAAAAAAATACCTGCCATAACGCTGTCAATAGGCTATAACCCTGGGTAGCCAGGACTACACTGTGCAGTATTTAATTTGTTTTGAGAGGTACATGAGCATTGCTCAATAATGACTGCTGTCTTGCCCATTGTGACTTGCAAAAGGGAGGTGCAGATTTTAAGTATTACAAAATACATGTTATTCCCTTTTATTTCTTAGCAGATGCCCTTATCCAGGGCAACTTACAAGATATCACATTATTTTTACAAACAATTACCCATTTATACAGTTAGGTTTTTACTGGAACAATTTAGGTAAAGTACCATGCTCAAGGATACAGCAGCAGTGTCCCCCACCTGGGATGGAACCCACAACCCTCCGGTCAAGAATCCAGAGCCCTAACCACTACTCCACACTGCTGTCCTCAACACATTTGCACAACACAATGGTAAGTGACAAGTACTGGAAGCGACAACCCCTTTACATACATGTGTGTACTACATATTGCAGTTGTTTCCAATTTATGGACCATCTGTCTATCTGACTGTCTGTGTTTGTTTGGCGTTGTGGCCAGATGGATATGTGTCTGCCTATTTATTACTATCTAGCTACTTACAAACTGAGAACACAGTATAATTAAGTTGTCTACCCACAGGCCATATGCAACACATGCAGATGTGCTATGCAGGCTTGACTACAGTATCAATGTGCTTTAATCCTTACTGTCAGTTTAAAACAGTTTTGTTTCTTAGTTTCTCACGTACCCTGACAGTGCTGTAACTACTTCCATGTGGGAGCAGCGTTCCTGTCAGATTAGCGTGATGTTTGGTCACCTTGGTCTGGGCTGGATGTGAATTTAAAGGTGAAAAAGCAATACTTTAAAGCAGCATTAATCCACGTTACCATTTTGTAGTCTCGTCACTCTATCTGGTAGAATACATACCATACTAAATTGACATTTAATTCAGCAGTCTCAGGTCTAAGATTTCCTGGCTAGGCTATAGCAGTTTAGAGAATGTTATTGATTCGGTGTCATTGCAAAGGGCACTCTTCTGAGACAGGGATCTGGGCAAAAAGGGTAAAAATAAGATATTTTTATTGTCCTCAACTGGCCTGAAGATATATTTTAGACTTATATATCTACCTCTTTCAACAGCGGTATTCTTCACCTTGATTAGATCACTGGCAAATGAAAAAAAGCTCCCTGCATAACCATATAGTAAAAAGGAAAAGAACAGCTACCATTATTAAAGTTTCCCATAGTAAAAGCATAGCAAAGTGTAATAAAGGTAAATCATAGGTAAGCATTGTAAATAATTGGGAGGTATAGTAAAGCATTTTAATAAACATGGCAAACCAGGGGAAACTGTGGTAAATGCATCATAAAACAATGGGAAAAGCATGGTAAAACTAAAAAAAAAGAAACCATGGTAAATGTTTGTAAGGGTATGCTTCTTCAAATCTAAAAATGTCCATGGGGATTCTGGTAGCAATTAACACTGTCATAAAAATAAAATAACAGGAAAACAAGGATTTAAATTGAAAGCAGAGATCAAAATGTTTTTGCTCCACAGCATAAGGCCAACCACATGTTTGTGATGGAGCAGAGCTAATGCTCATTAAGGATCTCATTACAGTGCATTTTGAAGAATGTGGATGAGTGCTTGTAAAAGCAAAGCACTGAACTATGTTGAGAGTTTGTAAACTAAGCTGCTGGACACCAACTATCGAAATGTCTCGGTTAACGAGCTACTGTAAAGTAGTTAATTCTCTAATTAAGTATTGGAGATCCACACGTACATTGTAGATGTCTATATGAAGTAATAAGCACTGTTGCCTTACCGTTAAAGCTGGATACAGAAAACACATTATAGCTAAAATTTGATGATTTACTGCTTGACCCTGGGCAAGTCACTGCATATCCTTGTGCCCTGTTCTTAAGTTTTATACTAGTACAAGCATAACCACTTTGTGTTGTCCTTGATATTTAGTCTATAAGAGGGTGTGACAGCGATGACGAGTGATGACGTCAGGCAGAAGCAGGAACAAAAACTGACACCAGGGCAAGTACTGCAGTTCAAGTGGCGTTTGCCGTTTTTATTAAGCAAACAAAAATAAATAAAATATTTAAACAGAAAACACTTTGCTCAAAGAGCGAAAATAAAAGGTTTAAAAAAAAAACAAATCACGAACACTACAACCCGTCAGGCTGGGCAATCGCCTTCACTGACGTTATCCTTGGTTAGTTTCGTTTTTTAAATAAATTTCTCTCGTTCTCCTCGCTCTCTACTCTCGCTCCTCTGGACTCCCACCCCGAGCTAGAGAGCTGCAGGCTTTTTATAACAGGTGACCATCTCCCGATTAGCGACAAATTAAATCACCAAATTAATTCGGGAGATGGCCACCTTCTGCACGAGTTTTATTTATTGGATTGTGGATGGGGCTACCCATCCACACTAAACAAAACAATCGGCTACGCCGTCATTTAATCAAAACAATAACAAAACATATGGCGCTTCGCCGACATAAAAATAAACAAACAAAACAAACAATCTGCACAGGGGCGGAGGGGGGCTCCGTTCTAAACTTAAACAAACAATATGATTAACCAGCAGGGCTTTTCTTCCGCCCTGCTACAGAGGGACACAGGGAAACAATGGAAACATAATGATTTTACAGTAATTGTGGCCGACGTACTATTTTTCAGAAATAAAAAAATGTACACTGCATTGTTAGTGATGGCTATGTTCTTCAGCAATTTTTGGCACGCAGAGTGGAAAATCATTTTTCTAGTTTTTTTGATGTCATCATGCCGTCATCATACTAAGCTTTTCTAGATTTTGGAGATTTGGATACAGGGTTGTTCCATGGGTCAAAATGTGTTAAATTCTACGGACAATCTTAAGGAAGCATATTTCTGAGACAGAAATACACTTCCTTATCTCCTGTAATCCCATTTCAAATCGTGTGTTAAAAATTGCTTATCGCACAACTTCAGAATAAATAACGCAAGGGCCAATGAAGAAAAAAAATGCCAACCAGGTTAAGGAATAGAGCTACATCAGTGCTTCCCCTTGGTTGTCAAAATGTGCTGTATATGCTCAGGCAGGAATTTCACAACAGACTTCTCTGAATAATCTCGAAACAGGTTAATCTGTTTATACTCTACACTTTTTTTATAAATATAAATTACAGCATGAAGTCGATATACACACCTCTAGACTGGCATTGATAAAACCACTCAATTCTCAGCAGCAAGCCAAACTTTACATGTAGCTCAATCAATAAAGCCTTACCTTGCGGGCCTTACAATCATAACTTTGATTCTCACTGTTGGAAACAGCCCTTTTTTGAAATGTAATTGGTTTGATTTTGTATATCTTTTACCTGACATATTTAGTTTTAAAAATGAATATTACATTGAAGCTATGGAGACTGGTGGTCGCATTGCTGAGTGAAGCGGGGTAACCGCATAACACACATAACAATAGCACGTAGATCAACAAATAAAAATAAAATTAGTACTATCGGTAGCATATTGACACAACTTTTGCACTGCACATAAATACATTTATTTTGTGCTACCTGGGAATCTTAAGGTAAACATTTAACAAATCATTACAAATTAAATGTAACCATCCTCAGAGATGATGCCTGACATCTTAAATATTAGCATAGCCGCCCATAATTTGCATAAAATGACACCCACTGGCACAGCACTCAAAAGTTTGTTGTAAACCAATTTTAAATTAGAAAGACAGGGTCAAATTGATTTTTTTTTTTCAGGAATAATAGCATGCTACCTATATAGTTTTCCCTTTTGTACTCTGCAAGGTAGCAAGCTCAGAAGCTGCCAGGATAAATGGGATGTGGGCTTGTCTTTCTTTGCAAACCACATAATTGAATATTATATCTCCTAGGTAAATCCAGTTCACATGGCAGAACCCCAGCCAGGCAATGGCTGGGAGTGATCTCTGCAGGTGTCACTATTAGGGCTAGTTCATACTGCAGTCTTGTGACCACTGGGAGATGGTTGTGCGACAGTCGTGCAATGCTACCAGATAGAATTGAAAGAAATTAAACTCTGGCAACCAGTTTCCCTTGGATCTCCAGACAGTGGCATGATAAGAGAATAAACCTCTCCCTCAGTGACTGTCTCACGACTGAAGTATGAACCAGCCTCCAGGCAGTTTTTTTTTTAAATCCTGTCACACTGCTAATACAGGACGATTTCTGATTACTTTCAGTTTTTCTATTTGTGTGTGATGTTAATTAAAAAAAAAAAAAAAATCAGAATAAAATGTTTACACTCTAACAAAGATTTGTATAACCAGAATGAATACTTTGCTCAAAATAGTAACCTATAGTTCCATATACACTGAAAGCTGCACATTTGGTTTCTGACACTCACCAGATTTTTTGACAAACCCTAGAATTAAATTTTTAATTATTGCACTGCTATCTTTACATGGATTTTTAGAAAGTGTAAATAAACTGATTTTTTTTGGCAGTGTATTAAGTCTTAGCATTAAATAATTGCATGCAGCACACAATAATACTGCAAATGTAATCCTATGGTTTATATATGTATATACTGTATGTATGTATGTTTTGTAGTTAATTAGCTATTATTATTCACATATTAATATTTTAACATTCATAGTAGTAGACTAAGGGCCCTATCTGTCACTTCCAGGGCAAAAATGTATAAGTACTGTCCAAAGTCCTGTAAAATATAAACAATGCTTCGTATCAACATTATAAATGCCATATGTGAAAACTAATAAGTGATATTCACAAGAAATA
The DNA here is from genome assembly GCF_902713425.1 of Acipenser ruthenus. NCBI lineage: Eukaryota > Metazoa > Chordata > Actinopteri > Acipenseriformes > Acipenseridae > Acipenser > Acipenser ruthenus. The sequence goes on from NC_081192.1 coordinate 23,078,358, forward strand.
TAAGAACTTATTCAAAAGCAATTAATGGGACATTATAAATGTTGCTTCTCTTTTTTATGACAAAACAGTAAGCTTCCTGGGTAACTACATTATTTCCCACTAGTTGAGAAATAAAAAACAGCAAGCGGTTTTACCGACATTTATCCTATATAAATGTATTTATTTATTAATATTTTTGGGGAATTACATTTAACAAGCTTTACTGATTAAAATAAAAAGTAGCAAGCCAAGTTAAAACCTCATCATAGGAGGAAAAATAGATTTAACTATTGCCCTCACATCCTTACACCATCGGTCAATAGTCTCCATCTGTCATGTGTGGAGTGTGGAGTGGTGGTTAGGGCTCTGGACTCTTGACCGCAAGGTCGTGGGTTCAATCCCTGGTGGGGACACTGCTGCTGTACCCTTGAGCAAGGTACTTTACCTAGATTGCTCCAGTAAAAACCCAACTGTATAAATGGGTAATTGTATGTAAAAAAAAATAAGGTGATATCTTGTAACAATTGTAAGTCGCCCTGGATAAGGGCGTCAGCTAAGAAATAAATAATAATAATAATGTGATTGGTTCACATCACTGTCAGTCCCTCCCCTTTTCAAAAGAATGCCTTTCTCCTCTCCACTCTTCACAATAGAAAATCGAACACCGATTTACACTGAACACTGAATTACAAAACATACTACACAAGAAAGATACTCCAAATACTAAAAGGGTGATTAAAACATCACTGTTTTCTGACTTTCTGAAATTCAAACAAGTATGACAAGCGGGATATAAACTGGATTATGCAGCAGTCGAAAACCACACGGAGAAAAACTTTGCTAACTATACAGTATGAACTTCAAAAACATTTTCTGTTATTTATGTATTTACTTATGCTGTATCAGCTATATTTAAACAACATATATGTTAATATTTATTTACGTATGCTGTAGCAGCTAAGTTTAAGCAAAATACATAAACTTATATTTACTATCCAACTGTGCCTCACTTATTTTCTTGACAAATTCATATATTAAATATATACTGCAGACTCAGCAATAGTGGAAAATTAAATGCCCCTCGGGAAGACTATTGTTACCTCCAGCCTGCGGCTTCGGGCATTATAGCCCCCTGTTGTGAACAATAGTCTTCCTTCGGGTCAATAATTTTCTACTATAGCCCTCCTCTCCAGTCCATATTTACTCTAATTAATATATTATATATATACACACACACACATATATTATATACACACACACACACAGAACAGCACAATAAACCTTTAATTGGACTGCGCCCCGTAATGTCATTGGATAGGGGTGCCCCATAGTGATGCTGCAAAAATCTGAGTTAGTATCTGTTAATATGCACATCATGGACAAGTCAGAAGATTACAAAATATTTCATTTGGCAGTATTGGTAGCAACTCCATACCCTCCCCCATCAAAAAACTAAGCTCATTAAATTGACACGGTTTACTGTAAATGATTTTAGTTATTTTAGACAGTCAGGAAGCTGATAATGGCATAACATGTTTATATGTGTACTACAGTAAATATTGTTGCTCATTGCTTTTATATAGCATTAGATTGCTTAGTGTTGAATTCTGCAGCTGAATGGACCAGTAAACGGCCTAATTAGTAACAAGTGCATGCGGTTTTGATATTATCTGTAAGCAGAAAAAAATGTTAGGCATCAGGTGGAATCCTAGAGGTAATAAAGAGGGATAGCCTCATTAGTTGTCAGATGTGCCTGCTCAGTTTTTTCAATTATAAGCTTTTATTATCCACTCATACGATGAGTCCCACAAGGGGACAGGGCTTTAATTTTAAAAGACCTTGAAGCTCTTCTAAATGCTTCAAAAATAAATAAATAAATACCAGTATGGTTCATAATACCTTGGTAAGAATCTATTTGAATTACAACGTGGGATTGGACAGTATGCTGTTTTTTTAAAGGACAAAATCAATAAATGGGTTGCAAAATGCTTATATAATCTGATTTAGATCGCTAAAAAGCATGTTTCCCTTTCAATCCGAAGATGACCACCAACGACATTATGTATGGGATATGCCTGCGTGTGCCATGCCAGGAAGGGGCCTATCGGCAGCTCTGGTATAGAGAGCTCAGCAATTACCTACCCAATGGGCAGGCATATCCCATACATAATGTCGTTGGTGGTCGTCTTCTCTTTCAGGGAACCAGGGTTACGGTAAGTAACCTAACGTTTTTAACTGTTATATTAGATTACAGTCTTTTTAAACCCAATATAAGGAACCCTGTGCTGAGGGGAGTTTTTTTTTAAAGCAATAACAACACCCACTACAGGTTTTACCTGAAACATCCTGGAATTCAAAATGTGTTTTGTGTGGCCGAAGTAGAGATCTTCATGGCTCCAAATTCTTGTTATTAGATCCAGATCTGACCCGGCCCTGAAAAAACAGTGAAACGCTTCACCCAACAGGAATTATAAACAATGATTTTTAGTACCAAAGAGAGCAACGGCCATCTATCTTTAATAGTAAGCGACAATTTTGCACCCAAAAACCCGTAAGGTACGGGTCAGGTCTCAGGTCCTTCCTCTAGGCCAAAGTGTTCATTACCATAAAACTTTCTGCTAAATCAGTATATAATGTATATGTATATAAATGTTTGCTGCTTGAAAAAAGATTAGAAACATTCCACCCCTTATAATTACAGGACTAGCACTCGGAACGTGAGCCAAATCCACAGCTCCTCCTAAACCAACTACCAGTGACGTAATAAACCACTGGCAGGTGGGGGGAACACTTTCTTCTTTTTAGTCACAATCCTGGACTCCAGAGAATGTTGGGTTAAAATGAGATTGCTAGAATTGAAATAAAACTGAACCGTCACCATGTAAACATACAAAATGAGTCATGGCATTTACAGGGAGATTTGCGATGCTTTTTGCTCAATCTCAGTTGAAATTAGACCTTGGGGCATATTGAATTTAAAATTATATTGCGCTATATCGCCACATCAATAGTTGTTTGTTTGTATAGTCACAGGTTGCCCATACTCCTACCAAATCTAAAAAGATCTTCTAAAATGTGAAAAGAATTAAGGACCACCTTTTTATTTTCTAACCATTTGGAAATGCCACCCTCAGTTTTGAAATGGACTCAACCAATGTGCAGCTTATTGCAAAAAAGTCAACTGCTAATGCTAATCTTCCCAATTACAATTGAACAAACAACTGTTTCTCAGAAATTAACAATCTAGTTTTACTGTACAGTATTTGTTACTGCCACAACTACATTTAAACCATTCCAAGATAAACAAGATACCACATTATTATATTTTTTATTCCAAGTTCTTAGAAGCTGAACTTCAAACGTCTTTGAAAAGCAAATGTGATATCCTGCATTTTGTGTGATTGATCAGGTAATATGCCCTTCTCTACGCCCAGCTTGCATGCCTGAATCATATTCCAGTATAACCGACTGGCAGTTTATGATTCAGTTATGTTTAGCAGGGTAATTACATAGCTGGGCTTAGAGGGGTGAGATCATTTTGTAAAGAATCAACATTTATGTTCTGATTGACTATAATGTTCTGCAATGTTGTATTTACATACCTGCATTTACCATCATAGTTTCCAAAACAGCTGCATGCATCATTAGCAGGTAGGTTAATAATTTGTAATATATATTCTAGATTACCTTGGGCTCATACATTAATGCATGCAAAAATATATTCTAGTAATATACAATCTCTTCATGATGGTTATCAGCATCAGCTTCATTTTTGACTCGCTTCAGTTCACTCCAGCCATAGAATGAATAAAAAAAGCGAATTGTGCATCACTGTCCGAAATCAATTTTAGACCCTAATTATTGTGTGATTATATATATATATATATATATATATATATATATATATATATATAATAGGGCACTGTATGTATGGTATAGGCTAGCATTTCCTGTGCCCATGAGCTGGAATCAGAGCTGTGTATTAGAAACCATTTGAAAAGACATTTCTTATTCGTGTATCAGTATATTTGTGACCATAATGTATGGTAATATACTGCTTTAGAGAATGAAAAAATGCAACACAAGATATTTAAGATTATTCTGACAATGAGTATGAAATAGCTAATAAAGCAACAAGGAAATTATCAACATTAATAAAAAGGAATCTGTAAGGATTAGTTCAAACTCAATCAGAAGCCTCAAGTGAATTCATTTAAAATTCTCTGAAGTAGAAAGTGCAAACAATTTTACTTTCCAATAACTGAACTAAAACATATATTTCGGGGCAAACAGCAATCATAAATTACATTGATGACACGTAAGGTTGCTGACTGCTGACTAGAGAGCACACGTAATGGTGTTAATATGCACTCCAGCTTGATTGTGTGAGCTCCCAACATAGTGTAATTCCACCCTACAAATCTTTAAATGGCAGTTATATTTTAATTAATGTGATTATGTGCTGCTATTAGAGAGCCCTCCTCCAGTTCATTTTTGTGCCAAGCCTGTAAATGCCAGTAAACCATTAAAATAAAATGACTGTTTGCTTATTAAATTCATTTGTACAATTATGTAGGATTGCTTTTGTTTATTCGCTATTGCAAAAAAAATGGGGGAGAGAGTCTAATTCATGGCCTGTTGTAATTATCCAATGTAATTAAGTATACTTTATAAATCCCCCTCAAAGGGGAAAGTAACAATTTTAACTAATTAACAAGAACATTTGTATAGCTCGTTACCACCATCATTTGCAACCCGTCTGGAAATGTATGGCTACAGGGTACATTACATATATGCATTTTACACAATAATCTATCCAGGCGGATGATTGAAATGGGAGACAGAATGGCTGTTATAATAGAGATCAAAGAAGATCTACTGTTTTCATTTATCTTCACACAGATATACATGTTTTGTCGTTATCTTGTGCATAAGGATTCATTATTTGGATACTGTTACATTGCCTCATAACATCGTCCCAATAAGCCTGCAGGGCACAAGAGCACTTATCATTCCTGGTGTCTGCTGAATCATTTAAAACAAGATATAAGTGAAACAATTAAAATTATATTGGTTCACAATTATATTTATAGCTGGCAGGCATAATGAAACAGTCTGAATTGCGTGGGGGGGGGGGGGGGGGTGATAGACACTGGATGGCAATTGTGTAATTCAGAGACAAGAGAAACCTCTAATGGAAAACTAAATTGCAGGAGCACATTAATTGTACTGGAGCATTTCATTTAATTGAAAACAAGGCAGAGTAAAAAAAAAAAAAAAAAAAAAAAAATCATGTTATCAAAATTTTATGAACCCTGCAAAATATAGCATTGCTTGTCGCTTATTTGAGCTGTCAAAAATGTAAAAAAAAATGAAAGATGATACTTTAGCTTTTAGTGCGACAGGCTAATGCATTATTTAATGAGTTTAGCTAGTTAACATGGATTTTATTAGGGTGAAACAGCTTTAACAGGAGCACAGAGTTATAAAATCCAGGTTAAAGACAGCATCAGTACAACATGAACATGCTGGCTTGAAATAGATAATCTAGAGAATATTGCTCCATATGAAGGCTCTGGACTATTAGCTCTGGGATGTGTTCAAGATCAAACCAGAGGCATAATGGGTTTCAATCAAAGTGACTTATAAATATAAACTATTAGAAGGGGAAAAAATGTACATTAATATAGAAGTAATTTCAAGATTAGAAAAAAGACACGAGTTATAAGAAAATCTCTTTTTATTGCAAACCAGTGTGAATGAGCTCTCTCTCTCTCTCTCTCTCCGCTAATACAAAAAAACTCCATGCGGCCCTCTTTGAAAGCTAGACAATAGATAGTTTAAGCAGTGATTATTTACATTGTACAACATCAGTGCATACAATAAAACATGTTTAATTGCAAGTTGAAAAAAAAAATTATATATATATATACTGTGTGTGTGTATATATATATATATATATATATATATATATATATATATATATATATATATATATATATATATATAGTGAGGCAGCAGAGAGGGGGTTAAAACCTCCCTGCAGAAAAACATGTGCGCAAGGCACATTTTTGTTTTGTTTAATTGTTTAATTGGTTTGTGACTTGTTTTATTGTTAATCATTACCTGCACCTGGCTACTATTGAAAATTGGAGCCAGGTGCAGGGTATTTAAGGAAAGCAGTCAGTCTGTTCTTGGTTACAGCCGTAATTTGAAAAAAAGAAAAAGGTAGAGTGAAGCCTTTTTTGTGTGTGTGCTGTTTTGTTTGTTTGTTTTTGTTACAGGTAAACAGCTTAGCTGTCCTGTTGTTTAGTTTAGGTTCATGTTTTGTTTTAGTGCTCAAAGAGAGCTAGGTGTTTGTTTTGTTTATTTTTGTTTTTGTGTTTATTAAAAATAGCGCAACCGTGCTTTCAAAAATCCATTTCTGTGTGTTGGGTCAGTGTTTTTAAAGGGGCAACGAACGTGAGAGGTGCGAGTCTTTCACAATATATATATGTGTGTGTGTGTGTGACAGGATGACGTTGTGGTGACGTCAGGACAGAGTCAGGAAAGAAAAAACACTGACAGATACTGTGGTGAAAAAAGACGCTGCGCGCTGTTTATTTTAAACAACAAAAATAAAATAAATATTTAAACACAAAACACTGCTCACAGAGCAAAATAAAAGTTTAAACAAAAATAATCACAAACACAAACAATACGATCCCAGGTCAGGCTGGGCAGTTGCTGTCACTGTTCCTGGAATCTTAGCTTTAAATAATTTTCTCTCTCTCTCTCGTTCCTCCTCTGAACACCCACCATGAGTGCAGAGAGCTGCAGGTTTATATGCAGGTGACCATCTCATGATTTAGCAACAAATTAATCACTTAATTTGGGAGATGGCCACCTTCTGCACAAGGTTTTTAATTACTCCTGGCAGAGGACGAGCTAATAACCTTGCCTCTGCCAGCACACGTTTTAAATAAACAATAACAAAATGCGTGGTTCTTTGCCGTCATATATACAGTATATATATATATATATATATATATATATATATATATATATATATATACACAGTACAATGCAAAACAATAACCTGCACATGATTTCCATTACACGAGAGTAGATGGAAATACAGTGCCTTGCGAAAGTATTCGGCCCCCTTGAACTTTGCGACCTTTTGCAACATTTCAGGCTTCAAACATAAAGATATGAAACTGTAATTTTTTGTGAAGAAGCAACAACAAGTGGGACACAATCATGAAGTGGAACGAAATTTATTGGATATTTCAAACTTTTTTAACAAATAAAAAACTGAAAAATTGGGCGTGCAAAATTATTCAGCCCCTTTACTTTCAGTGCAGCAAACTCTCTCCAGAAGTTCAGTGAGGATCTCTGAATGATCCAATGTTGACCTAAATGACTAATGATGATAAATAGAATCCACCTGTGTGTAATCAAGTCTCCGTATAAATGCACCTGCAATGTGATAGTCTCAGAGGTCCGTTTAAAGCGCAGAGAGCATCATGAAGAACAAGGAACACACCAGGCAGGTCCGAGATACTGTTGTGGAGAAGTTTAAAGCCGGATTTGGATACAAAAAGATTTCCCAAGCTTTAAACATCCCAAGGAGCACTGTGCAAGCGATAATATTGAAATGGAAGGAGTATCAGACCACTGCAAATCTTCCAAGACCTGGCCGTCCCTCTAAACTTTCAGCTCATACAAGGAGAAGACTGATCAGAGATGCAGCCAAGAGGCCCATGATCACTCTGGATGAACTGCAGAGATCTACAGCTGAGGTGGGAGACTCTGTCCATAGGACAACAATCAGTCGTATACTGCACAAATCTGGCCTTTATGGAAGAGTGGCAAGAAGAAAGCCATTTCTTAAAGATATCCATAAAAAGTGTCGTTTACAGTTTGCCACAAGCCACCTGGGAGACACACCAAACATGTGGAAGAAGGTGCTCTGGTCAGATGAAACCAAAATCGAACTTTTTGGCAACAATGCAAAACGTTATGTTTGGCGTAAAAGCAACACAGCTCATCACCCTGAACACACCATCCCCACTGTCAAACATGGTGGTGGCAGCATCATGGTTTGGGCCTGCTTTTCTTCAGCAGGGACAGGGAAGATGGTTAAAATTGATGGGAAGATGGATGGAGCCAAATACAGGACCATTCTGGAAGAAAACCTGATGGAGTCTGCAAAAGACCTGAGACTGGGACGGAGATTTGTCTTCCAACAAGACAATGATCCAAAACATAAAGCAAAATCTACAATGGAATGGTTCACAAATAAACATATCCAGGTGTTAGAATGGCCAAGTCAAAGTCCAGACCTGAATCCAATCGAGAATCTGTGGAAAGAACTGAAAACTGCTGTTCACAAATGCTCTCCATCCAACCTCAATGAGCTCGAGCTGTTTTGCAAGGAGGAATGGGCAAAAATCTCAGTCTCTCGATGTGCAAAACTGATAGAGACATACCCCAAGCGACTTACAGCTGTAATCGCAGCAAAAGGTGGCGCTACAAAGTATTAACTTAAGGGGGCTGAATAATTTTGCACGCCCAATTTTTCAGTTTTTTATTTGTTAAAAAAGTTTGAAATATCCAATAAATTTCGTTCCACTTCATGATTGTGTCCCACTTGTTGTTGATTCTTCACAAAAAATTACAGTTTCATATCTTTATGTTTGAAGCCTGAAATGTTGCAAAAGGTCGCAAAGTTCAAGGGGGCCGAATACTTTCGCAAGGCACTGTAGAAGGGGGGAGGTCAGGATGCCACCCCCCAAGCAGCCTTTCCGCTGCCAGGACTGCCCAAGCTGAAGGAGTCAGTCTGGGAGCTGTCGGCACGTCTGCAGACAGCATGGCCAGTAGCAGCCTGGCTACTGGCAACATTGCCACCTGTGGGCCCCTTGAAGCCTCCGGTCCTGGCCCAGGACTTTGTGATGGACTTTTGGGCTTTTAAGGGGGGAGGTGGCCGCTGAGGCCATGTGTGCTGCGCACAACGGGGGGTATTTGTGGCAATGTGCCCTGCCCCTGTGTGCGTTTCTGTGTTTTATGTTGCGTGTAAATGTTGTCATTGGTACACGGGATATAAACGGGTCTGTGTTTCACGTGTATTTAAAAAGGTAGATCTGTATTTAGGCACGAGGATGGCACAAATCACTTCACGTGCATTTAAAGTATGTAATATGTGAGCACGGGGTTGCACGTAATTAATTCACGTGCTGGGATTCAAGTGAATAATTAATTAGTAATTGAATCCCAGCACAACAGTATATATAGATGCACGTTTGACTCACTCGGGGTTGTGTGTTCGGTGAGTGGAGAATGGGATTGGAGACGGAGGTAAAGAGAAGAATAATAATAGTAATAATCGTTAAAAGAAGCTCACCGTGTTTTGTCTGTTTGGTCCGTTTTGTTTGTCTCTTTATTTTGGCGTGAAGTGCCGTGTCCTGTTTTGTGTTCTGTTTAAACCTTTTACTTTGTTAATAAACGCTGAGTGCTACCATTTGCACTCAGCTTCTCATCACCACTGTCTGTCTGTGTGTTTCTCTCTCTGGTTTGAGTTCCTCCCTGCAGCCAGCCTGTCACAGTGTGCCACAAATCCTCGACAACCCACCTCCACTGGGTAAACCCGGACTATCCATCCTTGCTGTTCCGCTTCAGTGGCTAGTTAAGCATACCGCAGTTTCTTCCTCTCATACGCCTCATCTACAGCATCCTCCCATGGCACTGTTAACTCAACCAGGTGAACAAGGTGTGCTGATCCAGACCAGAAGACAACATCTGGTCGAAGGTTAGTGGTGTCAATCTCAGGTGGAAAAATAAGCCGTTGACCAACATCTGCCAGCATTTTCCAGTCTCTAGCAGCTTCCAGTTGTCCTGGGCGAGGATTGCTTTTAACACCTTTTCTTGGTGGTTGCTTTCCTGGGCGGAGGAATGTTGTCTGTTGTGTGTAATGTTTTGATGGAACAGGTGGCAACTTATTGGTCATGTTACACTTGTCTTCCAATGCTAAGGCCAAACATCGCAGCACCTGGTCATGGCGCCAAGTAAACCGTCCTTGGCTAAGAGCCACATTACATCCTGTCAAAATGTGCCTTAATGTTGCAGGTGATGAACACAAAGGACATAAGGGATCCTCTACTACCCAGAGGTTTAGGTTCTGTGGTGATGGGAGAACATCATATTTTGACCTGATGACAAAACTGATCCTGCTCTGTTCCACTGACCATAGGTCTTGCCAGCCAATCTATATTAATCTTAATATATCTCCCATCTCATCCATTCTCCCTGCTTGGCCTTATACACCTCATCCTCTCCTCCTGCTTTTGCACCTCATTGACTACCAGCTTCCTCCGTTGAGCTGGGGCTGCCTTGTGCCATGTAGGAGGAGCTGAACTGAGACCAAGACCCCCTCTTCCATGCTGAACTTCCAGCTTCTCTACTGTTGTCAAAGAAACCTTGTACACAGTCAGTAGCCACAGCAACCTTGGCAGTAGACCAAACCGAAAGCACCAGAGTTTTAGTTTGCCTGGTAGAGCGCTGCTGTCTATGCTCTTCAACCCTTCCACTGCTTGCTGTCTAACTTCTCCCACACAAACTGCGTCCTCTAGATCCCCGTCGTACCATCTCCCAAGAGTCTTCACTGGCTTCTCAGACACTGTTGGTATTGCCTCACCATTAATGAAGAACGTTTTATCTACTACTTTACCTTTAATTATAGAGATGTTCCTTGATTTAGTGGGCTTGAATTGCATTCATGCCCATTCTATGTTATTGGTTAATTTGGCCAATAACCGATTAGTGCAGGCTACTGTTGTAGTCATGGTTGTCATGTCATCCATGTATGCTTAAATTGGTGGCAGTCGCATTCCAGAAGCCAAGCGCTCTCCTCCTACTACCCATTTTGATGCCCTAATGATTACATCCACTGCCATGGTAAAAGCCAGTGGAGAAATGGTGCATCCTGCCATTATTCCAACTTCTAGGCATTGCCATGTAGTGCTGAATTCTGAAGTTGAAAAACTAAATTGCAAATCTCCAAAGTAGGCTTTCACTAAATTTGTTATTGTCATCGGTACACTGAAAAAATCAAACGCTGCCCAAAGAAGTTCATGTTGCACTGACCCATATGCATTAGCCAAATCCAGGAATACATTTAAACAACAGGGCTTTCTACCGCCCTGCTACGATATATATATATATATATATATATATATATATATATATATATATATATATATATATAAAAATTAGAGTAAATATGGACTGGAGAGGAGGGCTATAGTAGAAAATGATTGACCCGAGGCAAGACTATTGTTCCAACAGGGGGCTATAATGCCCGAAGCCGCAGGCTGGAGGTAACAATAATCTTCCTGAGGGGCATTTAATTTTCCACTATGGCTGAGTCTGCAGTATATATTTAATATATGAATCTGTCAAGAAAATAAGTGAGTCACAGTTGGATAGTAAATACAACTTTATGTATTTAGTTTAAACTTAGCTGATACAGCATATGTAAATAAATAAATAACAATTTGGTGTACTGTACATAATTATTTGTTATAGTAAACCAGTTGTAGTGTATATGTACAACAATCACCCAACCCCCTAAACATACCCACCACTAGCAATAACACTACTTAGGTTTTAATTGTGTCAATAATAGAGCTTCCGTTTGGATGGACTTTTTGTACCCTTATGTAATAACCCATCACGGTTTCAGTATTTGTCATATTGACAGCTTCACGATTTCAAATTGAGTGAGATGTCATGAGTTGTGAGGAAGTAAGTACTGTAAGGAGGGATAATGAGTAAAATCTATCACAGTGGAATAGCTCTTACAAAATCCCGTTAGATGTCAGAATGAACTTTGGCCTACATATCCAATAATATTGCATTGACCCTTAACATCTTAATTTGTAAAATACTTCTTATGATACAGATTCACGTAACATGAATTTCCTGTTAGTGCGGAGACTCAGAGGCTTGGAAAGCTGCATTGAAGTGCTGTTTTCATATGTTTATAATACAAATCACAAACAAACTGTGGCACAGGGGCCAAATTAAAGATTCAAGCAAAACAAGCAAATGCTGGGAATTCACTTTCACTACTAAGTTGCAAAAAACACAGTTTCACTCACCTTCCTCCCTTCTCATACACAAAGGAGTTCTCCTTTATTAGTGTGGTCCAGTGGTTAAAGAAAAGGGCTTGTAACCAGGAGGTCCCCGGTTCAAATCCCACCTCAGCCACTGACTCATTGTGTGACCCTGAGCAAGTCACTTAACCTCCTTGTGCTCCATCTTTCGGGTGAGACGTAGTTGTAAGTGACTCTGCAGCTGATGCATAGTTCACACACCCTAGTCTCTGTAAGTCGCCTTGGATAAAAGGTGTCTGCTAAATAAACAAATAATAATAATAATACACAGGCAGTCATTCTCCAATTAGCACTAATTACCTAACTGGAGAATGGCCACACCTGTGATTGTTGGCAGGGACAGAAATAACCCTATCCCTACTAACCTTACATTCCCACACACACTATTTACACATGCAGGGCTTTTGCCCTGCCACAGCAATGTATAGTTTTTTAAAAGTTCACTTGGACAATCCTATTTTCATTCAAATGCACAGCACTTTTACATTTGAATTTCAATTTGTATTTCAGTGTTCCTGTAACTTCAATAAAAACTGACAGTATGCATTTGGCTTAGAATCCTGATAATACATATCTTTTTGCTGTTCTCTTGAAATTTGTATTAACAAGAACTGTATATATAAATGGCAACTTTCACCCTGCATCATATATTTAATTAAGAATACATCTTTTGTTTTTGCTGGCGGAATGAAAAATGAAAAATGAAAAAATACAGCAACACACATAGCACAAGACTATGCTGCCAATGAAAAGGGATACAGACTAATTGGACAGGTATTACTGCAATACTGGTTATTATAATATTAATCCATTATGTCACAGGATTACTGGAAAGCATGATATCTAAAGTGTTGAACATTATCCCGCCATTTAAAAGGCAAAGAGGGATTTACTGCTGTCATACTCTGGGAAAAATCAAGATCATGAAAATCATAGCACTGAAACTTACAGCAAAGCTCCTGAAAATTCCATAAGCCACCACTGAGTGCTTTGACAAGCACTGGAAAAGTCCATGGCAAGCTATTGAAAAAGAAAAAAAAAACACACACCTTGTCAGAATAAAGTTTACCCTGTTATATCAAAAATAACTTAATGGATTATATACTGTCAAGCAGCCCACTATAGTTCAGGAAACATATCTGGTGCCAGGTATGTAACAAGTTCTAAACACCAAAGAGACGACGTCTCTGTCAAATTAGGCAATCCCATGGCACATGATGCACAGCCATCCATGAAAAAGTGTCCCGGATGACATGTCAACTATGTAATCGCGAGTGGTGCCAAGAAATAATTGCTGCCTGCATCTTCAATAGTCCATGTGAGTACCTTTTGTTAAGAAAGCATCCTGCCAGACCACCACTGCAAACTTTCGAGAAAGCACTGAATGACTTGTGGAAGTATGCTCTGTTTGTCATTCAAGCTGAGGATCAGTTAGAATGCTGCTGAATCATGAGCTGTTAATCACTCCCATTTCCAGGTGAACATTATCCACACCCCAGTGGTAGGTATAGTTCAATTATCTTTGAAAAAAGAATCTCCACATAGCCATATATTCCTATAGTTTTTAAGTTTCACACAAGTGGAAGACTACAACATTTAATCTATTTTACAGAGAACATTTTGGAGAATTGTTTAAATGCAGCCACGGAGCCGGTCTGAACCACCGGAGCACTACCTTCACTTCACAAACACCAGCCACGGAGCCGGCCTGAACCACAGGAGCACTACCTTCACTTCACAAACACCAGCAGCTTAACAGATCAATGATAAAATGTACAATAGGGTTGCTTTGAAGTTGTACCTTCATACCTGAGGAAAATGCATTAAAAATGAAAAACATAAGGGGCTATACCTTAAATTCTATTGGCTAATGAGAACTATGATTTTAAATTGTGATTCAAAACAAATTATCTTCAATGGTACAGCAATCTATGAGAAATAATTGTACTGTATAACAGCTACAGAGGTATGACTCAAAAATAGAATATTACCAGGATGGTTAAATGTTCATATTCTGGCATACTAATCTATCCATGGTCCCATGAACAAGTACACCCCATAGAGTATAGAATAAATTACAATTTACAAATTAACAATTTTGGTAAGTACAATTGAATACTTGTTGCTGTTGTAACTACATTAGCTAGTTGAAGGAATTAATTTTCTAAAGTGTTCATAGCTGTGGTTGATTGAAGTGAATTTAGATAGCGTTTTGTAGTTGTGTGTTCCCATTGAAGTGCATTGCAACTATTGTATTGCTTATGTATTGTCTTTGGCACAGTTTAGTATAACAGACAGCTAGCATATTTGTGTGCCAGCAAGAAGCGGCAGCCAACCGAACAGCCTCTCTGCCAAAGAGCTGGGAGTCTAGCTGTGGGAGTCCAGCGAGGAGAGACCTGCGAGGAGAGGCTGTTGGAGAAAATCCAAACCTAGCAGCACTCTGGAAGACACCAACTACTAGACAGGTCTGTACCCTCCCCCCACCGCTCCTGCTCCCACTACTACTGTACCTATCTGTCTCACCTCTCCTGCTATGACGGTCTCTCACATCCCTGTTATTCTGTCCTCTCACTCCCTGACTTCACCTCCAGGGCCACAAACACACCACTTGCGTGCTGGACCGCCTCCCCACTCACCTCTCAAGCTGCTGCTCTTGATCTACTCCCCTTCATCTCCTCCCTTCTCAACACCTTTATCCTCTCTGGCCTCTTTCCCTCTGCCTTCAAACAAGCCTCTATCATCCCTCTCCTCAAAAAACCTACCCTCGACCCCACCTCCCTCCAGAACTACCATCCAGTCTCTCTCTTACCCTTCCTCTCTAAAACCCTCAAGCAGGCAGTACACCGCCAGCTCTGCTTTCCTGTCTAACCACTCTCTGCTCGACCCTCTCCAATCTGGTTTCTGCTCTGCTCACTCCACTGAAACTGCTCTCCTGTCTGTCACTAACTCGCTAAACTCTCTATTCTATTCTCCTATCCTCTCTCACTGACTTGGGAATCTCTGGCACTGCTCTGGCCTGGTTCTCCTCCTACCTCTACGACCGCACCTAACAGTTAACCTGGCGCGGCTCAAGCTCCACACATACCCTCTCTCAAGAGGAGTCCCCCAAGGTTCAGTCTTGGGTCCTCTCCTGTTCTCTCTCTACACCCGCTCCCTGGGCCCCCTCATCGCATCCTATGGTTTCTCATACCATTTCTATGCTGATGATGCTCAGGTCTTCCTCTCCTTCCCCCCCTCTGACCCCACCATCCTCTCCTGTATTTCTACCTGTCTGTCTGCTACCTCCTGGATGCACTCGCATCACCTCAAACTCAACCTCTCTAAATCAGATGTCCTTTTCTTCCCCTCCTCATTTTCCCCCTCCTCTGACCTCTCTATCTCCATTCCTCTGGAATCTACCACGCTCTCTCCCTCCTCCTCAGCCAAGAACCTCGGAGTAACCCTGGACCCCTGCCTCTCCTACTCCCAGCACATCTCCACTCTAGCATGCACCTGCAGTTTCTTCCTCAGCAACATACAAAGAATACAACCCTTCCTCACCAACTACTCCACGCAACTCCTCGTCCAGGCCCTGGTATTCTCCCGCCTAGACTACTGCAACTCCCTCCTGGCCGGCCTCCCTGCATCTGCCACCCATCTGCTCCAGCTCATCTAGAACTCCACTGCTCGTCTGGTGTTCTCTCTGCCTCGCTTCTCCCACGCTACTCCACTGCTCCGCTCACTCCACTGGCTCCCAATCACTGCTCGCATGCAGTTCAAGATTCACCTACTGATGCCTTGACCAGACTGCACCCTGCTGCCTCCAGACCCTCATCTCTCCACTCTGCCTGCACTAGAAGATTGGCTGTACCTCCTCTACGCTCCCCTGCCTCCAGAGCCTGCCCAGTCCCTGACCACCTTCCGGCACCTCCTCAAGACACACTTCTTCAGACAACACCTGTAAAACTCAACTCTTCCCTTCTGGACACTATAGCAGTCTGCCTTTAATGCACTTTACCTTGCACTTATCTGCTCCCTATTTTACTGTATTTAATCCTGCACTTAACCCAGTCTGTATTATTTTGTATTTCACTTGCACTCGTATCTAACCCTGATGTAATTATCAACACTGTTATCTGCTCTTGAACTGCCCCGATATCAAATCGTACTGTGTTTTGTATTTGCTCTTATTAGAACTGAAGTCATTGTATTTTGTATCTTGCTCTTAATTGTACTGTAATTCTTGATATGTATTTTCTGTATACAACTGTAAGTCGCCCTGGGTAAGGGCGTCTGCTAAGAAATAAATAATAATAATAATAATAATAACAATAATAATAATAATAATAATAATAATAATAATAATAATAATAATAATAATAATAATAATAATGGTGATACTTTGAGATGTTTTCTTTTTCTCTTTCCTAAAAGAATTAGGCAGAACATAGGCCTGCATAGGAAATAAGTAGCTTAAATACATTACCAGTTAAAGTAATCAACATTATTTATCAGTCCAGTCTCATATGTGAAAAAACCTTTACTTTAAAGAATGTGAATATGATGACTGCATTTGTTTAAAACCTTTGCAGTATTTTTTAAAAGCTCCCTCCAAAGAAACTGATAATGGGGTAGAACACATGTGGCCTCCCCCTGACATTTCTTATAAAACTAGCAGCAGGATGAAATCTTCTTAACAACCTCCATTATAAGCAGATGCAGAGCTTGCAGTTTTAGAGGAACTTCCTGCTGTTTGTGAGATATAGGAGTTATGTTTGCCATTTAAAATGTATTATAACAGGCTTCCCCCGTCCATTTACCAATTGAAGGTAGTTTGCTCCTGAACATAATGTTGCATTAAAAATGAAAAAGAAAGACTTGGGCAACAGAAAATGACACTAACAAATTATAACAAGCAGGCATCATAATTTTAAGAACACACAAAAGATTAGATAAACTCTCATAACATGTGCTTCTGTTTATAAACCCTAGTATATGCACACATGCAGAGTGTATGTTACTGTAAGTTATGTTTCATGTTTAATAAAGTGAGTTATGGATATTGGAAATGACAGCAGTTGGCTGTATACATTACTTTGTTTTAAGGATTACTGGTATACAGCGCACTGTGTACAAACTGGAACAGAAAACCCACATATAGACTGCATGAATTCTCTCAAAAATGCATAATGTGTTTTGATATTCTGAAAATTATGGTAATACCAATCCTCAATGCACTCATTAAAAACATAGATTTTAAAATGGTTTTCAAGATGTAAGATTGTGAAACTCAGGGAGGTCATGGTCTCAAATTAATCTCAACGTTTTAAACAGCTATAACAGTTAATGGGACTCAATCATGATGCTAGTTGAAAAAATAAGTATATTCTGTACACAGTGAATAAAAGTGTGTACACATAACACATATTTACAAGGCAGAAGTCCATTTTGACTAATTATTATTATTATTTATTAGCAGACACCTTTATCCAGGGCGACTTACAATTGTTACAAGATATCACATTATTTTTACATACAATTACCCATTTATACAGTTGGGTTTTTACTGGAGCAATCTAGGTATAGTACCTTGCTCAAGGGTACAGCAGCAGTGTCCACCACCTGGGATTGAACCCACGACTCTCCGGTCAAGAGTCCAGAGCCCTAATGTGGGTGGGTTGAGTTTGTTCTGTACATGTGGACAGATGACAGAGCACAATTTACTAAACAATTTCTGATATTGCTAGGCATTGGGAATGCCTTATAGCAGCACTGAGTCAAGTGTAACTCAGACACATACAGAATTCTAATGATTGAATCAGTACCAAATGTGAGGTTTGACGCTTGTTCTTACTTTAGAGTAAACGTGAAACTCTATTCTTAACCCTGCTGCTGTTGTCAGAGACAGAGGGGTGTAGCAGTGTTTACACAAAGCTCTACCCATAAACCCAGATTCCTGGCCAGTATATCATCATTGAATAAATCAAAACTATCTCCAGCTCTCTCTTTCAACAGGGCAGATTTAAAATGCATTTAAATAGAAATTGTAGAAATCTTTGTGGCATAGCATCCCAATCAAGGCTCGTCTGCACCCTTGAAATAGTAGACCAAGACACGAAAGACTGCGGTTCAGTGTCTTGGTGCACTTTTATTATTTACAAACAAAACAAAACACAGGAACAAAACAAAAGGTTTAAAAAATACATAATTTAAGTAGAACTCTTCAAAATAAACAGCACCCAAGCTTCGGCTATCCTGGTGCATTAACAGAAAGCACAACCTGCAGCTCTCTGCCCTTCTCACTCTTGCACTACTCACTCCACACTCCACACTCCCCGCTCTCAACGCTCTCGTCAAACAAACATTCCTTTGTCTCTTTTATAGGGTGTGACCAGGGGTTAGTTGACAATCAATCAATCAATCACCTCCTGGTCACATTCCACACTTTCCAATAAAGCAAAACATTTGACACTTTTCATTACCCAATTAAACAAAAACACCAAACAGCGGCCATCTTGGACCCAGGCTGTTCATCCACTCCCGAGCCAAGATGGCTACCAGCCATAAAACACTGCCTCTGCTCTGCCACAACCTTTTAAATGCACTGTGGTATTGTGGATAGCCTAGTCTTTCCATAGGTCGGACTGTGTATTATAGTATTGTTGTACAGTATTAACTTACAGGATTTTGCTTTACTGTAAATGTAAGCAATAGGATTTTAAATAATTTAGACCAATAGACTTGATTTATGCAAACAGCCATGATGACAAATGCAGAAAAACATAATTTTCCCAATTTAATTGACAGGGCAAAGATGACATGATTATATGATTTACGATGGTGAAGGTATGAACAAAATAGTATTTTACTGACAAAAATCAATCACTGATGACATCTTATCAATGAATCCAATGTGTTATTTTTGCATAGCTTTTTTTCACTCATTTCTTCTGACATCAATAATTAAATGTAATTTGTTTTCTCTTTTTGTAAGAGATAAAAATTAAAATAAAAAATAAAATACAGCATATACATTGTGTATTAAATTAAAAAAAAAAAAATCTTGCAAATGCGAAGTTTAAATTGCAGTTGATCTTGTTACTGATAATTCTAATTAGCATTTAGTGATTTCACTTATATTTTTGCAGGACTTTTTGGCCTTATTAATTCAAATCTTACTTTCAATGCATACATGTAGCCAAGATAATTATTAGAAGGGGATATCAAAGGAAGCATAGTAAAGTCCTATTCCAGTTCTGGAATAGGGCTATAATGATCTGCCTATAATGATCTGCCTCCCCTTTGATGCTGTAAGCTTTTTCGGTTAATGTACAGAGGATAAAAATACTACACCATGTAATCTGGCATTTATCCCACATGAGCAGAATTCCAAAATGTGATACATGTCAAAAGGTAAAAAAAAAGAAAAACTTCACAGGTGGTGCTCCTTTTAGGGCTAATTTCTGAGAATGTGCTTCTCAAAGTCAAATAATTTCAGTATTATTTTATTTCTTAGCAGACGCCCTTATCCAGGGTGTTTTCAGTAGCTTTGCTCAAAAAACACAATCATCTTTACCTGCTGTATCAATACATAATAATAATAATAATAATAATAATAATAATAATAATAATAATAATAATAATAATAATAATAATAATATCTACAGTAAATGTAACAATTATCTCTTAATACAGATCCAACCAATTATTTGGATTAGGTCAGACTAGAGGAGTAAAGGATCAGCTGTTTTCTGTTAGTCATATCTTCAGACAGCAGACAGCACATGCTGCCTTTCTCTCTGCTTTTCCAATCTAGAGTTTGTCAAAGATGAGGGATTGTTGAGAGCTAAAGACAGCAGCCCTGTCTATTCAAAGGCCAGGGATGACACAAACAGGTGCAATGCAGTTGTTCCCCACTCCACTCAGTCTCACTGACTTACTCCAGTGACTAGCAGGGAGACCCTAACTAGTGGGTTAAAAAAGGATAATTTAATTTATGTTCTTTAAGTTTTTTTTAAATTGGTAAATCTATTCGTTTTCTGGAAATATATATCTTTTTCAAATCAGATTTCAATTATTTCATTTGATCATCTAATTTGTAATGTTTCAGTCAATACTAATTTATTGATTTTTTCTTAAGATAATATAACACACAGTTATACCTAGCTCACATTCTGAAAAAATATATACAGGGCACCAGTACAAGACTAACATATATAATAAATTAATGTTTTTCTGGAATCTTAAAAATATAGAAACAAAGAAGGTTCAAGCTACCTGTGCATACAATTACAATAAATCCAGTTTTTGGAAGAAATTTAAATGTTATCTGGCTAAATACAAGGAAACTTTGTTTAGTAAACACTATTCTGCCATTTTTCGTTAGTATTCTAATCTAGTTTTAGCTATTACTACAAAGTTGCAGCAAATGATTTGTTTGTATCGAGTGCTAAAATAAGGCTTATTCTTTTTATTTATAAGTCTTATAAATTAATGTATGTATGTATGTATGTATGTAGTAGGCTTATATATTTTTTCAGTATGTGTGATGGAATATTGAAATGCATTTTTGTTTACGACTGTAAGTCGGCCTGGATAACGGCGTCTGCTAAGAAATAAATAATAATAATAATAATAATAATAATAATAATAATAATAATAATAATAATAATAATAATAGGAATAGCTGTGTGTTGTATCTAAGGCCCTGTAAAAATCGCTGACATTTTCTTTAAAATTCACTGCAGTGTCACAGGTAAAGTATCGTATTTTGCGGAATGTGCAAGGAAATATTTTATAAATTATGTGTACAGATTATTACTATTTTTCTAAACATCAAATATAGATAAATGCACTGACATCATCAAAATCAACGTCACAGTTATTCAATAGCTTGTGAAACTGTGTTGTAATTAACAGCCTGTAGGTAAAGTGTATCTGCAAAGACAGCTTTCAGTTCTAGTACGTCAGATGCATGTTCACCATTGTTGACAAATGCAATGTGTAACCCATACTGACCTTGTGCATCAGTCGACTCGCCAGTGTGACCACTGACAAGCAACCAGACTGTTTTACCAATTCCATAATCTCCTGCTTGTGATACTTGGCAACTTTAGGTTACTTTAGGTATGTCTCAGCTAGGCTGATGAAGGAATCACTCCACCATTTGCTACACTAAGTCTGAAGAATTTACGTAAGGTTGTCCATTTTTTCAAGAGGGATATTTGCGCAAACAAACACCTCTGTCAGGTCCAAATTTAATGTTGTTTTATGCTTCACGGTTTTCAGTGGACTTTTGGAACATGGAAGTCACCGTTTTTTGTTTCTTTGCAAGTAAAGCAGTCACGGTACTGCTCTGGATTTCCGCCTTTCTCTTTCAGTGAATACTTGAATCTAAATACCTGTCAACAGCCGTTATCGGTAGTGATCTACAGTAACGTTGCAGGACGTACAGAAGAACTTACCTCCATAGTGTGTAAAACTCCTGCTGGATTACGTGATCTGCTGCAGACACATTTTTAGCCTTTTTAGAGACATCCATTTTCTTGATTACAGTGTAGTATTTTAATTTCCCGCCTAGATTGCATATAGTCACATGACAATCACTGCACAGCACTATGTGCGTGGCGAATAGTACATGCAGGCACACAGCAGAGATGTACAGCTTCGTTAATGTCATTTTTTGTATGAAATACAAATAATAATTAATTTTTATTTCTTAAGAATATTGTTAAAATCACGGTATTGGGCTAATTTCACGATTTCCGCGATTGTAAGTCGCCCTGGATAAGGGCGTCTGCTAAGAAAGAAATAATAATAATAATAATAATAATAATAATACATAGAGCCATTATCTGTATCTGTATCTGTATTCCTGCTCATTCTATTAGTATTCATACAGTATTTGTATTCGTTTATGAATTCGGGTATGTATTCGTCAAACCAAAAGTGGCGGGGGCAAACACAGAAGTTTTTTCAAACTCGTTTTTTTTCAACTTATTTATACTGTTAATATGTCCTGAGTGACAACATAATGCAACAATGTGCAGTTTTCTATGCAACACACATGCAAACTTCACTTATACTGTGTATAATATATACTGTGCAGTCCTGTGTTGTATTTTGTAAGCTCTACTATAAAGTAGGGCTCTTCGTTTTCGTTTTTTTATTTTTGATGACGTAATGCTCCTTTAAGTTTGTTTTGAGCCAAAATCATTTCTTAATTAAACTCTAGTAGAAGTGTTGATTGTAAAACAAGATCGCTTTTGTTGTGTTTTTTTGGTGTTCTTTTCTTCCCGTAACTTGAATGACACGCTCTGTTTGATTCACTGAGATTCACAAAACACAATTAAGAGAAAACTTGAATAACAGGTTAAATAATTTTTGCAACGAGTCACTAGGATTTCAAAATGGGGATTAAAGCAATTTAACTTCACTCTATTTTTGGTTTCAGTTTGATTTAAAAAAAAAAAAATAGTTGCCTTAGAAAATAAAAAAAAAACAAGCATTGTTAACAGTGAAACAGAATGAGAGTGTTAGTCAAGTTACAGAGGGGAAAAACACAACAAAAGCAATCTTGTTTTACAATCAACACTTCTACAAGAGTTTAATTAAGAAATTAGGTTGGCTCAAAACAAATTTAAAAGGGACATTACGTCATCAAAAATAAAAACCGAAAATGAAAAGCCCTAACTATAAGCAATGGACCCACAATATACCACTAACAACAGAGTGTATTGAAAGAAAGATAATGCAGAAAGGAGTTTGTTTTTTTAATCGTTTGTGCGATCTTTAAATTGAACAATAATTTCACTGGGCGTGAGCTGGGGGGGGAAGGATAAGGCAGAAGAAGTAGCAAGGAGCAGTTAGTAGGACAGAATGTGGTCACCGACTGGGGCCGACGCTGTCGACATCCCAGGGGCGGAGGACCCGGCAACCGGAAACAGGATAGAAAAGAGGTCACCAACTGGGGCCGACGCTGTCGACATCCCAGGGGCGGAGGACCCGGCAACCTGAAAACACATATGAGGGTTATGACTTGGAAAGCCGCCCCTCGGGAGGAGATGAGAGAGGTACCCAGCATCTGAGGCTTCTGTAAGGGGCGCTCGTAAAACCCCTGATTGGCCGAGACATCACGCTGCCTGGGACCTGAAAATAAGGACAAAGCATTGAGGTTAGTATAGGACTCGGCACGAGTGACCACGTCCTGAAGAGAGGCAGAATAGAAGAGAGCCTCAAGTGAGATGAGCGCAGGAGCTGCGACAGGACAGAGTTTGGCCGGGGGTCCGCTCTGACACGTGGTGAGAACCCCTGAAGGTAAGGGAGGCGGCTGCCTAGCCCTGAGGTCGGGGAAGTGAGCCTCACTTGCCCCCCAAAGGATGGACCCCCGGCATCTCATGAAAACTCCCACACCGTGAGACAAACAAGACAGCACATGCCAATGCATAACATACACAAAAGACCAGAATGACGAACAGGATGAACAGAGGGAGATTAGTAAATTTGTTAGTAGGATGCGACTATGTGTATACCTGCCGCTCAGTGGAGAGGAAAAAACCCCTTGAGGCAGATTAGGGGAAAACCTCTGGTGGCCCCGGCGAACAGGTAGCCCCCACTCCGGGCATGCTAGCGATTTTAAAATGGGCTGCAACTATATTGGAGAAGATGAATGAACGTAATAATCTACTGCGGAAGAGGACCAGCGGCCCATGGTCTTGATCAGACTGTGGTTGATGCTGGCTCTTGCAGCGGAGGTAGCTGCACCTATATGAAATGAATGGGGAGAATACAGCTGAGGAGGGAGGCCTGCTCTAGAAAGGAGGGTGGAGAGGTGGGCTGATTAGGAGATCTTCGTCGCTGCAGGGAAGCTTGAAGCTGAAGAAACTGTGTATTCTGAGCTTCTGAGGAAGCCGAAGAAGGCTGTGAGTGACGTTGGCCCTCGCAGCAGAATGATTGTGCCTACGGAATGATTGGGGGGGGGGGGGGGGGAAGGCCCGCTCTGGAGGGGGGGGAAGGCCCGCTCTGGAGGCGAGGTAGGTTGGAATCCAGTGACGAGTGATCCTAGGAGCGAGAGAAATCAATGAGGGGGTGGAGTAGAGGAGGGAGGCTTGCTCTGGAGGGTGGAAGGTGGGTTGAAAACCAGCGATGAGTGATGATAGGAGCGAGAGGAATCAATGAACTGAGGGTCCTGGGGGGGGGCGGTAGAGTAGAGGAGGAGGGGGGGGGGGGGGTTCTTGCTGGGGAGATACCTTGCTGATGAAAGGGGCAGATAGGGGACTCTTCTTGACAGCTGAATGGACTAACCACGTTGAAATTGATCCCTCTTGGAGGTACGACCGAATGGTGAAGTAAATTAGAAGCAGAAGAAACTGCGAGTTCTGAATGTAATAATCAACTGCGGAAGAGGACCAGCGGCCCATGGTCTTGATCAGACTGTGGTTGATGCTGGCTCTTGCAGCGGAGGTAGTTGCACCTATACAAAATGAATGGGGAGAATACAGCTGAGGAGGGAGGCCTGCTCTAGAAAGGAGGGTGGAGAGGTTGGCTGATTAGGAGATCTTCATCGCTGCAGGGAAGCTTGAAGCTGAAAGAACTGTGAATTCTGAGCTTCTGAGGAAGCCGAAGAAGGCCGAGAAGCAGATGAGATACCTTGACGTTGAAAATAAGGGGCAGATAGGGGAATCTGCTTGACAGCTGAATTAACTGACCACGCTGCAATGGATCCGTCAGGAGGTACACAACGGAATGATGGAGTAAATTAGAACTGTGAATTCTGAGCTCCTAAGGAGACCGAAGAGGGCTCAGATGCAGATGATCTCCATAGGTAGATCCTTGTATGGGGAGAAGTGGCGTTTCCGAAGAGTAGAATGAGCAAACTGAGAATGGTCATTGATGCGGACAGCGGGAAGGTGAGGCAGAAGGGAAGGCTCTTAAGAATCGGCTGTTAGGCAGATCGTCTCCATGAGGAGATCTTCGTAAGGGGACAAGCAAACTTTCCGAAGAGTAGAGATGAGTGAATGGAGAATGTCTGTTGATATGGGCAGGCGGGAAGGTGCAGCGGGAGGGGGGGCGGACTTTGAAGATTCCGCAAAGAGTCAGACAAACTACTGGTATGGAAAGAATGGTGGGACGAAAAAACGCAGCAGACGGGACCAGTCGACGGAACTTGAATACTAAAAGTGGAGGCCGAAGGGGAGCTGGAACTGACAGTTGAGGTAGCAGCTGGAACTGAACGAACGTGTGTAAATCGACTGCTGGGGAAGCTCAGCACGCTTTGTGCTCCTTTTTCTGGAATGGAGGGCAGAGATGAGATGTTGACTATCCTATGTGTCAGTTAATACGGGATCGATCTGCGGTCTGCTACTATCATGTCTGCTTGAAATGGAAAAGGAAATGGAACTCACATTGAGAGACTGGGTTTCACAACTCCAGTTATTCTCCTAGAGTGGAACTCCTTAACTCATAAACAAGACAGAGTTCCAGTCTCACCGTGTCTCTCACCATGTATTAATGCTGTAATATTTGAGAGGATGTGTGGACATATGAATAGATTGCTGAGAAAGACAAGCACCTCGTATTTTTGATTAGATGGGGATTAGCATTAGCCTTGACTGCGGAATGCTTCCACGATCTGCGTATTGGAGGAAAGCGGAAGCGTTGGAAGATCTGGAGTAGTGCAGGTACAGATTTAGACTGTGAACTAAAGCAACTTGCATGCTATAATAGTGAGTAGATCTGAAGAGGGAGCAGAGATCTGCTGCAGTGAGGAGCAATTAACAGTAGAGGACGGGATCTGCTGAACGGTGCAGAGATCTGAGGAAGTAAACAAAGAAGTGCTGTCAATAATGAGCGGTGGTCTGCTGTAGAGCGCAGATATCTGCTGAAGCAGGGATCTGTAATAGTGAATGGTGGATTGCCATCGGTAGTGTGATGATCTGCTGTAGAGCACAGAGATCTGCTGAATGCAGTGGATGTTGGACTGTGAGTTAAAGTGATTTAGATGAAGCCAGAGATGGAGAATACATAGAGCTGAGGCAGCTGTAGAACCTTAGAGGATGAAGAATCTGTTGAAAAATAGAGTGATTTTGTTGGGAGTAGTCTGCCTCAAAGGGGCGGGGGGGGGGGGTAAAGAGTTGAAATTGAAGAATGTCATTTGATATAGATAGACAGAGGATGAGGCAGGAGGGGAACTCCCGAGAATCCATCCGAGTGAGAACTGCGGGAATAGATAGAAAAGCTGTAGTGTCCGAGCTTCGCAGCGAAACCAAACTGGTTTAATGTATAGAGAGAGAGCTTGTGGTATTATACTGCCATCCAGAGGTTATGATTGGAATTACATCATTGACTTGAGTGAATCAGGGTAGAATCTATGAAGTTATTACGATTAAAATCCTTGTCTATGTAGAACAACATTTGCTTATTCCTTTAGATTTGAATAAATATTCTAGACATGTTTAGGACAGATAGTCATGAATATAAATAAGTTAACGCAATATTTAGATGTCATGGTTCGGCGCGTTGAATTCGTCTCCGCCAGTTGTGAAAGCGCAGCAACAGGAAGCCGGAAGATTGCAGTGCTGAGGCGCAGAGCATGCAGAGCCTGATGAAGCTGCCTGGTCACCATGACAACTTACCACTCCCCGCAGTCACTCAATAAGGGCGTTGCCGTGGTAACCATAGTCTGTGAGGCGCCGGTGGAAAAGTTACAGTACAACAATAGTGTCGTTGGAGAATGTTGTTGACCAGTCGAGTCACGAGCCGCCACTGGTTAAAAATTGAGTTTAGAATGGGCTGGATACGTCTTTAAAAAGGTTGAACGTAGCTGATGGAGGTCCAGGGCAGGATCTTCTGATGAAACGGTAATCGTGCTGGCTCTGTGGGAACGGGGGGAGGGGCATCTGATTGCAGGCGAGGAGTAAAGAAAGATTCCGCTGACAAAACTTCGTGGTAGAATTAAATAGAGCTAAGGTAAGGCAATCGCAGACAACGGGAATGACGATGTCATGTCGAAGGAGCTTGAAAGTTTAACGGAGGACCAGACTTTCTGATAAGGTTGCAGACAAGTTGAGTAATGAAGCTGTGCTTTGAACGGCTATGATGCCGAGGTGGAGACTAGATGGAACAGGAAAGAGTAACGTTGGAGCTCTTGGAGCCGAAAAGAGAAGCTGAATGAAAAGAAAGATCACCTGAGCAGGTAAGAAAATGATTGATAATATCTTGGCAGCGATGTGCAGAGAAACAACCTGCGTGAGCGAGGCAACGAAGTTTAGATATTAGCGGTGAAGCACGAAACGACGGCGTCTGAGCGTTTGCTAAAAAAACGAAACACTAGACAGAAAAGGTGCAGGTGATCAGGTCTTAAATAGTAAATAGAAACTAATTAACGGGAGATTAGAAAATTGAAAGATTAGAGATTAGCGGCCCCCCCAGCTCCACGCCCTCCGAACCTCGCAAGCTAACATGAAAATAGATACACAATATTTTTAAGGCTCTTGGCCTGACACCAGTTGTCTTTATCATATGTGCAATCATTTCCACAAATGTATTGTTCCCACGTAC
The DNA here is from genome assembly GCF_902713425.1 of Acipenser ruthenus. Taxonomy (NCBI): domain Eukaryota; kingdom Metazoa; phylum Chordata; class Actinopteri; order Acipenseriformes; family Acipenseridae; genus Acipenser; species Acipenser ruthenus. Next base: position 23,106,029 of record NC_081192.1, read on the forward strand.
AAACCAATATCTCTGCATGTGTGCAAGCAAAATTCACAATTATATATTTTTAATCGAATAAACTAACTGGATGCACGATACACTGAGACAATCGTCTTGCTAAGCTGTTTACAAAAATATTATATTTTCACAACGTTTAAAAAAACTTCAAAATTCCTACCCCCTTCAAAAAATATATTTTATTTAAATTATGACAACACAAGTCTTTTTTCTTGACACAGTGAAACAAATGTAAGCACAATTCCGCTTTACTTTTCCCTATACAGCCCTCTCGAATGGAATGAACTGAAGCACTGACTCTCCACCCTTCTTCCCCACACCGATTGGTTGCCAGTGTCACAGAGGGAGGTGTGGTTGAAATGAGAGACCAATTCTCATTGATTTCAAATGAATGCTGCCTAATATTCATAACAAAGAAAAACACTATTCGGCCATTATTAATATTAGGAAGAATACCATTATTCGTGCATATCCTAATACAAATTCGTATTCGGGAACACCCCTACCGCGCAGCCCATAGTTAGTTATATCCTTTTAAGAGAAAATCAATAACTTATCGTTAACTAAAAAATTACAGATTAGATAATCAAATGAAATAATTGAAATCTGATTTGAAAAATATATTTATTTCCAGATACATATAGTTAAAAAACAGCCCAACAGAAAAATCCATTAGACAAATAAATAACCTTATTAACGTTAATTTAAAATCAATTACATTGTTTTCTATTCCATTTACACAGTAGTAAATTAAATCCAATATGATGGGTTTTAAATATATAATATCAAAGTGTAAGAAATGACAGCATATATCTTATTGTTATGTAGGTCGGTATTATTAGTTATGTCTGTGGTTCATTTTGATCTTTTTTACTGACTGTGCCTAAATTGCTTTCTTGATAATTGGACAGACAGTTTTTTTTTTGTTTTTTGTTCTGTTGGGTACACACATGTGTTATTAAGGAACTTATAAAGAATAGAAATGTAGCCCAGTACTGTATGTGTGTACAAAATGTGGTCTTTAGGTGCATTAGGTATATTTTAACTCTGAAGTAAACATGCCATTTTCATTATATACTGGTATCAGAGATTTGAAAGGCATCTCTTCCTTAATGGGTCAAGATGGCCATCATCCTTCAAAACTGAGTTCAGCCTCTTCTTTTCATTGGTTTCCCCATTTTATCAACTAGTCTTGGTTCCTCATCATTTGCCCTCAGGCAGCCCAGGCAATAATTGACACATTTTCTAACAGAGTGTAGTGATGCCCGATCCCGTGCTTTCAGGTCGTGACTCTAGCTTATTTCCCTCTGCAGCAGGGACTCCTCTTATCCCTCATACATCAGGACGTGATGACAGCTCTCCCAGGCAGGGACCAGCCAGATTCCCTCAGGAAAATGTATGCAAACACCTCGAGAGCAATTTAATGGTTGCTAGGCATTACATTGGTGACATCTTTATGATAAACACAGCATGCAGAAAACTGCTAAATAAAAAATACAAATGATTATTATATCCACAGGGCACCAGTACAAGACTAACATGTATAATAAATTACTGTTTTCTGGAATCTTAAAAATATAGAAACAAAAGAAGGTTCAAGCTAACTGTGCATACAGTTACAATAAATCACATTTTTGGAAGAAATTAAAATGTTATCTGGTTAAATACAAGGAAACTTTGTTTACTGAACACATATCTATTCTGCAATTTTTAGCATTCTAATCCAGTTTTTAGCCATTACTACAAAATATTGACATTGCTGTCTTGCAATGCAAATATAACCCTAGCTTTGAATTATATTTAATTATTTTTTTGTTCCTTCATATACAAGGAGAGGTATAAAAACACATTTGGGATATTTTGCACATTATTTATTATAAACCATTATTTTCTGCTTAAGAATTGGACTATTGAGTAGTATTGCTGATTCCCAAGAAATAATAACTACAATCTATATGATACTTTACAGACACATTTAGATTCGTGTATGATTAGCATTATGCAAAGTTCTAGGGAAGAAGGAGAAAAAAGTGGGGTTATCTGCAACATCAATCTGATAAGGAAACACTACAAACAAAACATTTCCCTGCTGCCATCTTTGGACCCTGGTAACGTACGTATTCCCATGTGACTTTCATTGCAGCTTTACGAAAGGTCTTGAACGAGCTAATTAACATTTTCACGAGAAACTTATGTTTACATGTGTAAGTGGGCGTTGATTTCATTTGCATTTCCTGGAATCTCACAAGAAATTGAGACTTTCAAGGTAAAATACTGAGACCTTTTTTTGGGACATTTTCACAAGCTTTCCCTGTCAAGTTTCACACGCATTGTCCATTCACGTGAAATAATCACACATTGATGCACTTCTCCTTTTACAATGTTTATCAGTTGGGAAGCATTATTGTCACTTTAATCTGGGTCCTCCTGAATGTATAACAATCACTACCACCACCCCTGTATAAAAGGAGGAAATAATTGGTAGTTTGATGAATAATAAGCGGGCTGTCAGACACTTCAAAGTTACAGCAAATACAACGATTCAGTAGGTTCCGTTATGAGGTTAGGTGGTGGAGCTTAAAAACAAACAAACATTACTTGGTCAATTCATCCTGAGGCTTCAAAGTAAAATTACCTGTTTTTTAAATGCAAATTTGTCCCTGGGGTCATCAGTGTCACCTTTAACAACATTAATTTCCCTTTATGACAGGGCCAGTTCTGACCAAGGTCCTCAAACCTGCTTTACAGTGGAAATTGGTTAAAGAAGAAGACACAGAATTGTTAACGAGGACAATTTTCTAACAAAACCTTAACAATGTCTAGGGTCAGAGTTTGCAAAGTGATGCACAATGTTATTCAATGCTTGCTGCTGGCCTTCCATACACCCGTAGCATCATTAGCATGGTATAAATTGGTGAAATTAAAAAACACAGTGGTATTATTATTATTTCATTATAATTTCATCTGGAAACCTCCACTGTTTAGCATTGTTTCCACAGTTTATGATGACGTTCCATGCAGCTAATCAAGGCTGTGTTTATTAGTCTTGCCAGATATATTAAATTGTCCCACCATCCTTTCTGCTCAGGGGCTGCGCTTTCATTATGGACTGCAATCACCAAAGCTCATTTCCTGTTTTTGCTACAGGTCACAAATAAAACGTGCAAGCCTTGGCCTGATTATTGCATAGTAGCATATTGGAAATGGTCCTGGATTAGATAAACAGGGCTAGACACAGTATGTACGTAATGCACTGCTATTTTATACCAGTGGAAATTCTGATTTCTTGTGAAATGAAACACGTGTTTGAATTCAACTCTTTGTTAAAAGAATACAGTTTGCCATATGCCAGCATATTCTGGGGGAAGAGAAAGTTACACATATAATGTTAACAAAAGTTAAGTGCTTAATTAGATATACTATTGACATTATATGGAAAATTGACATTTCTCTACCTTTTGTGTCCTGTGACATTTTGCCATTGTTGTATAACAATGCCTTCTACAAAGATACCTGACCCACACTTTCAATGGATCTATTTATATGCTACAGTCAGAGAGCTGCACTGAAATCAACTGAAGCAAGCCAACACCATTTTCAGTCTATGGATCTGATAATTTTGCAATGGAAAAATACCTCTTGGTAATTTAGTCTGCATGTTTTCTCTGCTGAATGGTCAGAAACTATGAGATAACTTGCAGCTGCAGGCTGCAGAGAGACAATTATTTCTGTAGGACAGGCAGTTAGTTAGTAGAGCCATCAGTGTGGCATCTGTCATCCCGCTAGGCCTGAATTGTTTTCTATGATGGATGTCACAATCTGTATGATCAAAATAGGAACCCTGCTGCTTTTAATTGCAAAATCGTAGTACTTGCACATTTGTTATTATGCTGAGGTTATTACCTCACACGAAATGAATTAACAGGTGAAAATAATTGATGAGAGCTGGAGCCTTGAGATTTTAGCCCCTTCAAAGAGAATGTATAATTATGGGATAATAAATGTTCAGAGACATATCAGTGGGGGGCAGCATTAGACAACCAAAAATGATTGCAGGCCTACAATAAATGCATAACTTCCTATTTTAATATACACTTATCAACAGCTTAATAGAAGCTATGTAATTAGAGCTGCTATGCGTGTAATTAAAAAAATTGCATTTCATGTATTAATGAATTCAGCTATTTCATTCAAATGTTTGCTAGTTTTTTCTCCATTCCAATTAAGATTTTTTTTTTACCTGACAGCACTGATAATATTTATTTACTCATGAACACTGTTAATTCCTGTCTACCTGGATATGATTTATTTACTGTATAAGGAAAAACGTGTCCCAAGCAAAATATTGAACAGAGACAAAGAGGTGTCAGTGTATATTGTTTAGTCCTTAGAGACCAGAAACAAACAGAAATACAGATCTATACCACATAAACAGTGAGCTTGGTGAACGCTCAGAGAAACCTAGCTGCATTCAAATGTAATAGTTTCATATCAATTTGAATTGATCTATTAAGAACTACACAAGTCCACCCTAAAACAAGAGCACAGTTGAGTTTCCTCTGCTAGTTGTAAAGCAAAAAACGAAATGCAAATATGTTTATACTTGGATTCTTTGGACAACTGTACGTTAATGAGGGACTGAAAACTGTTGCCCAAAATGATGTTATCACTAAAAGGGTAAATCAATCATACACAATTTCAAAGATGATGCAGTGTTTCCAGGCAAAGCAAATGCAGTAAACTAATACAGTATTTTGTACATAACTATTACTGTAAAGCATGCTTGCTTTATTATACATTATGCTTGATGCTACCAAGGCTGTACGCTGTGCATGTAAAGCATATACATCAAGGAGAATTTCTGTATCTTTATTTGCATGTTTAATAGAGTCAGGCATACAGTATTCCAGAAGCGCAGGTGGAATACATTGTCAGCGTTTCAACACCAGGAGCGGGCAAGCTGGGTCAACAATTGAATGCAAACCTCTTGAACTTTTGCAGGATGTGAAAAAAAAATAGCTTTATTTTTTAAAGTAAAAATATGCTGCAAATAACAGGGCAGTAGAAATATTATTGCAACCAGCAAAAATGTAAAAAAAAAGAAAAAAAAGGGTTAAGCTGACACTTGTATTACATTGGATTACAGTTTAATTATTAGTCAGTCACATGGGGTTTCTTCCACATTTAATTAAATTAATAGTGAAGTGAAAAATTATAGAATCTTATTCAATTGAATAGAGTGTAGGCTAAATTCATTTTTGAAAACACGTATGTGCCAGTGTGGCAGGGAAAGCCCTGCCGGTGCACGTGTGTGTGTGTGTGTGTGTGTGTGTGTGTTGGTGTGGGGAATATTGGGTTGGCAGGGAGGGGGTTACATTTCTCCCTGTCAAAACACGTGAGAATGTGGCTGGAGCCGACAAGTGAATAAATGATTAAATGATTAATTAGGCCAGCCACAGGTGTATAAAGTAGGTGTTCATGGGTGATGATTACATGTTCTGTCTTTCGTGTTGTGCTGTTTGTTTATTATCGTTTTTGAAAGACCTTTTGTTTTGGCCCTTGTGCCTTTTATTTTGTTAAATGTGTTTTTGTTAGTGTCCCATTTTGTTTTTGTTTATTTGTTTAGTTAAAAGGCGCATTAGCGCATTTAACTGTGCAGCTTTCGGTGTCTCTTTCATGTCTGTGTTTCTGAGTCTCTGTCCCTGCCGTTACCATCTGGGCTAGGAGGCTGCCGTGCCACATCCGCCTTATTGTTGGTTTCCTTTTTTTAACTAGTGATTAATATAAGAAAGAGTAACATGTTACAGTACCGGTACATTATTGTTTTTTGAGTTTGAGTGCCTCCCCATTGAGCTGGTGCTTGCTTAACTGTAAGTTCAAGGCAGGACTTGTTTTGTGTAAAACATACCATAGAGAAGTTTATAATAGAAACCGAGGAAAATTGAACATTCTAACCCACACGTTACACCGCCATCCAACAAGCAGTGGGACACAGGGTATCAAAATACTGTCTGAGTCATACTGATCCAGGGTGGGCTGTAAATCCATTAATAGAGCAGTATTAATTAGTAATTTTGGACTAGAGGAAACAGGGGGCTCAAAGACATTTTGAAACTGCAATACTATCAACAGAAGGAGCATTTTATTTGGTTAAATAAAGAATACACATGAAGGAGTCGGACCACTGCAGATTCAAAGCATTAGTTATAAATCAAGAGTGCAGTGCATCCAATTTTCGCTGAAGATCATGCCTAATTTGAAGCAAGTGCAAAGCCAAAGACACATTTTCTGAGAGGAATAAAACAATTGTAATAGTATACAACTAACAAGAAACCTCTTAGTTGCAGTTAAATTGTTCTGAGAATTCTTTTTTTCTAGTTTTATACCATTAAGATGATTTGATTCCTCTCTGAAGTCTTTTTGATAGAACATGTTATACACACAGTACTATAAAACCACAGGATGCAAGGAGTCTTTTTTCATTTTCATTGTGTAAGAGCAAATTCTTATAACATAATAAAAAAGAATAGGATGCCAAAATGATGTGTTATCAGGAAACGGAATCAAGTTAAATGAAGTTCAACCCTACCAACAAGCAGCCACAACAATGTAGGCAAGTGTGGTGGGATACTCCCCGCCCCTGTGCATATTATGTTTTGTGTTATTTTGTATTCATTGTATTATTATTTAAATATACTGTTTTGACTATTTAAAACACACCGTTTTATTATTATTGTTTGACAGCCTGGATGGGATTAAAATGGGGTTAAAATCTTGAGAATGCGTGGTCAACAGCGAGTGATTATTGACAAACAGGCTGTTGGCATATGAGAAACCCCGTGCCGAATGTGGTCGAGGGGTAAACTAGGTAATTAATAGCCAGTTAATCCCTCTGCCACAATATAAAGACCTGCAGCTTTGGCTGAACGGGGTGGGCTGTCCAACAAGCCGTTTTGTTTTGTAAAGTGTTTTGTTTTTGTTTAAATATTGTATTTAATAAAGAAACAAGCTCATTTGCGTTTCACTCCATAGTACTTGCCTGTTGTGCATTCCATTCATTTCCTGGACTGATGTCACCTGCAAGCCAACCATCTGAAGCACGGAATAGGTTATTAGAATTAGAACTAGCATTGGCTATAATTTACGCTCTCAGGATTCTGTTACTTTGGTTGTTGCAAGGGTTCAAACATGTATGGGAGAATGATCTACTGAAGACGTGGAACTGTTTCCATCATAGTTTTAAAGATTGTATTTGGGAATTACTTAAAACCTCCTCTCAATGCTTCTCCTTCAGTCCACATTAACAAATAGATACATTTCTTATTTATTATGTTCTTTGATCTGTGTATGCTGCTGTTTAAGTCTGAACCACACATGTTTTTATTGCATTGTCTGTACTTTCCGATTGCCTTGTTTTATTGTTTTCCAGAACCTACTTGCAAATGAGGCCTCAGTCTCAATGGGTAAATCTCCTGGTTAAATAAATAAAGAAATACAAATAAAGAATTGTTTAGTGTTTCAGATCATCTTATTCATACCTCAAATTTGCAATTGACTGTTGAACACCACACATTGGTTGTTGTGGTAATATAACAAAGCAGTGCAAGTACTTTAAATATTATGTGACCATTACTAGAATTTTGTATTTAACCTAGATACAGTATATATGTCCACAATAAAGTAAAGATTATCGCCATACATGAAAATGCATCACAACACAAGTAATGTATTCAAGAATGAAGAAAGAAAAAACATGTCACTGTTCACCAGCATAATTAGTCACTCAAAAAATGTATTTTCTATGAACTTCAATAACTTGAAAAGAAAAGATTGTTTTATCTTTTAAAATAAAATAAAAAAAATACAATACGATGTGATAAAAGGTTTGGAGCACACTTTCAATAGAAAGAAATCTAATACAAAGTGGTAATGTACCAGAGATGGAACAAAGACAAACTTTCATCTCTATAAGCTTGGCTGGAGAAAGCCTTTCATGCTTTGAAAATGATAATGAAATATTAAAAGGCAGCAGCTGAATACAATACCCCCCCCCCCCCCTCCCAATCCCATAATTAATATACCCTTACAGGTCTTCTATGGTAAAGGGGCCACCAAATGGTGCCATTTCTGGTGTCCAAAATACACTTTGAACAAACAGGAAAATTAGATGAAAAATAATGAAAAATCACATTACCTATGGGATTAACCGAACTCTGTATCAAGAAAACTGCATTTACTTAAAAGAAGTAATCTTTTTTATACTTTGCAGGGTTTTTTTTCTTTCTTGTCTGCTTTACCAATTCCCAGTGTGATCATCTAGGCAAACCATACCCTTGAGCAGAGCTAGAGTAATCCCATGCTTCTTGTGTTTGCCTCCTACTTATTAGGCATGATCGGCATAATTAGCTGCCCTGAATTGGCGTGAACTCCAGTTTTTCATTACCTCTAAATGGCATCATCCTAGCTCATCACCCAGCAGTGTCCATTCTGCAGCATGGCTGTGAGATTTCGAAACCCCACTGCATCACTAAGTGCATTCAGATGTGAACTCATGACCTCTGGATGCACTGGAACAACCCATTAGTGCAGTAATGTGTTTAGCCAATGTGTCGATGCAATCTATATTTTCAGAAATACAATTTAACTTCCAATTTCCAATTTTTCAAATCATTTATTCCAACTTCCCAGTGTCCCTCTTGTCCTCATGTTCAATGCACATCACCTATCAAGGTTTCTGCACACACACACACACACACACACACACACATGTTTCGGATGTGCATCATCTGATACATTGATTTATGATGCAGAGGTGATGTCAGAATTTTTATATATATATATATATATATATATATATATATATATATATATATATATATACAAACACAGCACATTTGAAAAAGCCAGATTTTAAGTGTTTGAGTTTGTACAATAAAAAGGAAAAGGATAGAACATGTTCAGATTAAAGAGAAAATCACAATGGCACATTCTTAATATAATATACAGAGGCACACAGAGATAAAAAGAAAACCCTTTTCACCCAGTACTGTAAATCAGCCCCTTGCATGAGACTAGAAAACATAAATAAATAGTTCTCCTGGTAAAGACATTGTAGGATGGGCATACTGTATGAGCAAAGAGGCATACAATCATGCATCTCATGTTTATGTTACACTATTATGTCATGTAGCAGAACTCAAAGAGCCCCGGATAGTCTTGGACCCTGCAAGATATGGGGAAATTAGATTAGGGAACCGCTATATTTTTATGAAATGCTAACTTCTTTGAACCATGCTTTCAGTTTATATTACTTTTCTAGTTATTTGTAAATGGTAGTTGAATATACAGTCATTTCATTATTACCACAGGAGTCTGTGGTCCAGTGCTTAAAGAAAAGGGCTTGTAACCAGGAGGTCCCTGGTTCAAATCCCACCTCAGCCACTGACTCATTGTGTGACCCTGAGCAAGTCACCTAACCTCCTTGTGTTCCGTCTTTTGGGTGAGACGTTGTTGTAAGTGACTCTGCAGCTGATGAATAGTTCACACACCCTAGTCTCTGTAAGTCGCCTTGGATAAAGGCGTCTGCTAAATAAACAAATAATAATAATAATAATTTATTTCTTAGCAGACTCCCTTATCCAGGGCGACTTACAGTTGTTACTAAGTATCACATTACAAAAGGGGAGCGGAGGAGTGGTACAGCTAATCTGCCGGTGGCAGAATAGTGGAGGGGACGAGAGGGGGTGTAGTTTGGAGGTAGGAGGGGACAAAAGGTGGAGACAGCGATAGGCAAGTACAAGAGTTTTGAATTGGATGTGAGAGTCGATAGGGAGCGGAGCGGTGTCTTCCACACTCTTGTCAATTATCTGCAGGTAATGTTAATTTGCCTACATTAAAAAAGAGCAATAACTCTGCGAATTTGATCTACTATTGGAATTACTGGTGTTGCAATAGTTCATGGAGGATAGTATTACACATTTAGCCCAGGCCTCAGTCTCATTGAGCAAGTACATGTATAGTAAGAGATGGATGATATCATCCATATGGGACACTGAGATCTCTTTCAGCTATATTCAACACATTTTCAATGACAGCAAACTCTTTTGCGTAAACCATGAAACAATTTCAAACCTTGTTGTAATAATAGCATCTTTTAATGGTCTATGCTGTTGTAGACAATGTAAGGATGGTTGGAATTGTAATCAGATTCGCAAACTGGTGTAGCCAAGTGACTGCCGCAGATTGATGTAGCTATATCTATCTATGATAGATAGATAGATAGATAGATATAGATAGACAAATATAGATATATCTACAGTCTGAAGCAACACACTTGACAACGGCAAGATAGTTTGCTTTTGCAGACACAGAAGCTAGCAAAAACTAGCATGGTAATGTACAAAAACAAGCAGGGTAATGTACAAATTGAATCTAATGCTCTTGGGAATACTGACTAATTACTAAAGGTTAACCTTTCTTTTAAAATCTCTGCCACTAATGTTTTGTAGCACACTAGTTTTTTGCACCTATCTCCATATTCTACAAGCTTCTGATCTTTCCAGACTCTCAGAGCTGAGAAGGATGCTCAATGTGGTGCCAATAAGCGCCTACTGTGCTGTTGACTTTGTGTGCAGTATGTGTGAAACCCACTGAGTTCTTTTGAAATGGACCTTCAACAGCCATCAGAAAAGAATCTGCTTTTGGACACCAAGCCAGAGCTTGTTTTGGCTCTGGCTCTCAGAAAGCTGAGAAGTATGTACCCTTATCAGGAGAAGTACCAAGTCTGGCTCCTAGCCTCTTTCCTTAGCTCAAATATTCATCAGTATTTAGAAAGAATGTCTCTGTTCATAGTACTCAGGTTCTGATATGCATATGAAGCAGGGCAAAAAGGTATCAGACTTACAGGGTTAAACGAGCATTCCATGTGCTTGTGTATTGTTCATTGGCTGAGGTTTTGGAAGAGTCACATTTATTTTTATTGGAATCCAATTGCGTAGCATGAGCAGTATAAAATTGTGCCGAAAATTGTCCTCTTTTGTTTATCCTAGGATGCCTTTGCATTTATGAATGTGCCAGTTCTAATTAGTACATTGCAGTCTATCCAACTTGATCGAAATTATAATGAAGAATTTTGTCACATTCTCCTGGCACACCTTGTCAGAATCTATCCAAGCAATTGTCTTTGAATTCCAAATAGTAAAAGAAAAAAAAAATCTTTGGTGTACTAAAAGCCAAAATGTCTGCTTTCTGAGGCAATAGCTGAACTGAATTTTGTTAGGGGTCCCTTAGTATAATGTTTTAATATTTACCACATTAATTTTGCATTAATATGTAAATTAGGTCTATATATATATATGTTTTTATATATATATAATTATATATTTTATATATATAATTTATATTACACCTAAATTGTAACATTTGCATATTATTATTATTTATTTCTTAGCAGACACCCTTATCCAGGGCGACTTACAATTGTTACAAGATATCACATTATTTTTACATACAATTACATTATTTTGTACACATTATTTTTTACATACAATTCCCCATTTATATAGTTGAGTTTTTACTGGAGCAGTCTAGGTAAAGTACCTTGCTCAAGGGTACAGCAGCAGTGTCCCCCACCTGGGATTGAACCCACAACCCTCCGGTCAGGAGTCCAGAGCCCTAACCACTACTCCACACTGTTGCCCACTTGTTAATTTGGTAAAATCCTAGTGTGGGTCCGGATCTTGTTTCAGAATTGCTGTCTGTCATTGTTTTGTTTAATGTGTATATTGTTAATGTTCATACTGCTTTGATTTTTACTTGATTGTGCCTGAGCTGAACTAAAGCAAGAGGAAACACATATGCAGTTTTATTTACAAATGAACCAAAAGCAGTAAACAGCTATATTAGTTGTTTATGTAAATGTATGTGTTGTGACAAAGCACAACTCACTCGGGTTCGTGCCCCTTTAAAAATACGACCCAGAACAATGAAATGGAGTTTTAAGCGCTGGTGCGCTATTTTTAATAAACACAAAAATCAAACAAAATACACAAAATAAACACCTAACTCCTCTTGGAGCACTAACTCAACTCTCAGGAACACCCTGACTAACGCGGGACAGCTACGCTGTTTTCCCGTCCTTCCCAAAACCACAAACTTCAACACACAGGTTTGACACCGCACTTACTTTTTCTCTCTGGCTACTCGGAGACAGAGCACCTCTTCTGCCTCCTTCTACTCAGCAGCCTAGAGCAGACTGACTGTTCTCCTTATAAACCCTGCACCTGGCTCTAATTTACAATCATAGCCAGGTGCAGGTGATAATTAACAATAAAACAATTAACAGAAAACAATTAACCCAGACAAATGTGCATTCAGCACATGTTTTTACTGCAGAGAGGTTTTAACCCCCTCCCTGCTGTCTCACAGTGTGCACAATAAATAAGAGAGAAAATAAACTTTTTTTTTATGTATGGCATCATTGCAGGACTCTTTGTCTGTCTTGTTTGTTTGTTTGTCTTGTCATGTTTTGTCTCAATTGTTGCATGTATTGTAAGGGGATGGGTCACGCCGTTAGACTGAGGGAAGGGAGACAGCGTGTGACTGTGTGTGTGTGTGGGGGGGGGGCTGCCGATTGATGCTTCAGTCGGAATCATTCTTCGCCACGCTCCAGAATCGGCGGGAGCCATAGGGTTGCTGGGAATGGAATATATCTAGGGGGAGCAAGCCTCCGCAGTGCGACACTGCGCCAAGACTTGAACCTGAAGGGTTGCTGAGAGACTGTGAGAGAGTTTAGCACCACGGTAACTGGCATCACACCGAGTGATCAATAGTAAATTGCATTCGCTCCATCTATTATGCCGTTCTATAGTGAAAATTGCTTTATGACATAACGTGAGAGAAGTAAGCCACTAGACAGGCATTGACTTTCACTGTCAGAATTTAATTTACAGTATTGTGACAGCAAATACAATGTGTTCAATTCCGATCTCTGAAATCCCGAATCAATCTATAAAAAAAATAAAAATTTGAATTTTGCCTATCACATGACACTGGCAATATTACTAACCTGTAAATAGACGCAATACTATTTAAATGAAACCCATCCCGGACATGTGCTGAATTCAGTGGTAAAAATGTTTTTTCTTTTTTTTGTTTTTTAACTGACTAGCTAAGCTACTGTCAACACATTCAAATCTTCCTACTTACCCATATGTTGTTATTACTGGGGCGAACAGACGGCTGTGTCCAGAAGACAGTATTAGGCATGAGACAGCAGGTTTAGACTCCCATCATCACCAATGCAGGGACAGGCTGAGACAGCTGGTTTACAGACTCCCCTCATCACCAATGCATTTAACAGACAGGTGTGTAGGGTATTCAATTGATCCGTGATAAGCCACCCTTAAGCTTACCCTGAAGAAAAAAGAAAAGCAAGTATGCAATTGGCAGTGGGACTTGTGCAAGTTATCTAAAAGCATACAATTTAATTACAGTACTGCATGTAATTAGACTGACAGCATTGGGGAAGGTAGTAGTTATTGATATTATTATTATTTATTTATTTGGCAGATATCTTTATTATCCAAGGTGACTTACAGGTGTCACAGGGGCATGACATACGATACATTGGGTGTTTTTTTGGATAATATTGTCATTTAAATAGTTCTGTTTTTTTCCTTAGATACACTTTTGTTTACCAATGCATTAGATTTTGCATTTGACAGCACAGATTAATGTTACATTGTGATCCATAATGTGTGCTACGTAAGTTAAAAAGCTATATCGATTTGGTCTACTTATCTTATTCTAGCATTAGTGTCTGCCCCAGAACCTACTGTTTTAAAATGTTTTGATATTTCCCTATAGTGTATTGTTCTTCTGTAGAATAGCTGTTAAGCAAGAAAAAGCTAATTTGCAATATCAAAGGAACGTTAATGCTTTTGCCAAAACATTCATTTTCAACTAGTACATTTCGTTTCATAGTACAGTTTAAAATGGTGATGTTATTGAAGTTATAAAACAGTCATTTCAAAATCCCATATACCGTGGGAAAATGGACCTTCAACAGCCATCAGAAAAGAATCTGCTTTTGGACACCAAGCCAGAGCTTGTTTTGGCTTTGGCTCACACATGGTCCATGCAATTTCTCAAAACAGAAACCAGGTTTCATGCGAGCACACAGAGCAATTGCACAATATAAGCTGAATCAAAAACCTGTTGATTTAAAAAAAACAAATAATGATCATTACCTGACTGATATAAGGGCGCCATGCTAGGCTTTGTCTAGGGCGGCAAGTTGCCTAGCAACAGCCCTAAGAATATCCATCTTCCAACTACTATATTTAAATCTCCAAACTATATCTCAAGCTCAAACATGTATTCCAAAAGTACAAGTGTCACTATGTGCAGGAGAATTCTTACATCCTCAACCATGACTTTTTCTATTGAGTTTTGGAATACTGTAGAGCAGTGTTATTCAATTACATTCACTGGAGGGCCGGATAAGGCAATGTCCAAATCTTGGGGGAGCCCACAGGGCGCTCGTGATGTGCTTATCGGGCAGGGGGGGGGGGGTTTGTAACCACTTACAATGATATGATTTCTGATTGCCATTTAATAATAAAAATACAAAGCAAATATATTTATATCAGAACAAAACATTTAGGGGGCGTGTAACAGGGATCTTGCTTGTGGGTGCGTGCATTTGCTGCTGAGTGACAGGCAGGACATCAAGACAGGTTGAAGTTGACACGCCCCGCAGGCACTCAGGATTTATTAACACACAGTGAGAACAGCTCATGTGACACTACCAACAATGGTAGCTCACTGTGAACATACAGCCAGCGTACAAAAAACAATATAAAACACAATACAAAAAACTATAAAATAAAAGGTGCCGTAAAAACGGTGTACACTACTCCCTAATGCATGGAGGTCCTGCTTGCACACCTCTCTATACCTTGTGGGGATCTACCATCCCGTCTGCGTTTTTGGCTGCTTCTTTTGGCTTCGATCCGTTCACCGTCACTGCGATCAGAGAATTTCAGCAACGTATTTCGGTCTCTATGTTCGGGTAGCGTGTACAATCTTCAGCCCGTTGTCCGTGGCTTTGCAGCAGCCCTGAGGTGAACAAACAGGACCTCTTTATACCTGACGCTGTGCTGGAGCACTCCTACCTGCTGATTATCCACAGCTGGCAATCACACACAGCAGACAGGCTCCCCCAGGAGCGTCAGGTCCTTCATTAATCATTTATAATAATTACACACATTTACGCAATACTATTTACAATATATACCCCTCTTCATGTGCACGGCTCCTGCCCTGCTACAGGGCTACACGCACTTTGTGTGGGAATGCATAAAATACTTTTTAATCATTTTCCGTGTCAGAAGTGGAACATGGTGAACAGCAAGCATTTAAACAGCAAGCATTTAAATATGTGCTGTGTGTATTTTACCTTCGAAAAGGATAACAAGAAAGTTAAATTGTCAAGATATATTTTCTTAAAACCAGCATTCACGGGAACATTTTGTAAGTAAATTGTGACTGGGATTGTTCAACACAGGCAAGCCGTCACTGCAACTGCTTTCCCTGGTCCGTACTCTGGTGGGACAGTGGACTAAAAAGAAAATAATACTTGTTCTTTCTGTGTATTTTGTTTTCTTTTGATGCTGTCGATGCGAAAATAGCAATATTGGTTTAAAAGCAGGTATAACTTCAATGACAAAAAATTTCACCAATAACAAAATTAAAGTTAGCTGTAGCTACAAGTGAAAACTATATCTGATCCTTTCTCCATACCACCTGAGGGCGACTTTGCATCTCACACCTGCAAAGTCCTCCCCATAATAAACGAGGGTGCACTGCAGCTGGAGCTAGTCGATCTGCAAACTTCTGACGTGTTGAAGACTGAATTAAAATAACTGAAAGGCTGTTCATTAAGAAAGGTAATTACCGTTAGGAACAAAGGGAAAATATTGTTTTGAATATGATCTCTGCAATACATTTCGCATTCTAGAATCTTGAATTAGGGTCTGGCTGCAAATATAGGCAAGTGGTATTTCTGAGAAAATATTTAAAAAAAAAAAAAAATCTCACCTTCAATGGGATGTATCAAGTATGTAGGCTATATAATATTATTTAAATTAATTCATTATCAAAATAAATAACGTAGTCAGACTAAATGTGTTTATTGAAACAAAAAGTAATCCTGTAGTCTAAGAAAACATTTTCCTGTACAGTGTGTGAATCGGCACATACAAGGACAGGCCATTGGGAGAGAATACATAAACCACACTATTACACAGAACCAGAAAAAGTGCACGTACTGCTTCTATTAAAATGGCAATCTACTGTGTCGTGAAGCGTGGTTTACATATTCTGTTGGCGACGCTTGCTGTTCTGAATGGCGCTGGGTATACTTGCTCTGGGCTACTGACGCTTGACACGATAGCCACTTCTACATTCAAAATAGAAGCCTTACGGTGACGCAAGCAAATTCCATCTCTTAAAGGGAAAGTCACCTGGCACTGATTGGATAATAGATTCCTTAGCACCTACTCAGCATTGATTGGCTGGGCGCTGTCACTGCGCCACTAAACGCGCTTGCACTCGGTTTTAAATTTGGAGAAGCCACGCCCTACGGGGCAGACGCATTTGACTTTAACCACTGCATCTGCGATTGCAATCATGTCATCAGAATAGAGCCCAGAGGGTCTTGCCTTACCATCTTGAGAGGCAAAAAGAGAAATTGCTTCCTCGGTATGACGGTTTTAATCCCTCGGTAGGCGGGACCGAGGGCGTCATCCCAGGAAAACGCCTATCGGCAGCGCTGGTATAGAAAGCTCAGAAAATACCTACCAATAGGCAGGCATATCCCGTACCTAATGTTGTTGGTGGTCGTCTTCGAATTGAAAGGGAACTGATATCCAACTTCCTAACTTTCAGTTTAGATTATATTCCTTGGGAGCATTCGGATTTCAGGCATATTCTTCTACTTGAAATTTAGTACAAGTACATCAGAATAAACGACCATGAGAAGAAAAAAGTCCTTACTTTACTGTTTAATGTTAAGCACTTTTAATTAGACTTTGATGCCATAAAACCGCTAGTACAAGGAAATTGTCATATGAGGCCAAGAACAAAAAAATGTATTTTTTCACAGCAGGTGCTGCTTCAGATTCTTCCTGCTACAAACTGTAAACTGATGGTAATGCTATCTTTATGGCACAATCTACAAAAACAATATTATTGCCAGTCTTATATACAAAATATCCCACAGGAAATTATTATCTTTGTCATGTTTGAATGAAGCTACACACATTTACTGTATTTGTACTTGATTTTACTCCTAAAGGTATCCATATTCACATTTTTTGTAATTGCTCTTATTTGAAATTGTTCTTATCCACTTATTGTACTTAGTACTTGCTCATAATGGAATTTACTCTTATAAGCAAATATTTTTACTATCAGTTTAACCGCTCTTAGTTGAAATCACTCTCAAACGTAATTATTTACTGTATTTATTTATTTTTTTCTCATTTGAATTTGCTCTTACATACTACTGACTTTATTGTATTTAAGAACTGCTCTTATCTGTAATGTGATATTGTGTAATGTGATATTTTGTTACAACTGTAAGTCGCCCTGAATAAGGTTGTTTGCTAAGTAATAAATAATAATAATTAGTTATTAATAAAGTATTTTAGGAAGGCTGTAGTAAACCGCTGCCATTACTTAATTTTTTTCCTACACTTTTTGCTTCTCTGACTGTAACACAAACTAACCTCTTTTAATTGCCCTTGAGGTCTAATGCTGCAGAGGGCTAAGAATCACGAAAAAAATGCATTATTTATTCTAATATTCGCAGGCCACTCTCATCCCCTCAGTGGGTTAATAGTTTAATGAGGTCATATTAACATTCTGCTCACAGACTGGAACATGTGGACTGTTGATAAAAATTAGATTAAGCCTTCCTAGATTAAGCACATTTACTCAAATACATGTTCAGGTACTTGCTGCTAACACTATGTAATGGCATTTTACCATGCATAATGCATCTCCCATTACCAGCTACATTAAAAAATCAAATAAAACAATGCAATTTATGTCAAAAAGTAAGAAACACTTACCAAATGCATCATTATGGTCCTAAATGTTCGCTATTTATGGCATTAAGGTAATTTAGCAATGTCAAGTTTAATGTATAATGGGTTTGATGGATTTAGTTTTTCGCATGGGCATATCACTGATTATATTTTTTAGAGTCTTTTCATGTGTACTTTAGCCATTTAAGACTTGAAATACAAGAAAATGGTGTGTCAATTTGTCAGTTATTTTTTCACTAAATGTTGTAGCACTTACTGTAATTTATTTTGATCAATGCTTAATAAATTATGATGTTCACCTCAGTTTAAAGAATGAATTTTTACCAGCTACTCTCCTGAATCCCACTGGAATGCAAGCAACAAGAAGCATCTCTAATTTATGAAAAGTAAAGAACGCAGCAAGTCCAGAAGTGCTAGCATTTTGTAAATTGCTTTTATAAATTCACTTCAGCTAAAATAAAACTCAACCTCAAGTTTCATTACTCAGAAGTATTGAATTCTTCTTTTTTTTTTCTTTCTTTTCTAACCACTCCGGAACTACAGCATTGTTTATGGGTTGAAGTGGAGAATGCTAATTAAATAATGATTGTGTCATAGCTGGAAAGATTCCATTTGTTTTATTGAATTATCAGGTGTAATGTCAATGTGCTTGCCATGTAATGCTTATCTGAAAACAGTGCCAGCACAATAAACATAATTAAATAGGTCATTACATAATGCTTATGCTTGTTGCCAGAGAGTCTCATCTAACTAAATACTGTACATATTCTTGTACAGTCATTTTGTAAAATGTTGCTTTACCCCGTCATTAAATCCTTTGTACTAGCTGGACAAGTTCATTGAGCCTTTCCAGTAGCCTCTGTGTACAGTAAGTCTTGACTTCCTTAACATTCTCACATTTAATTATGAACTGCTGAGTCAGCAGGGGCTAAGACATTTAATGGCAGCAAAACTTGCAAATATATAATTATGTCTGAAGATAATGTATATTTAAGAGATAAATACAGGGCACATTGAATGTACAAGGAGATAACAGTCTTAAGTGCCAATGTTTTTAGTCTAGCAAAGTTGTCTCCAAGTACTGTACACTCAATGTGTTCTCTATTAGCTATAATATGACACGTGCATTGGACTTTCCTTTAAGATCCTGGATTTTAAATTAAAACAATAATAAAATGCAGTAATCTCAAATGAAGACAGGGTAATGCAGATTAATTAGACATATTTGAAATGACCAACAATCCTCACAGAGTGTGTATGTCCACCTGCCACAAGAATTATAACCTCCTTGTGAGTTGTTGAGCCTGGATGTGAGGCAATTGTTCCCCCTTCTTCACCAGGCTTTTTGCAAGGTCCTGTAGGTTCTCTAGCTGTACTTCAAGATGTGGAATAGGAATATGCCATATTTTTTACTAATGGTCAGTTGGGAAAAGTCCCAATTAATGTGCATGATACAGATCTTTGTTTGGCTTTGCAGACCCAGAGATAACTAATAAGTGATCTTTAGCAAATTTTGAGTAGTATAAGATATGGGAAGCCTTTACAGTTCTAGTTTTAACATTACGTGGGTGTATTGAATTAATGAAGATCGCAGGACAATGCATATGTTTAGTAGTGTTTTATGGGAACATAGAATAATTACCAGTAACAATTGTTATAATTCATAACTTTAAGCACTATGTCATAATATATTCAGCCGTGCTAAAAAGAAACTTTGAAATAAAAGCTACTGACAAAGACCTGTCACTTAGTAAGTGATTTTGGTATTCATATATTTATATCAACAATAACAGTCCTTAATGCCTGGTTTAGCCCTCTGCATGAGGGTTCTACAAAATATTTAATAAAGGTAGGATTTCAACCAACCTTCCCCCTAATTCTAGCATAAAATAATTTCACATCATATCTTTTCTACATGTAAGATTAAGATTCCATCTAAAAACAATATTCAAATTTTTACATAACCATTGAAATGTTCAGTCAGATAAACATCTGTATGGTTCTGATATACTGTATAAATGCATTGATCAAATATTATTCATAAATATCCATTCATAGTGGCTTCTAATTTGATAATCAAGGTTAGGGCCAAGGTCAGATAAGAAAGCATATATGACCTTTCTAAAATGACAAAGTCACATATAGTAGTAATGTAAAAATAAATACATCTTAATTGACATAATAAACCCATGAGCTTGAGGCTTGGGGGTGGCACATTTTGTTCGGCATGTCACAGGTCATTTTGTTTCAGAAACCATGTAGGATTATAAAAGGTCACTGTAAATGTATGCAGTATGCGACTGCTGGATTATGATGAAACAATTTGAGAAACTAGTTAAAAGTAAGCAATTTTGATAAAGACCAGGCCTAGCAGATGACCTTGTGACAAAAATATTTCTTATTAACTTTTAAGGATGTTATACACAATAGGGTGTCAATGCTTTTGAGCATCGCTGTATTGTACAGTATGTGTGTCCATTGTATTTATTTTACAGTATAAGACACAATAACTATTTTGTTATCTTATGGTTACCTTTATGTAAAGATATTCGCCGAGTTAAATCAGAAGTCTTTATCTATACAATGTTTGTTGTCCCCCAGAGGTTTCCTCTCGTGAGTTTTTTTTTCCTCTAATTTCTGCTGGTCAGTGATGGAGGAAGAGAAAGATAGCCCCCTGTGCCTCACCTTATTGTGAGCCTCCCAAACTTTCATGTAACATTTGTTTATAAAAAATAAACATGCCAAGTCAGGTATTCAATATTTGATACTCAGAATGTTGAAACAGTATACGACTACATGTAATAAGAAAGTTTTCTACTCACCTACTTAAATTGCATTTTGCGTGAATCATCACATCCAACACTACCCTATTCTTAATCACTAGTCCCTCCAAGATTCTGTGAGTCTCCAATCATAGCTATCAATACAAATTTCACAAGAAGGTGTAAAATGCTGCACAGAAATTCTAAAACATATTCTCACATAGAAAACCATTTGTTTTCAATCGGAAATTCAGGCATGTTAATTTGCTTTAGTTTATTTTGGTACCCAGCAGCCCCTGCCTAAACTATAGGACAAGTTGTGCACACAGAATATAAATGCCAAAGGCTGTGCTGAACAGTATCCCAAAACCGTCCATGAATACAATGGGAAACTGTCTTGCAATATTGAGCAACCACTAAGCTAAAGCACAATTGGTCGCTGAGCTTGAAAAAGAGACACAGACGAAACATAAAATGGTGCCTGGTACCAGCCTCCATGCAAAGACAGTTGCTGGAAAAGAAACAAAAAAAGTTAATTGAAGAATTAAATAAAATATATTTAGAGAGAGGATAAAAATGCAATTTCTGGCACCGGTAGCTATAATGATAGAAATATGAAGGTTGGAACATCTGCAAATATAAATGTGAATAATATAAACACTGTTCAATATTTTGTACCCCTCCAGGGCCCTCTGAGTGCGTGGGGCTCTGTACAGTTGCACCAGCTATTCCTACACCACTGTCACTGGTCAGGTTTACATGCTACACAGTGATGACAAGAATTAACCTGTGTACTCTTTGGGAGTGGTACTGGTCAATCAACCATCCCATCTGAGTAAACTACTTAGAAGTGGTGTTAGTACTGGCCACATGTAAAATTGAGTCTATGGCAAAGTATTAAGTTAATTAAATGATTTGAAGCCTATTTCAGTGAACCTTCTATTTTGTGATTGTACTGGTTACCTGCCATCCTGTCCTTTAGTTGAAGCAGGATGAAATCTGAGCTACCACTTTCTACCCAAGAACGAAGTATGAGATGAAATCATGCCGACACTTTGGTTAGCTGTTTTCTAAAATAAATAGTGATGAAATAATTTCTTTAAATCACGTTTGTTATAAACATGTGCAAATTATGTATTATTTGAGCTGCGTTTTCAAGACCTGTGGTCTTAACCACAGTCAAGAATAAAAGTATAAACATAGGCAAAATAATAAATGAAAAAATAATGTATCATCTACACATATCAAAGCAACAGCTATTATAATGTTATAGCCCAAATAATAAAAAATATTAATTATAGAAAAACAATAATAATAATAATAATAATAATAATAATAATATAAACATGACTAAAACATTTCTTTTTCAGAAAAATATTATCTCAATGTGATTTGTATGCCTTATCTCAAGGGAAAGGGATTTGATAATTTATTAATTCAGAGCACTGACTTCTCATGAAGGCGTTAAAAACTAATGGCATATATATGGAAATGCTGTTTCCTCAAGTAATTAAAGACAAGAAACAATTGTTGCAATGCCTGGTCAGCAGGCCCCTGAAATAAATATTTCAGCAGATGAGCCTGCGAGCTGAGGTAAAACTTGACATAATTGCTGTTACTCATGTAAGTCAATGTGAGCCACAGATCCTAAATGGGTTAGGAAGATACAGAAGCATGGTATTGGCAGGGTAGTGTGAATAACTCAAGGCCAGGGTAGGTAAAAACCCCAAGTCTACCATAGCATAAAAATACATTTTTTAAACACACTAGTTAATAAGAGGTTATATGGCTTGACGTAGATAGAGGTTAATAAAGGAGAATTGCCAGTGAGAGTAGTCTACATAGGTCATAAAGGTTTATGAAATGAATGGAGCAGTAGCATATATAGCATGCTGCCACAGCAATGTATGGAGATAGGAAAGCAAGGATATAATTACTGCATTGGATTTCAAATGTCACATAGGTGGTAACCCATTTGGAGTCTTGTTATAATTATGATTTATAAACGGAGCTAAAACTGCTAAATTTAACTAAACAGTGAAATCCATGATAAAGAGACGTTAATATACACAGTTGTAATCAAAAGTTTACTTCCCCCGATGGAAATTTATAATTTCTCGAAATTTCTCAAAAACAAGAATTTTAGGAAACATCTTTTGTAGCAATGTCAGGGGGCGGCCACATGTTTTTGTGGATGAGAGAAAAAAAATACAAGAAATAAATGTCTACAATTATTTATTTCAGCAATTTTTTTTAGCAAAACTGCAAAAATGCCAGTTCAAAAGTATACATACCCTTTGATGCTATGATAGCATTATCTACAAGGTGCTAGTGATTTCAATATGATAATGAAGGACCTAATTCTAGAAAAGTCTAGAAAATGCTGGATTGTAGGTGAACATTCTTAGAGAATATAAAAGGCTTAGGCATAGGATGGTTGCTGTCATTACCAATAAGTCAATATGGGGAAAAAGTAAAGAGCTATCTGAAGACCTTAGGCAGAAAATTATTTATTGTCATAAAGCAGGAGAAGGATACAAGAAGATTTACAAACATTTGAGTATCCCAATTTCAAATATTGTTTCTATTATCAAGAAGTGCAAGACTCATGGTACTGTCACAATGCTCCCTCGATCTGGAAGAAAGAAGGTTCACCTAGAACAAATAGAAGAATTGTGAGGAAGGTTAATAACAATCCGAGATTGACTGCCAAAGATATTCAAAGTGAATTGGGTGCAAGTGGGCGTTTGGGGTTTCACTTTCAACCATAGGTCGAGTATTGCATGGTGAATGTCTCAATGGTCGCAGGCCAAGGCAAAAGCCACTCTTAGGAAAATGTTACAAGGACAATTGTTTAAAGTTTGCAAAATGGCATTTGAATGATGGATTTGAGTTCTGGTCAAAGGTTTTGTGGAGTGATGAAATAAAAATCGAGCTATTTGGTCATGCTGATAGTCGTTACATTTGGAGAAAGTCTGGTGAGGCGTACAAAGAAAAGAACACCATACCTACTGTCAAGCATGGAGGTGGTAATATCAGAAAATTTAGTTCCAATATATGGTAAAATGGATTTCACAGCATACCAAAAGATATTGGCCAATCATCTGAAACCCTCCACTACAAAACTTGGTTTAAAGTGTAACTGGACATTCCAACATAACAACGATCCAAAGCACACCTCAAAATCTACTTCAGAATGGTTAAAGAAGAATAAAATCAAGGTTCTGGAATGGCCTAGTCAAAGTCCCGATCTAAATCTGATTGAGAATCTTTGGTATGAGTTGAAGAAGGCTGTGCAGAAGAGAAGTCCTCAGAATTTGAATGAACTGGAACAATTTTGCATTGAAGAATGGTCAAAAATCACTAAAGTATCACTAAAGCTCATTGACAAATATCCTAATCGTTTAAAAGAGGTTATTATTGCTAAAGGTGCCCCCAGTTTCCATTGGGGTATGTAAACTTTTGACTACAACTGTATATTGAATGAAATCCCTGCCAAGGTCAGTTAATGAAAATGGTACAGTAGGGTCAAATTTTGCTTAAGTACAAGTCACAACTTGCCTTTTAATTAAAAAGAAAAAAATATTTAATTTGTACAAAAACAGAAAAGATAGCATCGGCAAGTAATGTGTTACCCGTACTGTTGTATAAAAGCATTGAAAGGCATTGAAATCTAGCCTTTCATCTCAATATAGTTTAATTTAAGCAAAGCTTATAATAAAATCAGAAATGACTTAAAGCTGATGGCTGTTCAGAAAAAAAACAATCTTGTATCAACCCACTTCAACCAGTGGACAGGTGTTGAGAGCACAAAAACACCCTGGCAATTTACACTAATTTACACATTCGATGTAAGTCTTTCAGAAGGTCTGCTGATTCAACAGAAATGGAAACTGAACTATTCTCTAGGGGCTGGCTCCTCTAAGGCAGGGCTAAGGTGCATTGGGGTGACTGGGTAGTGAAACTCACTCGGGCTGTACCTGTCATATGTGGAGAAATAACGGGTTTCATTCTTCAGTGCTGTCAATCTGGCACGTTTCTCAATCTCTGTATTCATCACTTTTGTCATTTAGACTGTGAGACAGTAATATGTTTTTCTTTTAGAAACAGGACAAATCTTGATATGTTTCATATGTTTTAGACAAGGAAAATAACCCTGAAAATAATAGGGAGGAAAAGGGAATATAATTAGGGATTCTCTTTTTTGGTTTTTATAAATTTAATTTTTCGATGCTTATTTTTTGCCTATTTTCCAGTTTTATGTAAATCTTTTTTTGCTGGGCTTTTGCTTTTATGAAATTATTCTTTTTCGGTTACTTTCCAAAATTCTTTGGCATTTTTTTTTTTCTGTCACAATAAGTTATTATGTATGAACTGGACAGTGCTTGCACACTTCAATTGTACCTGTAAATACTCCCTATGATGGAACTGTAATATAGCTTTAAATCGCGCGAGCAAGCACAATCTTCCACTTCTAGTAATTGTAATCTCGTTTTAAATGTTACAGTCCTCCAACAGAAATGTATGAATGTGCTGCCACTCAGTAGTTGGGGTGGGTTTAAAGTATTCATAGAAAATCAATGCGAGATACAAGGCAGAAAGAAGGGACAGTGCCCAACTGCACTGGGAAAGTTTTATTTATTTTATTTGTAGGTTATTATATATTATTTATTTGTTTCGTGGGGAAAGGGGGAAAGTCAAAGAACGGAGTAACCATTCACAGTGTTTTTCCAGTGTTTATTGGATATGCACTGATTTAATTTTCATTTTTTTGTATCGGGGTGTTTTATCTTTTTTTATCGGTTAAAACTGAAACTCAGAAGCCCTAAATATAATGTAAGCCATTCCTGACAGAAGCATAGCACAGTTCATAACCGGACCAAACCCATGAAACACATTGCAACAGAAAGCAGAGAATTGGGTTCTAAACTAAAACTAAAAGTCTTGTTGACTTACTGGCC
Organism: Acipenser ruthenus; assembly: GCF_902713425.1. Lineage (NCBI taxonomy): Eukaryota > Metazoa > Chordata > Actinopteri > Acipenseriformes > Acipenseridae > Acipenser > Acipenser ruthenus. Next base: position 23,131,865 of record NC_081192.1, read on the forward strand.
TACAATGTTAATGAATCATTTCATATTGGTAGATGCGTAAGAGTTATATTAGTACACCTTCTGTTTTTACTTTAGGGGTGGTACCTTATTGAATTACATAGCAATGTCTATTCTAGTATTTATGAAAAAATGGAAGTTATTAAGCTTGCCCTCTGACTTAATGGTAATGTGTCCAGAGGAGGTTATTGAATCAGCAGGAATAGTGCTGAGCTATAAGGTTCTGTGATTATTTGATTTTGTACCTTTAGGCACGAGTTTGAGGCATGTTTGCTGCTATCATTCATAAAAGAAATAATATGTTATCTGTTTATATCTGTTTATAATTTAAAATGTAATTCACTTCGGGCGGAAAACAGAATAGAACCCTTGGTATTGTATTATTTTAAGATTAACCCAGACTGAGTATTCTTATTTCTAAATAATTAAGTCAGACATTTTGCATAAATCTTATTGTGATATCAATCTGAATACTTTCCATAAACCCTAGGCCTTTACAGATCTCAAGGCACTTATGAAGCAATCAGCCGCCTCATTGACAAATCCTGCCTGTATTTAATTTGCATCAGAATAACTTCATAAAATAACCTGTTGATATAGAGTAACCAGTTGTTCCCATTCTGCTACTTTAATGTACTGTAGAGCCACTAATGTGACAAATAAACTTGTAGCATAATCATTTCATCATTTATCAAGTACTGGTACTTTAAATACAGTAGTATTGTCTGAGACGCATTTTTTTAAAACTAATTTGACTACTATACAGAGGCAGGCACAATAAAGTCAGCAAACAAAAAGTATAGGTAGTGCAATGCAAATGTGCTTTTTCAATAATAACATTTTTTTTTACTTGTTAAAATGATGGCTGATAGGGCCTACTTCCTCTTCAAGTCTTTTCTGTGCCTGCTTCACCTGCACTGATTATTGTGTTAAGAGCCAGGCCTGGCTCTTTTGTTTTCCCTCCTTCACTAGATTAGCTCTACTGACATTAGCAGTGTTCAGGCAAGGATTCCACCATGTTTTTTTTTAACTTTCAACAGGGAGCCTTATGAGCTTGCAGAAAGGTCAGGCTCACAACCATACAAGCTCATTAACCTTCAGACTTCAATGATGTTTCATTCTGTGAAGCTTATTGCAAGCTTCAAGTATTCTATATGGCAAAGTAATTAATACAATACACTAACTGTCTCAACAACATCTTTACATCAAACACATATAGATCATTGTAGATAAAAACACATCGGAATTGACATTTGATATTTATAACACTAAAAGTATAGTGGGGAAAAACTGAAATTTATAGTGAAAAATATATGAATTATTTTTCCTAAATCCATTTAAAATGGTAAATTGGGTATAAGTGGTGGTCTAACTGTTGTAAGTTTTTCAACCCATATATCAGTCCCTCCAGGATTATCCAAAAAAAAAAAGTGAAATTATACAAATATTTTTGACATGTTTTATGCATCAAAAATGACAAATTATGTGACAATTTATTCAATATTAAACCAAACAATTTTAGCTGCTTGTTGATGTTTAAACTAATAATTGAAAGCATCTCTAGCATAGCACCCAATACAGAACAGCTTCACTTTGTTGTTACTGGTTGCATTGGACCAATGACAAAGTATTTTGTATTTGTTTGTATCTCCTTAGTTGCAGTTTAATTATTTTTCTGTGCTAGTGTACCAGCAATCAGGAATTATTTACCAAAAAACGAAGCATAAAATGCATTTGTTGTATTGTAAACCTATTTGGTACAAAGACCACGCTCTTCCATTTTTTTTTTCATTCTGATATACAGCACCCACTCAATATATTGCGGGTGTCGGGGTCTAATATAAATCCACTATATATCGAGGGCCGCGATATAGTGAGAGACCCACAGAAAAACAAACAGGCTAATAACAAATACTGTACAACCACTCCCTCGTTTTATCGGGGGCGTCAGGTTCCAATATAAATCATCTATGCAACCTGCTTTTTTCTCATTTTTCATATAAAAAGCAGCACACCGTTTTAATTCGTGCAGCGGAGGGTAATTGCATCTCATCAACTTCAATCTCCAATTAATTTCATAAGTCTTTCTCTCCTTTCTCAAATGCACAAACCCGCTGCATTGAAAGAGTCCCATTCCAAACATAGGAGGCTTGTTGCTAGGGAGCTGACGTCACTGCCCTGTGACCTTTGCTTGTGCATTGTTGCCACACGTGAACACCTCGTTGGCTAAAATAAAAACCGCTTCAGGAAGCAGATATTTAATTTACTTTGTGTTACTGTGCAATACACATGTATATGATAACAGTACGATATTAATGCTTAGTTTTTAATTGTTTTGTATATTGTTGATTGTGATGTGCAGTACGAAATAAAACGAACAGTAATTCTAAGTGCCTATGTATATTAGCTAAGGCATATGAAGTTAAATGGGGAGCCAACTCCAGGACCGCGATATATCCGAATCCGCAGTATAGCGGGGCGATATAATGAGGGGAGGGTGTATAGAATTTGTGCTTTGTTGTGAATGGCAAGCACAGACAAAAGAAAGTTTTAAGACAATGTTATTAACACTTTGACTTCTTAAACCCTTTTACACCTACTTGGTTAACCTGTTCATACACGGTAATTTGGTACCTCGTTATGGCTTTCAGCTGTTATCGTTTTGGCATTTAAGGTATTGTGGATTGTTTTCTGTCATGTTGTCAGCTGGCTGGTGATTCTTTCACTGTTTTCTGAAGATGTTTTTTTTTTTTTTTCTTCAGATGGTTGCCAATCGTTGATTTTCCGATGTGATCCACCATACAGTTGCATAGATGCCAAAAAAAAACTGGTCAGGATCAAAATACGTAAGTGTCGACGTCTTGCAAATGTTAAAATACAGTTTGAAACATCACACTTTCCTACATTATGTGCAGGACAACACATTATGCAAGGGAGTATTATTATGTCATTTTTTATGCGATCACATAACCCTGAAGGGACTGATATATGGCCAGTGCTGAGATCATATATTTTCACTTAATCAAGCTCACCCTCTAGTAAGCATTTCATGGATGTCAAATATTCTGGGAAATTGTGGTGGGTTTTGTGGCAGGATGAGGTTTCCCCTATCACATTATTACTTTATGTTTTGTATTTTGGCTGTGTGTTGTTTGGCAGGGATAGGGTTACATTCTCTATCCCTGCAGAAATGGGTCTCTGTGGTGCCAATCAAAAAATCTATCAATTTAGCTAATTCATCCTGGTTGATCTAAAAGACTACAGAAAGCCCAGGCAGGGGCTCCAGCACTGATATAACTGCCAAGGTCTTCCCGCATCTTCCTGTAAAATAACTTAACGATTGCCATTATTATTATTATTATTATTATTATTATTATTATTATTATTATTATTATTATTATTATTATTATTATGTAATAACCAACAATAAAAGTATGCAAAAGCGATTAAATAGGTTCAAATTTCATGTGACTCTTGATTTTATTTGCTTGACCAGTGGCTTTCCTGTCACAGGACTATTACTCTTACTTCTTTATGGTGATCTAAAATTCAACAGTCAAAATCAGGACAAACTGAGAAACATTGATTAGCAAAGCTTTCAGGATGTTTTTCTAATATATATTGATTTAAATGGGAGAAGCAAAGAGCGGTGTAACTTTTGGGGAATCATGTAATGTTTGGTATGTGACACTGTTGGAGTGCAACTTTAAAATGTAAAAAATAATGTATTGTTTTAAAACAATACAGAAAGAAATACACTCTCTTACTTTTCTAACATTCACAATATTTATTTTTGCAGCACCCTATGCATGTATTATTGCTAGTGATCTTTTAAACACAATTTCTGTTCTTTGTATAATTTTAACCACGTCGTAGACCACAATTCAACTGCAGGGTTCCATACATTTCACTGCTTACATTTCAGAAAGCACCTCCATTAGTCTTAAGAACATCATATAACAGCATGGCTTTTTTGTTATAAAAAAATCCCTCACAATAGCACAGAAGACAGCCAAGAGATTCATACGGTATATACTATATATTTTGTTTTTTAGGATGGCAGATTGTGTTCCTAATGTGCTTTAAGACCAGTGGTAATTGGGGGCATAGTTAGTGGGACAATTTATGTCTGAGCCTATAATAAGGTTACATGTTTGTATTAGCATGTTATATCACTTCCAGCATAATGCTAGTTAATGATATTTCAAATGATATATAATGATTCCCTAAAATGTGTCAGCTGTATATTATATATAATGGAGAGAGCTAATTTCCTTAAACAAATGCATAGCCTGGGACTGTAATGCACATTAAGACCATGCATGTATGTTTCGGAGTAGAATGACAAGGGCAATGAGGCCATGGACGTGAAAGATAGCAAAATATTATGCTAATGCCTTTGTCTTCAATTTGTGGGCTAATAACTGCAACCCCAAATTAAAGGTCTAGAAAATAGATTCTGGAGTAGCAGGGTTATCAGTAAGCCCTATTGGTTAAGAAAATGAAAAGGGAGAAAGGATTCATCCTATTGTCTGTGCTCAACAAGAAAGAAGACAAGCACAACATTGCCCACAAGGGTTCCCAGAAATTATAGAAAATATGCTCAATCCCCTCCGAAAGAACAACTAAGAAGAAACACTTTTCATTATGTTGTACATAATACTGTTTCCAGCTGAGTCGAGCACAAGATGTTGCCCATGTTGCAAGCAGTAACTATAGGGAGTACTGAACTCCAGTCACAGCTTATTCCACACGAGGGCATACAAAGCACTTACTAAAGATTTGGAAGCAGAGGATTGGGATACATGTCAAGATAAAAATAGTACATTTTCCAGTGGGCTTCAAAATTACTTGAACACACTATATAAAGATCAAGATTACACATGTGTCACATAGGTAGCTATGGCCATAGGTTTTTCATGTACCTGCTATTTCTAAAATACCTTCGCTCTATACAGCTACAGTATGCTGTAACAGTGGGTGTGTTTATACAATATGTGCACTCTAAAAATACCCACATTCATATTTTTTATATGATTATGAATTATATAAAATCAGTAAAGATAACAACATGTTATCATTAACATGGTAAAATCCCTCTGAAACATAAACCATTTTGAATCCCAAACCTATTCAGAGCTGATATGAATTTTTCATCTGAGCCATAGGGTGAGAATTCAGACATGGCCATTTTGTCAGTAGAGTGAGGGAATCTCAGCATGTTTGGGAGTGGTGTTACTGCTGCTGCTGGAAAGAAATGAAATGTAATGAGATCGTCTTTCATGCATTATTCATATGTGAAAAGATGACTGCATAAAAAAGGGGGGGGGAAAGATTTTGACAAGGCAGGCCTGCAATCATGCACATTATCTTCCGTTGTGTGTGCTGATGCGCTAGGGAGGCAATAAGCTGATCCCTGGAGCCAGCATTACACTTCAGCCATCAACACCAGACAGAAGGATATCTACATCATCATATGGAAGGAAGCGCAAATGGATGGAGACACAGATGGATCACATTAGTTTACTGTAAAGCTACGTCTTAGTTGGTGCTTATCTTAGCGAGAGCCGAGTTCAAATCAGCATGAAGTTTTAACCTCTACTCTCGTGTATTATTCATAAACATCCTAAAATAAGTAAAAACCCATCAAAACCTGGAGAAATTACAAGAGAACAATACAAAATATGTCTACTTGAATTAGGGCCACAGTGTTTATTCCACATCTATAATTAAAAGACCTATGCTAATGTTACAAAACTGAGCAACAAGATTACATAAAGTTGTCATAGCAAATGAAACAATTCCATGTGTCTTACCTGTCATGCACTTCCATTCGCTATGCAGGCCTCACATGTGCAGTTTTTAAAGAAACACACGTGACAGCATGTTACTTAATTTTAGAAAAGAAACCTCCTTACATGCAGATATTACATATGTCATTTCATATGGAGAGTGAAAGTGCAAGAGTAGCAGTGTACCTGAAAGTAAGACATGCAAACTGATAGTGTTCTTTAACCTAGAGTAATAGGTTCATAGGGACAAGATAAGATTATTATTTATTTCTTAGCAGACACCCTTATCCAGGGCAACTTACAATTGTAACAAGATATCACATTATTTTTTACACATTATTTTTACATACAATTACCCATTTATACAGTTGGGTTTTTACTGGATCTAATCTACCTTGCTCAAGGGTACAGCAGCAGCGTCCCCCACCTGGGATTGAACCCACGACCCTCCAGTCAGGAGTGCAGAGCCCTAACCACTACTCCACACTGCTGCCCCGATCTTATACAAGATCTTACACAACTGCACATAAGAAGTAAATAGTGAATACACGTGCATAACAGGTACGATTTAGTCAAGAAAACAAAGTTATATATTTTAATATAATTATAACAGTAATTTATTCTATAAATTCAAACACTGCTATAAAATATGTTTTTAGTTTTAGTTGTTATGGCTTGCTGTCACCTAATACTTAATTAAAATAAACGTCTGTAAAAACTGTTCATGTAGATTTTATCTGTGATGACAATAATTATATTACATATCCTTTTTTTGTCAGGGATGACTTTTAGCACTCCTGTATCTGTTTTGCTTGTAAGTCAAGCCTTCTAATGTACTGAGCAACATCTCCTCTGATGCCAAAGTTTACAAAATATTTTTGACAGTGTTTGGAAAACTGCAAAAACACTGCTCTATACATGAATCCCTCTTCTGTGGGGAAAACTATTTGATTAACAAAACATGCTTCTAATTTCTATAGGGAATATTGACTTTTAGTAAGTTCAATATGAGCTGTAGAAGGGAAGTGATGGAATTCACATTTTGTTTTTAAAAGTAAGTCTAAATACAATGGATTCAGAGCTGATAAACATGTAGTAAAATTGCAATTTTTTAGCTGTAGCTTCAAATTGAATTTTCTTAGGGTGGTTTTTATGATATTTGCAATCATTCTTAGTGGTTCTTCTTGCAATTGCTGGTACTCAAATACTGGGTTTTTGTGTTTACTTTTTGATAATCTGTGTTAAAGTTCTTTTACCTGAGTTCAGGTTCTGCTCTTTAGTTCTAGTTGACTGCAATAGATATTTATAATATCGACTAGATCAACCAAATTGTCTTCATCCAAGCAAGAGCCAGCGCCATCTAGTGATTGGCTGCTTTGGAGTAAGTTTCCTTTTGTTTTTCTGGCAATACATCGCAGTGCACTAAACTTATATAACACTATAAATGTTATATAAGTTTCTGTTTGTATGCATGTGTAGCAGGGCTGGAGCCATGCCCATAAGTAGGGGGCTTCTGATTGTTTATTGTAAATAAGAGTGTAGTGATTGTATAAATAAGAAAGGGATTTGTTTTAATGGGGAACCTGATGTTCTGTGTGTAGCAGCCTGCCTGCCTGCTGTGTTTAGTTGTGGGAATGTGTTCACCAGATGCAAGCTCCAAATCAGCAGGCGGGCATGGTGCAGAAGAGCGCCAGGAATAAAAGGGTCCCGATTATACAGATCACAGCTGCTGTAAGCAGAGCTCTGATGCTGCTGAACTGTGCGAAGCGACCACCTCGAACGGCCATCGTGTGTATATTTTAAGGTCGGGAGGTGGTCTGCAGTTTGTTCCGTTAGAAGGAAGCTGTAACGAACGTGTGTATATCCGAGGTTGGAGTTGGGTGAACTGCCTGAGTAACAGGGAGTTAGTTTCAGGATAGTAGATCCCACCCGGTATAGCAGACTGGTGTGGAAGCGGGACCTCCATTTGTTAACAGAGTGGCATGAGCCGTCGTCACTGTATATCTTTGTACAGTGTTTATTTTGCCGTTTGTACGTTGGGCCGTATGTCCCAAGTGAGCTACCATTGCTGGTGATGTCACATGGGGTTCCTGTATGTTAGTCTGTACCATGTGTAAATAAAACCTGCACGCCTGCAGGGCGTGTCAATCCCAAACTTTTTGTCTCTGTCTCCTGTCAATCAAGCAGCGAACACGCATCCACATCATCCAAGTCATCTAATCAGTCATCCTTTATCCACATGTAGCAAGACCCCTGTTAGAAACTAATAGCAATAGACTTTACCCCTTAGCTTTTTTAATCACATATATTACACACACCTTTACAGTATGTGCATATGTCTGCTTTTCAAAACCAATATATTTATTTGCTTTTAAAAAATATATATAGAATTAATTTCCATGGTGGAACAAGGGAGCATTCTATTGCAGTTATGCAGAATTTGGTTGCTGCATATGCAATCCTTATCAATCTTGAAATAAGTGAATTTAAATCAGCTTCTAACAGGGTCATAATGAAATTGTCGACTTTTTCTTCATTTTCCCTATTCTTGACAAATGATACAAACATGTCACCTTTTTTACGAATGGAAAAACCTAACTGGAATACATCAAAATGCTATTAGGATTTTCATTTTCTAGTATCATTTAATTCAAGTCCATACAATCTTCATCTCCGCAACACTAAAATATTCCTGGTCTATGACGGAATGACTGCTAGCATTGTGCCATTTATGTGAAATCCTGAGTACTTTCCCCGTCCTTTGTTTCCTCAGTTTAAAAGGCAACTTGATATGGATCAGAAATATCAGCGTTATCCTAACTAATGTATCCCTCTTGTTATCTGAGTTCACTTTATGTCATTTTATGTTTTACTCTGTTGTAAACTTCTGAGTTTTGAGATAACAAAGTGAATCTAAACAACAAGAAGAATATGTTAGGAACAATAACCCTGATATGTCATGCCCACAATAAGTTGCTGTGGCAGGGTGAAAGCCCTGCCAGTGTAATGTGTGGGGAACATTGGGTTGGCAGGGAGGGGTTTAAATTCCTCCCTGCCAGAAACACATACCTTTTATATACTAGTGATACCTTTACTTTAAGACAGAGACTACAGATAATTATATTGAATAAATAATTAGCCAAAAGTAGGTCAAGTAAATCCCTTACAAATATTGTTTAATGGGGTTAGGCAACAACTAAGTTCTCCTGGCATCGTTCAACATTAATTTCATTTTGTCCACTGAGGAAATCAGTTTGCAGGCTAGCTTACAAGGCCTGTTATACATGCATGTTTATTTAAAAGAACTACAAGCAAAGGTTTCAGAACACATAAATGGTTTGCTATCTCTTGTCTAATGCTTAATTGAGTCTCTTACAAATCTTGTAAGAACTAGACTTCTTTTTATATCTTTTAAAAACTAACAAACTACTATAAACAAATAAATACATAATAATAAACAACACTTCCTAAATCAGTATTTGGAAATAAATCAATAATCTTTCAATAAATTAGGTGCTTGTCTATATGTTTATACATATATGTCACCCATCTTTACATATACTGTATAGAACATAAGAACATAAAAACATAAGAAAGTTTAGAAATGAAAGGAGGCCATTCAGCCCATCTTGCTCGTTTGGTTGTTAGTAGCTTATTGATCCCAGAATCTCATCAAGCAGCTTCTTGAAGGATCCCAGGGTGTCAGCTTCAACAACATTACTGGGGAGTTGGTTCCAGACCCTCACAACTCTCTGTGTAAAAAAGTGCCTCCTATTTTCTGTTCTGAATGCCCCTTTATCTAATCTCCATTTGTGACCCCTGGTTCTTGTTTCTTTTTTCAGATCAAAAAAGTCCCATGGGTCGACATTGTCAATACCTTTTAGGATTTTGAATGCTTGAATCAGATCACTGCATAGTCTTCTTTGTTCAAGACTGAATAGATTCAATTCTTTTAGCCTGTCTGCATACGACATGCCTTTTAAACCCGGGATAATTCTGGTTGCTCTTGTTTGCACTCTTTTTAGAGCAGCAATATCCTTTTTGTAACAAGGTGACCAGAACTGAACACAATATTCTAGATGAGGTCATAACTAATGCATTGTAAAGTTTTAACATTACTTCTCTTGATTTAAATTCAACACTTCTCACAATATATCCGAGCATCTTGTTAGCCTTTTTTATAGCTTCCCCACATTGTCTAGATGAAGACATTTCTGTCAAATATGTGAATCCTGTATCAGACTTGCTTAAACACAATTTGTTGGAAGTTTCAGAATCTGGAAATATAGGGAGATGCTTGTCCATCTGTCTTTATGTACGTATTTACCAGACTTGTAGTTGAGTCCTCAAACCTCGAGTCCGAGTCCTGAGTGTTGAGTCCTAGTCCGACTCATCAGGGTCCGAGTCTGAGTCGTTATCATTCGAGTCCAAGCCTGAGTCACGAGTCCTTGAAAGAAACTCAAATCAATGTTCATTAAACTAGTGGTAGTAGTGGGGGAACAGTTTACCTAACGGACGTTGTCTGAAATCCCTCAGGAAAAATCCACAAATAATACAAAATAAAAATACAAAAAAATATATATATATATTTTTTGAATGATTTTTTCTAGCTAGATTATTCTATTTGCATGCCTTTTTTCAATTTGTCTGTCACTATCTTCCTTTCTTTTGGAACTGGAATTGGAATTGGAATACTGTTTGAATGTACCTGAAGTTTATAGATAAGCCTTAAGTTTGTGGATGTTGTTTTTCACTTTGATAGAAGCCGTGATCTGGACTATAGAGCTGGTGTAGTGTTAGAAAGTGGTACACTGTCAGATTGCAAGTGGTACACTGTCAGCTTTTGGTGCAGATGCAATCAATTGCGATCTGATGGGTGTTTTCCTATTGTCAAAAAGAGGTACATTTACCATTAATTATACAAACTTGAGTTCAAGCCACGAAAAATGCGACTCGAGCCTGAGTCCCGGACTCGAGTCCTACAAGTCTGGTATTTAGATATATCACACTTTTAAAACCATGTATCCAATTGTGATGCAACTAATATTTGTACATGTACATATGGGGCTCTTTGTACTAATTATTACTTACGTGTTCATAAATACTGCAAATTCGTAGCCTCCGTCCTCATAGAATTTTTGTGTGTGATGAGCTAAACAGCTTTTTCGTGAACTACCACCATAATATCACCGCAAGTGTATGAACAACATAAATTACTACTTATTATACAGGAGAGATCAGAATTTGCATCTCATTATAAATAGATTTGCAGCGCCGAAAGTCAAGATTTAGAACTTCCTTCTGATAAATGAGTGGTATAGTGAACAGAAAGAAGTAGTCAGCAGGTATAATAGGATCGAGCTGTGGCTTCTGCAGACTCCAACCTTGATGCAACTATGGCACCGCCCCAAAAAAAAAGGAAATCACATTTCCCCAAAGATGACAGTTAGTTAGTGAAATGGAAAAAAAAATCAAGAAATATTATTTGACACTTTGCAGTGCCAAAAACAAGAACGAAACGAAACATGGAAAGAAATAACTAACTAAATAAATTCACTGAGACCAGTGCCGGTGCTAGTATTTACTGTGAATTAAATCCACCCCCCCCATAAAAAAAGAAATTACTGTTTTTAATTACTGTTTTTAAGTACAAAAGTTAGTATGAACACATTTATACAAAAAAAAAAAACACATACGCTTCTCAAAACCTAGCCTGCAGTACAAATGCATTTGTTACAACTCATAAGCGAAAACAATTCTATGAACACACTTAACAAATTAATATCCCAAAAGCATGTTAATTTAAGAATATCGCAGAAAACTTTAGTTTGAGTCTATGTATATTTTAGTTGTGTAAAGGAAAAAAGTACAGTACATACCATAGGCTACGCAAGTAGGCCTAAATACTTTTCAGAGTATTTCAGTTGTCTATGCACTACATAAGTAATTATTCGAAAAAAAAGGCATAATACTACAGTAGTGACGTCAAAAAGTGATCTTTCCTCTAGAGGAGGAAAGTACAGAAATGTTCATTAATGATCAACACAATGACAATATGTTTAAAAAAAAAATGTAAAGCTGGTACATTCGTATCTCAGAGGCACTAACGGATAATGACATAGAACGTCTGTACAGCACTGAAATACTACGTTTAAAAAAACTCAGCTGCACTGCTGAACCTCATCTTCTTTAATATTAGCATCACAAGGGTATCCATGGATTATAAAAAATAACAGATGGGCCTCTTCAGTGAGTTACAGGAAAACAATTCCATCTCAGGTTTCTGTGACAGTTTATAAATTACTCAACCTTCGGTCTCATATATATATTGTGGTTTCTTTTATATTTTAAGGTGCTTTATTTTAAAGTAACTAAAAGCCCGGAATCATTTAAACAGGAAGTTTCACATACGAACAGCTAGTTGAATCTATGCCAGTGAGAGGCACGTGCAAAATAACATCACAAACCAAAGTAAATCAAGAAAGAACGATCATACATCAGGGGTAAGCGCAAACCTTCGATATTATAATGAGATTGATACATTTGCATACAAAAGTAGTTTGAAACGAACAGTCGTAACTAAACTACTGCAGCAGGGATGAAACTAAGTTACGGGATTGAAAATAACTTTAATACATCGCGGGTAGGTCTAGGAAGTCACAAAAACCTACGAAAAGTCAAGATATGAAAGAAAAATCAATAATACATAGAGCCCATGGAGGCTGAAGGTCATGATTATCTACTTTTTCATGATAAAGTAATGTATCTCACAATATGTCTTTCTGCCATTCACTTTCATTTGGGATCCAAATTCTGTTATCCTGCAATAAACAACATGGTATAGTTTGGATAAACAAATGTCATAAAGAGTCTATTGACAGCATAGAGCTAGCAGCCTGTTGCTGAGCCAGATGACTGCTTCGATTGAAGTCAAACTCAAAGTCACACCCCTCCCTGTACACTAAATGTGCAGTTTTTCTTTAATATACTTGTTAATATTGTATAGTATAATTTACACTTTATAAATTATCAGGTTACTTCACAGTATTTATGTCTAATACATATCACCCAATATACAAGTCAACCACATCTCAAGCTCTGTATCAAAAATCTTAAAAAAAAACAAAAAAGTATTCTTTTTTTAACTGCATTACAGCTGACAACTGCTTACCAACTAACTGACAAAAAAAAATACTTAAAAAAAGATGAATACTGTAGCAGTTATCTGCCTATTTTATCAGAAATCTATATTGATTGATTAAAGTAATAAAGCCCTCTGCTTGAAGCTGAATGAAAAATTGCCCTCAGGCAGGATAAAGACCTCACTGCTACACCCCCTCAGACTTTATTGCACTGGATTCAGGAAATTAGTGGGAGGCGGTGTCTGGCCCAGGCATCTGGCCCATCACCTTTGTTTTAATAAATAGGTGTATAGTTTAACTGAAGAACGCATACTATACAATAACACGGGCTGAGGTGGTACTATTATGTATTCAAAACAGACAAGGCTTCTCAACAATGTTATCACACCGATGAATCTACTATAATATCCTGCTCACTCATAGCTGCACTGTCACATCAGGGTTTGCAGATACTGTACATCATTAACATGCGTATGGAAAAGGGGCCCAATATACTACAGGAAGCAGCACAGATCTTCAGTGTTTCTTTTTCACATCCTGTCTAGTAAGTAAGTTCTGGACACTTGGATGCAAACTGCTGAACAGAATCCTGTTTGGTGACTGATTTTCCCACATCACTCCTCCATATTTAATACACAATAAACAATCTTGTCATTTTTTGACGAGTTCAGTTGGAAAATTAAAGTTAGAATATGTAAACTAGATTATGCTTGACCGGCAGAAAAAACACATTTGCTTTCACAGGGTTTAAATGTGTCTTATTCTTTCATTGAATTTGCCGTTCAGCTGAGGTACATATTTATGGCTAATATTGAACAGTACCTGGAATATGATGTTATGCAACATACATAGTGAAGATTGCATGCAATGTCAGTCATGTTAGAGTAAAGTGTGTATGACACATACAGGACATTGCATGTATATCACATAATCCATTTAAATGACAAAGTAGGTTTGATTTCGAGGACAAATGATACTGTGAGAAATATCATTTATTTCAGAATGTTAAAAAATGTGGCTGTCACAAAGACGGCCGGAGTGGGTGGCGTCAGACCAGATGCAGGAAATAAACAGACAGACTTGGAGTTTGGTGGAGCTGAGCGAATGGTTTCGCTCAGCATTTAATAAAACAGCACAGAAAATAAAAGGTTTGAAACACAAAAACACTGGACACGGCACTACACGCCAAAATAAAGAGACAAACAAAACGGACTACACAGACAAAACACGGTGAGTGAAAACACTTAACTATTATTATTCTTCTTCTTCTTCTTATTATTATTACCTTCGTCTCCAATCTCGTTCTCCAATCACTGAACACCTAACCCCGACTGAAAGAAATGTGCGTCTATATATACTATTGTGCTGGGATTCAATTACTAATTAATTATTCACTTGAATCCCAGCACGTGAATTAATTCTGTGCAACCCCGTGCTCACATATTACATTTAACCAGCAAGTGAAGTGATTTGTGCCCTCCTCGTGCCTAAATACAAATCTACACTTTTTAAATACACGTGAAACACAGACCCGTTTATATCCCGTGTACCAATGACTATACACCAACATTAACACACGCAACATACAACACATAACACACAAATGCACACAGGGGCGGGGCGTATTGCCACAGTGGCATAATATGCTTTCTGTACAGATGGGTGGGGTGAAAGTCACGCATCATAATAATATACCAACAAACAGTCTAATCGATTCCAGAGATGATCAAATTGAGCACCTTTTGTGTTTTTGGCAGATCAGTCAATCTGCTCACCCACTCTTAAGAGTAGTGATAGTATGGTGACTTGGTTTTGGTCTCGATATTTGACCTGAGGTCCTGCAATTTGTAAGCTAAAAATTGAAGGAAAAAAAGGTACAGTATGACTGTAAACATCATTGACCCCCTGTACATATTTAATTATGAAAAATAATACCTGAGACAATGGACAATGCAATTTTAGGACCTCCACCAATCAAACTTTTTAAAAAGTATTGGGGCCCTCCATGAGATGAATTATAACCACAATGCATAACACCGTGTAACAAATTTTTATTTTTTTTTGGTTCCTGGGTAGTAAGTGTTATTTTCTAATTGCTAATGCCTCAAAAGTATAGAAAATGGCTATTATTCCCCACAAACTTTGCTTTTGTGGCCAGGACAGTGATATTCTGAAATTTACCTATTTTCCAGAACATTCCAGATAGATTCAGTGCTGAGTAAACTTGGAGTAACTTCTAGAACTTTCCAGTAATATAAATAGTAGTATAAATACAGGGGCCTTAAGCCCACCAGTTCAGTTTAGCTCCAGCTGCCTAAGTGGATACATATCTGCATTTTTCTGAGATGGCATCAAGAGGCTGCAAGCATCCGGCAGACGCATTTTGCTATGTCTGCGACCAATTTATCAAGACAAGAGCGAAAAAGTACTCTGTGGAAGCATCTGCTAAGATGTGTGAGGCCTACAAGGCATATTTCGGCATGCCTGTCGGGGATCAAGACAAACCCTGGGCACCTCATTTCACCTGCGAGCACTGCAAAAAAACTCTGGAAGGTAAGATGGACAATTGTTGCTCGGAATTTTAGGTTATAAAATTAGTTAAAAGTTTTTAATTTTAAAATGTTTTACAATTTTCAATGTTATTGAAAAAATATATCATATATGAAAAATGTTGCGAGAATCTCTTACACATTAGTCATGGGTGAAATAAATGTATTTTTGTAGGATGGTACAGAGGGGAAAAGAGAGCCATGAAGTTCGCTATCCCAAGAATTTGGCGGGAACCCACTGACCACTCAAGCAACTGCTACTTCTGCATGGTGGACCCTTCCAAACGTTGGACTGGCAAGAATGCACCTGCTATCACGTATCCGGACCTTCCTTCATCCATCGCCCCGGTGCCACATGAGCTCCCCGTACCCACTCCTCCGGAGAGAGAGCAGCCGTCTTTAGAAGAGAGCAGCAAGTCAGAGAGCGAGGAAGACGTTGTAGATCCAGATGACAATTTCAGAGGTGGAGCTGAGGAGAGAAACCCATACTACCCCAACCAAAAAGACCTCAACGACTTGATTAGAGATCTTGGTCTCACTAAGTCCAATGCCGAGCTTTTGACGTCTAGGCTCAAGCAGTGGAACTTGTTGGATGAAAGTGTGCAAGTTGCAGATCAGAGGAAGCGTCACCAACCTTTTTCCAGCTTCTTCACCCATCAAGATGGGCTCTGCTTCTGCCACAATGTGACCAGTCTGTTCGAGGCAATCGGAATCGCCTGTAACCAGAATGAGTGGCGCCTCTTCATTGACAGGTCATCCAGGAGCCTCAAAGCCGTGCTGCTCCATAATGGTAACAAGTACCCGTCTCTTCCCCTGGCTCACTCGGTGCACCTCAAAGAGGATTACAACAGCATCAAGACCTTGCTGGACACCTTGAAGTATGATGAGTACGGCTGGGAGGTCATAGGAGACTTCAAAATGGTGGCATTCCTGATGGGTCTCCAAGGCGGTTTTACCAAGTTTCCCTGCTATCTTTACCTTTGGGACAGCAGGGACACCAAGGCGCACTACCACAAGTGGGACTGGCCACAGCGGACCGAGTTCTCTGTGGGGAGGAACAACGTCAAGTGGGAGCCACTGGTGGACCCCCGGAAAGTGCTGATGCCACCACTGCACATCAAATTGGGCCTTATGAAACAATTTGTCAGAGCTCTAGATAAGGAGTCGGCAGCCTTCAAGTACCTTCAAGACGTCTTCCCTAAGCTGTCTGAGGCAAAGGTCAAAGCCGGTGTCTTCGTCGGACCACAGATAAAGAAGATCCTGGAGTGCAATGAATTCCCCAAGAAGCTCACTAGTAAGGAGAAAGAGGCTTGGAACAGCTTTGTTGCAGTGGTTCGGGGCTTCCTGGGTAATCACAAGGCCGAAAACTATGTGGAGCTGGTTGAGACTCTGGTGAAGAACTATGGCACAATGGGCTGTAGGATGTCCCTCAAAGTCCACATCCTTGATGCTCATCTTGATAAATTCAAGGAGAACATGGGAGAGTACTCGGAGGAGCAAGGCAAGCGCTTCCACCAGGATATACTGGACTTTGAACGCCGCTACCAAGGACAGTATAACGAGAACATGATGGGAGACTACATTTGGGGGCTGATTCGTGAAAGTGATTTATAGTATAATCGTAAATCTCGAAAAACTACTTGCTTCTAAATCTTTTGTAGTCATTTTTGTATTACTTTAGTATAAATACATGTTAATTTGGATTCATATGTTGTTTTTTTCTGACTTTATGTGAACGAAAAGACACATTTTCTCATTGGAAATAGGTAAATTAAAAAAAAATATCACTGTCCTGGTCACAAAAACAAAGTTTGTGGGGAATAATAGCCATTTTTTTATACTTTTGAGGCATAAGTAAATAGGAAATAACACTTTACCCAGGAACAAAAATTGTGTTACATAGTGTAATCAATTACAAACTTTGGGCATTAATTTTCATTATTTGCTGCCTCTTTATACACCACAGCAGTGTACAAAGGTCAGTGGATTATAGATGCCAAGCACATGCCAAAGTGCGCCCATATTGAACATGTTCATACTGATCATCTTCCTGTCGCATGACAATTTTAGCATACTCTCAGAGCCAGACTGCTTTTATAAAAACATTGAAATAAGGAGATTCCTTTTGCCAGATTGTTTCATAGGCATGGTGCTGAACACTTGCACAGAAACATACTGAATATTGTTGTTGAAAGATCAGACAGCCCATCACTGTAACTGGGGTTGGAAGATGTGATCTGGTTCAGGGATAAATCAGAGTGCGTATCTGTCTGATATAAAATAAACTATAATAATAACAACAACAACAACAACAACAACAATAATAAAAGCAATCCTTATAATCATTAAATACCTTTTAAAGCTTCTAAAATATAAAGAGGTTAATCAGTTGTCTTTAGTAGGGTGTTGGAATGAAGTATTTCCAACAGCGGCATCATTATTAGGAGGTACAAAACCCATGAACTCCTTGTGTAACCCCTGAGTTTTTTTTCACAGTGTATTTGTCAAGCTGTCATGTTGGACTGCCATGAGAGAGAGTCCAGTCTTTAATATTTTGACTTTCAGGATTGGATATGTTGGATATGTCAATGCCTGAACACAACCAATTGACTGTGAAGTGTATTGCTGCTTTATATTGCTAGAATATAAATACATGATTTACAGTGGAATCCCTCTATTATGGCTACCACACTGAAGGGGACTGACTGTGGCATTATTGGCAGACTAATCCTTGTGAAACTGGTCACAAGGTGAAAGTTTATTGTATTAGCCACACAGTGGACTTTAGCTGCTGTGGTGGGGATGAGGGATCCAGTGCTCTGGATTTAGCAGGACGTCTTATTTAAGTATTTCCAGCACCCTTTTCTGGTTTGTATTGGAAACTTTATGTTTTATGGCAAATCTTCAATTTGCCTTTGCTTTCTTTTAAGCATTTTTAAATAATAGTATTTGATGTGCATGTGTAGTTTTCTGTGTGGAGTGTGTTGTGGTGAAATTGTCTTAAAGGAAAATATGTTTTGCTACAGTCACAATGAATTTAACTATATATGTTACGGTAAAAGACAGAATCTGGTAAATCTTATTGGTAAATGCAGGTATATCATCGAAGAATGTATTAGTTCCTGCATATAAATTGTGAATTAACACAATAATCATTAATATCGAAGAATATATTTATTTCTGCATACACATTTTCCATTAACAAAATACTCATTAATGAGCTTCAGTAATACACAATTGAGCAATTTAAACTAGTTCAATGGTACTGAACAATATTGTGATCCATTTATGTAGAACAACCAACATACCAGTAAATTTGCATATAAAACCATTCACAATGGTGTGGATAGATATATTTACTTATTGCAGCATGGTAGACTCTTGTGGCACTTGACGTTACACAAGACTCCTGAAGCCTTACAAAAGCACTTTTTGTTGGAACCCTTTTTATTGCATATACATCATTAGAACCCTTGCCCAGCAGAAAGAGACTGCTTAGAAATAATTTCCCTGTCATGTTGTCAACTACATTGATGTGCGAAAGCGATTAGAAAGACATTCGGTCTTTAACCAAAGGCACTTGGTTATTCTTGAGATTTACCGGTAAATGTCCAATGTAAAGTGTTATCATGTTTATTTTTCTAACATTTACCGCTTTACTTGGAACACTTGACAGATTCCTTAAAATCATTCCAATCAGAAAGCTCCCCCAATAAAAAAAAAGGTCTGCAAATGAGGATCACAGATGCACAGCCACCGAGCTGTTGCAGTAACAAATATTAATAGGGCTAATTTCAATAATTACACCCATAGGACTGTATGGATGTATTCATGTTGTTAATATGTAAAACAAAACAAATCTAAATCATATGTTTGGGGTAGCTATAGGATAGATACAATCATGTATAAACCATTTTTCTACAAATGGTCAAATCTAGACTAATCACTATATGCGGTTGCTTTTTTTATCATCGCCTTTTCACCCTTGAAAATCTGCATTATCCTATTTCTGAGATTCATTTTTTAATAGAATGATGATGACTTAACTGCTTCTTATAATGATTCCTGTGAATAAATGACACCATCATTTGCCTATTCCCAGACATTGTTGCTTTACAGCATAACTGATGTTTATCAACCCCCCCCCCCCACACACACTGCCACCCCATTGTCGCATTGTTTTGCTTTGACAGACACACTATGCAAGACTCTCCTGCGGCTACTCTCGGTCCTGCCTCAGATTAAATATCCATGTTAGGCACAGTATTTGTTTAGGAGACAGTTTTCGGTGAAAAAAAGAGAGAAAGTGAGAAAGAGATGCAATGATTTGTGCCTCACCCTTATAATGCTTCTCTTAAGAAACAATAGGGGGCAGAAGATACTGTGCTGAGGCACAGAATGAAAGAGGTTTACTGCTGTTGAAATATAAAGCAGTGTGTCAGCAGGAAGAAATGCACATATTTTATATCTGACAATAAATTGGTATATGATAACATTATTTAAGAAAAGTTAACATACCCGCTAGCAGAAATGAGTATAGACCTTTTTCTTACATTAAAACAAACAATCAAAATGTTGTAACAACAGCAGTGGTTGTTTGCTGTTTGAGTCATTCCTTTTCTTTCATTCTGCTACCATGCATATCAACAAGATATTCCCATTGTTTTCAAGATTTAATCAGTCAGAACAGATGTCATTTCATTCCTTTTACACGCCAGCTGTTGGAATAACATTGGGATTTCATTTAAGAAATGAAATGTTATTATTGTCGCTTTATTAATATTCTATTGCAACCTAAAGAAACATACTGATGTTTTGCACTCCAGCAAGAAAAACAAGGTCCAGTCTGACTTTCAAACACATGATTTTAGACAGAATATCTTTTACAAAGCAGATCTTTGATCTTTTATTAAAAGAAAAACAATACAACAAACAGGAAATTACAACGAATAACCAGTTTGACTGTAGTGGAAATTGAAATCTATGTAACTGCAGGCTCATACTAGCTATTGAATATTTTCCTAGGATCTAAAGGAAAATTAACCAGATGTCTAAACATATTTCTGAATGCTGCTTTTATTTTAGTTTTTGGCAATCCTTCAGAACACTAGCAGACAAGTTTAGCTGGAAGTTTTTTTCCACCACATTTACATAATTTTATGCATATTTTATACCCCTGCATTACATCTTTTAGTAGTGGTCATATTTAATTTGAGTATTTTGTAAAATGTAGCATTTGTTTTAATAAATTATTCTGTTGCTACAGTAGCACCAAAGAGTTTCCAGCCTGCATTTTAAGCAAATGTTACATCTAAGAAAAGCATTGGTGTGGGTCCCTTCTACTATCAAAATTAATTGTATTTTTTTGTATTTATTTATTTATTTTATCAGGTCACGCTCATTAAATATAAGTCTTTCTAGAAAAAAAGATACACCCGTCATATCTGAATTCCTCAGGCATGCAGTGAGGTGTTATCCATCTTTAAAGCAAAGTGCTATGTAAAAATGTTCAGTTGATAGTCGAAAAAAAAAAGCATAATCCCTGTGGAAAATAAATATTCAGAACCGAGCCAATTAAAATGTATAAAACACTGGTGCATCTCTGTCTAAATTAAGGGAAAGAGTCAGAATGGGTTTAGAGAAAACAAAACAGTGTCTGTAGCCTTAGGGTATAAAATAAATTGAACTTGTTATGCTATTTTGACAGAGCACTTTAAGTAATGATTTAATTTATTCAATCATTTAAAAAATATGCAATGATTTTGTCCAACTATTGTCTGTGCATCAACAGTATGTGTCTGTCTGCTGGTGAATTAAAAAACAAACAAAAAAAAAACAACAAAAACAAAAAAACAAGTAGTATTGATGGTCTTGGCAGTTATGTTCCACCTTGTGTCAAAGCAAAAATTATTACCTACATTTTACAGTGTGACTTTTAACTATAGATCAGTATACTAGGCTTCTGCAGCTTCAGTTTGTTAATAATTTACCAATTAAGCAATCAGCTTGGTCCTGCAGGGAGTCATGGAAATTGCACACTGTCACAGCCATGCAAATATAGCTTATTGATGTTGCCATTAAAACGCTGAATGCTAATATTTAATACCATCTGTTAAATCACTGAAACAGCTTTAAAAAGTATGGTTCAGACAGACAATGAGTAATTTGAAAGGTAAAGCCTAAATAAGAGGATTTATAAACATGGTTCGTTTCATTTGATAATCCACCTATTAGCACTAAACTATTTGGAATTCAGGAAACCATGACAGGACTGCAATTAATGCTAAATTCATACAGGGTGTTGTAGCTGAGGTCTCTGGGTGATTTATTTTTCCCTACAAATTCGACTCAATCCATTTGAACCCACTCTGTAAGATAAAAATGTGACTCCAGACACAAATATTGTATTACTAGGTTCAAAATGGGCATATTTTGCTTAGAATATATATATGTGTGTGTGTGTGAATGGAATCCTTTGAAGTCAACCTACAAACTGTCCTTACTTGTCACTTTAAAATAAATCTTAAGTGAAATACAGACTTCTATCTGTAAATACCTGCAACATATTTAATGACATTTATGATAATTATATTTTACCATTCATTTTTATGATGATTCCCTTCATATACTTTATTTTAAGACGTTGTTTTCCACTAAAAATCTGAATCCCATACATAACAAAAACAGATGTAAAAGAGGATAATTGCAAAACTATACATAGATTTATGACTTACTTCATTATAAAACATGCCTTGAAGCAAAACTGTGAAACTCACAAAGGAATGTGAGAGAGTATAATATACATACATACATACATACATACATATGTGTTTCCTCTTGCTTTAGTTCAGCTCAGGCACAATCAAGTAAAAATCAAAGCAGTATGAACATTAACAATATACACATTAAACAAAACAATGACAGACAGCAATTCTGAAACAAGATCCGGACCCACACTAGGATTTTACCAAATTAACAAGTGGGCAACAGTGTGGAGTAGTGGTTAGGGCTCTGGACTCCTGACCGGAGGGTCGTGGGTTCAATCCCTTGTGGAGGACACTGCTACTGTACCCTTGAGCAAGGTACTTTACCTAGATTGCTCCAGTAAAAACCCAACTGTATAAATGGGGAATTGTATGTAAAAATAATGTGTAAAAAATAATGTAATTGTATGGAAAAAAAAGCATTAATCATGTTTAGGGCAAAAAATTATTCGTTTTTTTTTTATTAAATATCCTTATGCCCAGTGCTTAATTTGTAAATCGGGAGGTCCCGGCACACATAGTGAGCGCGAGAGGGGCGGTGTTCCGGGGGGCTCTGTGGTACCGGAACGCATGAGAAAAAAAGTGACAAACACAATGTAGCCAGACAATGTAACTATAACCTGTGTTAAGGTGTCATCTTTAGCCTTGGATACAATGCTTGCTACCGCTAAATGGGCCTTGGTTCGGGCATGTTCAAAAACCTTTTTTCTGAGGGCTCTTTGTTGTTGTTTTTTTACGTAGGAGACAGAGGACGTTACTATACATTCCACCCACGCTTTTGCTAGTTTCATCCCACCAGTCTTTTCCGGACCAAAGCTCCCTACCTTTTTGCATGTTGTACAGCCCAGCTTTGAATTTTGCATGACAAGCCAGGGGTTATACGTTTGCTTTTACTTGAACTGAGCCTCCGTCCAAACTGCACCTGCTCTGGGCACTTCGTCGGTGGATGCACTGTCCTCCCTAGTGATGTGTATTTTCCGAAAAAATCGTTCTTTTTGAACGACTCAATAAGGTGAACGATGGGAATCCATCAGAGTCCCTATTGAATCGGTTCTTTTGATTCACCCTATGAACAAGCTGCGTGGCGCACAGGAGTCGAGTTACCAGCCTATCAAAAGTCATGATTCCTTACCTCTCGAGTCTGGCTGATTTGTTCATTGTAACAAGGAAACCGGGTTGTCTCAACTCATTGAGTGTTATGAAACTGAAGACCGTATGTGCCATGTTGGATCCAAATTCCCGCTTACTTAGTGCATGATAAGAACTCTGTGTGAGCCAAAATGGAATCAGTTACATCCTCCAGACCATAGCTATATATCTATGATCCAGACAGTGTGTACTTTCTAGAGTGCTGCTTCACGCTGTCAGAAACTCAGATTACAAGTTTGTGCACCGTAATTTTATTTTTCTTCTTAGTTTACTATGTACGTAACCTTGTGTAAGTCTGCCAAACAAATAAATAATAAAATGAATCACTACTAGTTGTAGCCTATGTGTGTTTGTTATTGTTTATACACATACAAAATTAATCATATCTATAGTTAACTATTTTGCACAAATTATGATTAATACTTCTAAGTCATCTTGAGTAAAGTCAGCCATATTACTAAATAATAATAATAATAATAATAATAATAATAATAATAATAATAATAATAATAATAATAATTGAGATATACTCCTCATTTCCAAAATAAATAAATACAAACATCTACTGGTATTGTAACGTTATTGTACCCAAGGCTTAATTATATAACTTGTGATTACATATTTGACCTTGAGGAATGAATGTATTTTATACATGACAATTTACAACTACGGTTAAATATTTTATAATTTAATAATGACGGCGATTCACCTTAGTCCACAAGGTGAAACGTAGTATCAGCTACGATACAACAACCTTTTAGGAGGATATTGCACATTCTAATGGACGACGTTCTTAAACGTCTATTATATTTTACACGCACATTAAATATACATTTTCTAAATGTTATTTTACTGTGTTAAACACTAAAAAATACCAAATATATACACATTTAAACTTTGTTTATATAAAATGTACATGTTGCGATTATGGATGTGCTTCAACGTGTGATTGATTACATGACTAATCCCAAAGATTTACTGGATAGAAGAGGAATTGGGCAAACAGTGTTTTGCTATGTGCTGAATAAATACCAACGATTAGTTCCACAAATACCACTCGTTCGAGCCTCTCTTTTTTGTTGTTGTAAAAAAACAACAGGTGACTCCAAATGTATAGAAAAAAACACATAAGAAATGCAATTGACTATTCTTTTTTTAAAGATTAAATTAAATTAGATTGATACTTATGGCTAAACAATGTTAATGGTTCAAACTCTTATGTTATCTCCAGTATTCTAAATATATATTATTATTTTTTTGTCAAACTATATTTAATTTAATGTTTATGAACCCAGTCAACCAAATATAGATTCTCCCTAGCTTTTGTGATGTGCAGTTCGTGAACGACTCGTTCTTTCCGGTTCAAATAAACCTACGTAAACAATCTTAATGCGGTCTACATTGATTGGTTTTGTGTCATTGAATCAGTGAATCAAATGAACGAAATGAATTGATTCACCAAACTGAACTGAATCAAATGAATCGAGTCACTAAAAATAATCAAACTGCCCATCACTAGTCCTCCCGACCCCGGCCCCCTCTCCCGCCGAGTCTGACTCACTAGTGGCCTACTAGCTAGTGGAGGACGTGCCGGTGGTGATGCTGAACTGGCGGAATTGGCAGCACACACAGCGCTGCTAGCTAAGGCCTCGCCATCAGGAGCAGTTTCCCCCTCATTTTTTATTTGGCTTTCCTTTCCCACAACACGTTTCAAATTCAGTAGCGACTACTAGCCTAGGCTACGTGACGTGATTACGTAGGGACCTCTCACTAGATGACCACCACTGTTTCAAGATCAGTTACTTACCTCTCTGGCCCGCCTCATAACCTCTATGTACAAATAAGAGAGCAGGTCTGGAATCGGTGTGGCAGGATATGATGCGCTTTTACGGGGGGCGGGAGAAATAACGAGGAGGCAGAGGCAACTTTAACTCTGATCGCTTTTATTAGAATGTTTACAGTGCAAACAGTGGAAAAAATAATAAATCATGTGGCGAGAGGTACCGGATCCGGGCAAATTAGGTGCCGGAACGAAAAAAGTCAAATCTGAGAGGTGCCGGATCCTGTTCCGGCAGGATCTGGCTCAAATTAAGCACTGCTTATGCCAAAAAAGTAGTCCCATTTATAACGTATGAACTACATACTAAGTTAAGCTGAGTAAAGTAATTTTATTGGAACATGCAAAAGAAAGTGCATCTGTATTTATGACATTGTGGACATTGCCATTGAAAAGATACGCCAGGGGGCGGAGTTGATAGTGCAGACACACTGTTTGAGCAGAATAGACGGAAGGAATAAAAATAAATAAAACGACATCTTGGATTTCAGTAATTTTTCAAGGTATGTATCCGAGAGGGGTGGATAAAGTGTATTTTTGTGTTTTTCTGCAGCATTTACAGACCGCTAAAAATACATTATTTTAAGTGACAAAGTCGAGGTGACTGAGTATAAAGACAGTGATTTAAATAATAATAATAAAAAAAAATATCTTTGGTATTTTTCTTTTTTTGCTATCTTCCAGTTCATTTAATTGTTCTTCATCCAAATCGGCATGCCTGCTTACTACTTTGGGGATTTTGTGCAGGTAATTGGTCACTCAGTTTCATAGTTACAGCTGTACACCTGTAACTGTAAAAGCAAGATGGCTACCATTTGATACTTTAAATTCTGTGAGGCAGCGCAGTGATTTAGAATAGGTGACAAGGTTCCATCTGTCCGTATCCATCCAACATATGGACAGCTGGAACCTTGCTCGACGAATCACATTGCTTTTTATTATTATTATTATTATTTATTTCTTAGCAGACGCCCTTATCCAGGGCAACTTACAAGATATCACATTATTTTTACATACAATTACCCATTTATACAGTTTTTACTGGAGCAATCTAGGTAAAGTACCTTGCTCAACGGTACAGCAGCAGTGTCCCCCACCTGGGATTGAACCCACGACCCACGACCCTCCGGTCAAGAGTCCAGAGCCTTAACCACTACTCCCCACTGCTGCCCTTGCTTGTTTCACATTCCATTGCCAGCCCTGGATTATAAATATATACACACATACATACAGTGTTTGAAATGGGAAAAAAGTGCCGGTATGCAGAGGAATGTACGCAGGGCAGTCAATGGCAGTTATACATAAACATGACATTATATATGGAGTTAAATTGAAATTACAGAATACTTACCAATCACAGGTGTATTCAAAACAATTTCCACAAGGGCAAGGCTCAGTTAAATCCTCACGGGTACGAGAACGGCAAGTGCTTTCATCAGCCGATCTTCTATTTACCAGCCAAGTTTTGACATACGTCAGTGTATCAAAGGTCTGCAGTGGTGGCCCATTGCACTTAAAAAATATAAGGGGTGATAGGTGATTTGTACCCATCGCATTTCGTTTTGAGGTGACAATATTGTTCATACAGCTGAAACTGCGCTCACATTCTCTTGTTCACATTCGCAGTTGTTCCGACAGCTTCAATTAGTGGGTCCAAGTCAGTTGGAATACAGGCAGATTTGAATTCTTTGTACTTACGAAAGCCCCTTACACGATCCAGTACATCAATTCGCAAACTGAACAAGTTGCCTCACATCCTTGTCGCCAAACTGAATATCCAGCTCGTCCTCCATTGGCCAAACTTCAGAATTAAGCAGCACTCTTACTTGCTGCATGACATTTTAGCCAATGACCTCGTTAGATGAAGTCTCCAGTGCACTGGCACTTCCATGTGAAGATGTTTCTGTAGAAAATCGTGCTCTCAGGTTTTCTGCTAAGCTTCTGTAAAATGATGCTGCGTTTATTAGTACCACGTTACATTGCTCATGCAAATCAACACCCCGAAATGTTAAATTCTTGCAATCTTTATTAGCTTCTTCTGTGTACATGCCAGGCATGTTTACCATCGAGAAAAGTGTTCATGCAGTGCACGGTAACTCTCCCGCACAGCTTTGACACTGCGTTCACTAGAAGCAACCCAGCGAATTGACAAGACTCGGCCAACAGTTAAAATACGCTGTTCTACTGCTCTTTCACATTGACTTAACTCTTTTTGGTTTTTTTGGAGAAGCGTGATAGAGGATGTACAGTTTATCAACTGATACCTGCCACTTCTTTTCCCACAGCAAGCTCCAAAGGATGATTTGAACACACAAACAATCCAAGGTAACGGCTTTGAAGCTGTATTGCAAACCCGGTTTGCTTCCCCGGCATTCCAGAAGCAGCATCAGATGCAAAGGAAATCAGGCATTCACACAAAAAGTACTCATTAAAACCGTATTTGTGTAAGGACTGAATCAAGTCATATGCCATATTTGCCAATTTTGTATGCAGTGTGAAAAATTCTATATGTCGTCTCCTATTCAGCACTGCACATATTCATGGCAAGATTTTCCAATGCTTTTCTTTTTTGAATCACTTCCAATTTTCGATGCTGTCACATGAGCAGCTGCGATTTTATGCTATGATTTTTTTTTCGTAACGAAGCCTGTTGCTTTGATTTTTCAGATCCGTACTGTGTCACTAAGAGGAGGCCATTCGGCCCATCCTGCTCGTTTGGTTGTTAGTAGCTTATTGATCCCAGAATCTCATCAAGCAGCTTCTTGAAGGATCCCAGGGTGTCAGCTTCAACAGCATTACTGGGGAGCTGGTTCCAGACCCTCACAATTCTCTGTGTAAAAAAGTGCCTCCTATTTTCTGTTCTGAATGCCCCTTTATCTAATCTCCATTTGTGACCCCTGGTCCTTGTTTCTTTATTCGGGTCAAAAAAGTCCCCTGGGTCGACATTGTCAATACCTTTTAGAATTTTGAATGCTGAATCAGATCGGCGCGTAGTCTTCTTTGTTCAGACTGAATCGATTCAATTCTTTAAGCCTGTCTGCATATGACATGCCTTTTAAACCCAGAATAATTCTGGTCACTCTTCTTTGCACTCTTTCTACATGGGGATATTCACCGTCCAGCAGTCTGGGCAATCTTCCTCCACCATGCATCGGAATTCTGTGGCTTTGCTGCTTTCTTGAGATAGCAAAGCATTACTTTTCTTTTTTTTGTCCACAGCAGGTTGAGGATGGGACTGGCTGTCATTTGCTGTTTGATCTTTCTTTTTGTGCCACTTGTCACCCATTTTAACAAGCTCATTGTTAATCAATGGGAATATGATTCAAGTGCCGTTTCACACTCTTGAACATTCCACGAGGCCCTCGTTATGGATATTGCGTGTGTCACGTAACATTGAATGCACTATGGGTAGTGTAGTCCAGCCGCTTATGCAATAACATTAAATAATTCTTAGTTCTTGGGAAATACACCTCCCAAAGAGTTCTAAGTTTTTTAAGCACGTTGTCAATTTGCAAAAATCTCTGGATGTAGATTAGACTAATACAATATTTGTAGGACCTTGCAAAGGACCATACAGACAGCTGGACACAGGAAGGCTTCACCTTCCTTGAACATTGGACCACATTCTACAACCAGGACTATCTATATAGACGGGACGGACTGCACTTAAATAAAAAGGGAACCAATCTACTCGGAGAAAGGATCCTCAAGGAGGTTCAGAAGCATTTACGTGGAGGTAGTGTGGTCCAGTGGTTAAAGTCCAGGGCTTGTAACCAGAAGGTCACCGGTTCAAATCCCACCTCTGCCAGTGACTGACTCACTGTGTGACCCTGAGCAAGTCACTTAACCTCCTTGTGCTCCATCTTGTGGATGAGATGTTAAATCAATGTCCTGTTGTAAGTGACTCTGCATATAATGCACAGTTCACAGCCTACCTAAAGCTCTTTCTAATCGTGGTCCACTATGAAAGGCGCTATATAAAAATAAAGATTTTATTATATTATTATTATTATTTAAACTAGAAAGGAAGGGGGGAGAAATCAACATAAAGGAGACTACATCAAAACAAGGGCAACAACTCAAGATAGCCATTAAATGTATTTATCTAAATGCTAGAAGACTCAAAAATAAAATGTTAGAACTTGAAGCTACTGCACTAACAAGTAAGTACGATGTGATAGGTGTTAGAGAAACCTGGTTATCTGAGAGTGATGGAGATGAATATAATATTAGTGGGTATACACTGTATAGGAAAGACAGGCAGGACAGAGGAGGCGGAGGGGTAGCGCTGTAAATTAAAAATAGCCTTGAAGCCCAGGTGTTACACCTGGAAGAAAAAAATCAATGCATAATCAATATGGGTCAGAATAATGGACAAAAACTCAAAGGGCATAATAATAGGAGCATGCTATAGACCGCCAAATTCAGATACAGAGCAAAATAATGTGTTATACAATGACATTAGAAATGCATGTAACAAAGGAGAAGCCATACTAATGGGGGATTTCAACTTCCCCGATATATAAAAAAAAAAACAGTGGGGAGCACAACAGCCAAAAATGACAAATAACTGCTTCCTAACACAATTTGTCCCTTGATTTAGTCTTTTCAAATAACAAAGACAGAATTGGAACCATTGGCAAACTCAGGTCACAACATGGTCTCATTTGAAGTGCTTTTTAAAACCCAAAAAGTAACAGCTAAAGCTAAGGTTTACAATTTTAAAAAGGCTAACCATGAAGGAATGAAACAGATAAACAGAAGTAGATTGGAGTAAAATAGAGAAAACATCCACAGAGAAAATATGGCTATTTTTAAAAAATGTAGTACTAGAGGTGCAAAACAAATACATCCCAAAAGAAGACAAATCAAAATCTAAAACAAAATGGACAAAATGGTTTAATAGATCAATTTTAAAAAATATTCAGAGAAAAAAGGCACTTTAGAGAGCATTTAAAAGGGACCAAGAATAAAGTACACAGAAAGAGTACTTGAAACTGCAAGTGTAAGTCAAAAAGGAAGTTAGAAAGGCCAAGAGAGAGGTAGAAATGAACATTGCCAAGTTTTTTCCAATATTATAACAGCAAAAGAACATTCAAGGAGGAAGTAAAATGTCTAAGAGATACAAATGGCAATATTATAGATGAAGAGAAAAAAATAGCACATATATTAAATTATTACTTTTCACAAGTTTTTACAAAGGAGGATACGGACAGCATGCCCCACATGTCGACCAGTTCCTATCCAGTTTTAAATAACTTTAGCATAACAAAGGCAGAAGAGCTCTTAAAATAAACAAATCCCCTGGGCCAGATGAGATCCTCCCAATAGTACTCAAAGAAATGAAAGAAGTTATTTACAAACCGCTAACCAAGATCATGCAACAGTCTCTTGAAACAGGGGTTGTACCGACAGACTGGAAAATTGCAAACATAATACGGATCCACAAAAAGGGAGACAAATCCGAACCAGGTAACTACAGACCAATAAGCCTGGCTTCTAAACTTATCGAAACTATAATAAGATCCAAAATGGAAAAATACATATATGATAATAGTATCCTGGGTGACAGTCAGTGTGGTTTTAGGAAAGGGAGATCGTGTCAAACTAACCTGCATGATTTTTTTTGAGGATGCAACATCGACAATGGATAATTGCAAAGCATATGATATGGTTTATTTAGATTTCCAGAAAGCTTTTGACAAAGTCCTGCATAAAAGATAAATTTTCAAACTGAACGCAATAGGCATTCAAGGAAATGCATGCACATGGACTAGGCAGTAGTTAACATGTAGAAAACAGAAAGTACTGATTAGAGGAGAAACCTCAAAATGGAGCGAGGTAACTAGTGGAGTACCACAGGGATCAGTATTAGGTCCTTTGCTCTTCCTAATCTACATTAATGACTTAGATTCTGGTATTGTAAGCAAATTTGTTAAATTTGCAGATGACACAAAAATAGGAGAAGTGGCAAACACTGTTGCAGCAAAGGTCATTCAAAATGATCTAGACAGCATTCAGAACTGGGCAGACACATGGCAAATTACATTTAATATAGAAGAATGTAAGGTACTGCACACAGACAATAAAAATGTCCATTATAAATATCATATGGGAGATACTGAAATTAAAGAAGGGATCTATGAAAAAGATCTAGGAGTTTATGTTGACTCTAGACAATCTGGGGAAGCTATAAAAAAGGCCAACAAGATTCACGGATATATTGTGAGAAGTGTTGAATTTAAATCAAGGGAAGTAATGTTAAAACTTTACAATGCATTAGAAGGCCTCATCTAGAATATTGTGTTCAGTTCTGGTCACCTCACAACAAAAAGGATATTGCTGCTCTAAAAAGAGTGCGAAGAAAAGCAACCAGAATTATCCCAGGTTTAAAAGGCATGTCGTATGCAGACAGGTTTAAATAATTTAATTTATTCAGTCTTGAACAAAGAAGACTACGCGGTGATCTGATTCAAGCAATCAAAATTCTAAAAGGTATTGACAACGTTGACCCAGGGGACTTTTTTGACCCGAATAAAGAAACAAGGACCAGGGGGTCACAAATGAAGATTAGATAAAGGGGCATTCGGAACAGAAACTTTTTTTACATAGAGAATTGTGGGAGTCTGGAACCAACTCCCCAGTAATGTTGTTGAAGCTGACACCCTGGGATCCTTCAAGAAGCTGCATTACACAAATAAAAAAGATGTATTAAAACCTATGAATGCAATAAAAAGTACAGTAATCCTTCATATATCCGACTGCGATGGGACCAGAGTAAAAAGGCGGATAAATTAATCCTGTTTTAAATACCACTATACACAGCTGTAACAATTACTGTACTATATTATTATTGTTTTGAGATTTAGCTCCCCTAAATCCCTTGTTTAGAAAGATACAGGGTATTAATGCTTGTGACAGATAGCTGTTTGCCACGTGGATGCGTGCATTCACTGCTGAATGACAAGCAGGAGATCGAGACGAAGGTTGAAGTTGATATGCCCCACAGGCGACCAGGATTTATTTACATATTGTAACACTGAGCTGCTGGGTTTCCAGGATATAATGAGTTACACAACAGTTGCGGTTCAAACCAGTAGGAAACTACTGTCTTTATTATTTTTTTAGGTTTTAGTGAACAATGGCTCTCATTCTTCTCCTCTCACTCACAAACTCAACCTCTCAACTCTCTCTCTCAATTCTTCTGCCGCCAGATCCTGCTTCTCTCTTTCAAACTGTCATCTCCACACACACCCAAGTCCCTCCCCCTTCCATACTCATTGGTCCAACACTCCCTATCCCTGACTGGTCTTTCAGCTCTAGTCACACAAGCACCAAAATATACACACTAACAGATCTGAACAAGAATAACACAGTTTACAAACACACATTATTTACAGAGCACTCCCCAGTCCATAATCAGGTCTATTCTCATGTTGTCCCCAGCTTTTTTAAGCAATGTTGCATTGTTTGCTGACTGACACAGTTCCAAGCATGCTTTAGCAAGCACAGCATCTAACAGAGACATTTTAGTTGCACTGAATTTTCGTGCTGATGCTCATCGCTTTTCTCTTTCCAGTCATGCTTGCTTGTTGTTGCAGTCAGTGCTGTTTTTTCAAACTGTAAATAAACCTGACGCTGTGTACAGGGATTAAATAACCAAGGTACAGTACAGAGGTAATTGCTCAGTAACAAGGTGCAAACAGCTGATTGACTGATCGATCTGTCAAGCTTTTTTACTACAGTAAAGTGGTGCCTTTTGTTATTGAAATCTATGTGAATAGCAAGGTAACGAGGTGAAAACAGCTGATTTGTGGATCAGTGAGAGCGATTACTACAGTATAAAGCAGTGTGTTTGTTATTTAAATCTATGTGAATGGCACATAACTAGATCCAAACAGCTGAGTTTGCCCAAAATATACACGTGCTTAACACAGTATAAACAATGCCTCTGTTATTGAAATCAATGGGAATGGCAAACACTATTTGTTTATAAACGGCTGCCCGAAATAACCCTGTGCAATGTAAGTGGTGGCGACTGTATACACACACACACACACATACTTATATATACATATACATACTTTCCTGTAAGCCACACTTCTTAACTTTTCCGACCTCACTTGGGCTTTCATTGTGGGAACTGGAGCAGCCAGCAAAGCCTGGACTTTATAGGCAACCGGTCTCACACAACCATTACCCATAATAAACCCTAATGGTTTTGTTCTGCACATTGCCAGATAAACCGTAAGCCCAGCCACCCTCAGCGATTGAAAGATGGCTGATAATCTGTCAACATGCTCCTTCCAGGTGGTTCTATAAACAACAAAATCAGCAGTATACGCAGCCACATATTCATGATGTGGTTGAAACACCCTATCCATCAATTGCTAAGAGGTGGCCGGAGCCCCATGTAGACCAAATGATATAGTCTGGAAGTGGAAGAGCCCATCTGGGGTTGAAAATACTGCTTTCACACAACAGAACCAAGTCAATGGAATCTGCCAGTATCCCTTCCTCCAGAATTGAAAGTCCAGAGTCGAAATAAACCCTGCCTGTCCTAGTCTGTCTAAGAGTTCGTCCACCCGACGATATTGGATATGTATCGAACAAAGAGACAGTGTTGACACAAACAACAAATGGTTTCATCCGGCTTGGGCACTAGCTCAATCGGACTACACCACTCGCTTCATGAGGGTTCCGTGACTCCAAGTTCCAGCACGGTCCGCACCTCCCTCCGCATGGCTTCCTACTTTCCGGGACACAGTACGGCCTATCACGGACCCTAAGACCTGGC
Organism: Acipenser ruthenus; assembly: GCF_902713425.1. Classification (NCBI taxonomy): domain Eukaryota; kingdom Metazoa; phylum Chordata; class Actinopteri; order Acipenseriformes; family Acipenseridae; genus Acipenser; species Acipenser ruthenus. Next base: position 23,165,892 of record NC_081192.1, read on the forward strand.
GGAATAACAATAGCGTATATGATAAGGCATGTTCTACCCGGGACATTAGACTTATGACTTTGTTGAAATCTCGCTGCTGCTAAGTGGCGTAACCAAGGGCCCGAATTCATCCTCCTTCATAGCCGGGGATATAAACATGACTTCTACATTCTCTCCACGGTTTGAGGAGATTTACATGATAAATTTGAGTTTCACTGCCCTGGCTGTTGGTACACTATTAATGGGCAGTGGGACCAGCAGAGTATTTTATTCTCATAAATACTCCTTAATTCTAATCCCACTTCTAAAAACAATAGAGGTATAAGACATGATCAGTTCATATTGGCCTAGAGCACTGACAATCTCCCTTTTGTCAAAAACAGTAATGCAGCATTATTCAAGATGCTACTTTAGCAATTATCATCTATTACAGTTAATCATCACCCTTTGTATCAGGCTTTGTTTCTGCTGTAGCAGGGCAGCAGGAGAGAAGCCTGCACACTATTTAAGGGGGCAGGGCAAAACCCTGCTAATAAAAAGTGTATTTGTTTTGTATTATTATTAATATTATTATTATTATTATTATTATTATTATTATTATTATTATTATTATGTATATAAATGACAGCAAAAAGCAGAGTGGTTTATTATTGTTGATTTAAATGTATTTTGTGTTTATTATTGTTATAATTTATTTATTTATAACTAGGACGGCGAAAAGCTGTGTTTTGTTTATTGTTTGGCAGCGTGGATGGGGAAGCCCCATCCACACAAAAACCTGTGCAGAATGTGACCATCTCCAGACTGATAAATTGAGTGTCAATCCGGAGATGGTCAGATGTATAAAAGCCTGCAGCTCTCTGCGTTCGTGGTGGAGTATCTAGGAGAGAGAGAAGAGCGCAGGTAATGAAAAAGAAACTAAAAAAGAATACGATAAGGATCAGTAAAGGCTACTGCCCAGCCTGACCTACGTATTGTTATTTATTTTCGCTCTGTAAGCAGTTGTTTTTTGTTCAAATATTTTATTTATTTTTGTTCAAAATAAAAATAGCGCCGCAGTGCGCGCTTTGCACCCAAAAACCTGCCTGCCTGGCTGTGTGTTTCAGTTCCTGCTTCAGGCCTGACGTCACCACTCAGCCATCCCTGTCACACTGCACAATACACAAGTTTAATCATAATTAATGTGAGCCACACCACTTAACAAGCTGCAAATGCCGAACATTGGTGTTAAGCTAAATGCACAATGGAGGCAAGTTTAAACAAACCTTCTTTGAAAGTGGCTGCCCTCCATGACGTCTCCACACAGATTGTCAGAGGCAGGTCTAGGCAACATAGTTCTCTATGGCTCATACAGTCAGACAGACAGACTTATACACTTATAAACATAATCAATAACTTGTGATAAAGAATATCCTTAGCAATGGAATGGACAATTGACTCTGTAGATATATGTACAAATGCAATTGTGACATATAGACAAGCCACCATATACCCCCAGATACTCAATAACTTGCCAAAGAACGTCCTGGGTAAGTTTCACACAGTTATCTAGATAACTGGAACACTCTAAAGAACCAGCTTCACTATGCTGTATCCCTGTTGCCAACGATATGCACCCCTAGCAGGGGATAATAAGGAAACCACTAGCTACTTGAAATAGCCCTCTACTACCCTATGCTAGGAAAAACATATTTTGATTACACAAACCTATTACTTACAGAGTCAGAGCCATTCATATTGACCTTAAATGACACCTATATAATTTAGAAAATACGGTACAGTGATCAACATTTAATTAATTACTTTCAGGAATGTTTTTAACAAATATAATCATAAAGAGTCATCTTTCCCACTTCAAGAAATTACAAATATTCTGTTTTTATTTAAATTTATTTTTCAGTAAACAAGTGCAACTAGTTTAAGAAAAATAAAAACATATAACATACCTATCCTGGGGCTTGGGATATTTAAAGATTTACATAGTAAATGCTTGGTTTGAAGAGGAAATGCTGTATTTAAAATAACATATATTGTAGGATGTAGGTTTGCGGCAATCCTTTTTAAAAGTAACTGCAATTAAAAAAGCCTTTACTTCTGAGTGGTGGCTCTACAGAGAGAATTCAGTTCTTGTCATTTAACACTTACAGGCAATTGCTTGAAAGTACCATGTCATTAACAAAATTGAATATTATTATTTTTATAAAGCAAACGCATACTGATGTACATTTTTCCATACCGTCTAGCCCGAATGGACTCGAGGGATATTATCTTATTCAGAAAGAACCTTTCAAGGTTGAATAAAAGAAATGGTGCAGGGTCCCTAGGAGAGGGAAGTGATCATCATTTTCACCTTCAACTCTTCTTTGATGTGGCAGAGTCAATTTTTAATCAGCAGACATCAGACTGGGCTTCATTTCTCCTTACAAAGTCCTATTACTCTGCCACTTTCTGGGAGGAGGTGATAAGGACAATATTCTTCTTTTTTCCTTCATAGAGTCCTGCATATGACGAGTCCCTTTGGAGAGGATTGATAAAAAAAGGAGTGAGCGCGTAAGGATAAAGGTCACCTCTCTGCTAGGCTTAACCCCTTCTGCTGAAAAACCATAATATACAATACACCCGAACCAGTACATTTATTTGTCAGAAATTCACTGAATTAAAATACTCTTTTTTTTTTAGTCACCCTAAATTGTACTATAGTATTAGTCCACAAACTTAGTCTGTTATCTAAATAGTAATAAGTCTCAGTTTCAGATTTGACAGTTTAATTGTCTACTATGGTATGGTATGGAGACGCTTTTTGGATTTAAACAGACGCCCCTTGATTCAGAGTGGTCTGAATCAACCCAGATCTGGAATATGACATAGTGTAGATCAGTGGTTTCAACCTTTTTTTTTTAAAACTGTATCCCTTCTGTCTCGAGGTTTCAGCTCAAGCACCCATTTATAATAGTTCGCTCTACTCAATGGTAACACAGTTGCAATAAAAGGCAGTATAATCTCATTACAATTTTTTTTTCACGTTTATTTAATATATAATTTATGTCACAACAATTTGGGACTGACAAACTTCTGGTTTAGGACAGAATACCAAACAGTAGGCCTAACTCTTAATTTTAATTACAATTCTTTGGATGCACAGAATCAAAAGACAGCATTTGGGAATCTCTTTGGAAATTCACATATTCGCTTTCTATTCGGCAAAGTTATAACTAATCCAAAATAGTCTGCACTGTAAATGTTTATGACATCACCATTTACTTCCCATCTTAGCATAATTATGTGCGCCATTTAAAATGTTTACAATATCAAAGGCATTAACCTTAAAACTATAATAACTAACAATGATAAACGTTTTGTTTAAGCCAACGTAAAAATGATTCAAAGGTGCTCGGTATAACTTCACTTTGCACTTTCTGTGTTGGTAAGAAATATTTTGACTCAAGAAATGATACACAGGATTATCTGGATGTACTCAAACACTGAAAACCAATTCAACCAGGTGCCATTACAGCCCCGCCTAATAAATAAAACTGTCAAAGTATGAGTATTGTGATTGTTATTTATGTTTACCGGAGCATTTATACTTTGAAAAAATGCAAAAAGATTGTGGTTCACGGTTTAGTATCCAATTATACGACGAGATGAAAATTGAAAAGTTCATGAGAAACACAGAGCGCTCTCCATAGGCAGAATCACCTGATGCCAGCTTCACCCACCCTAATATCAGAGTCAAAATCTGCTCAATCTAAATCATGCATGCATACAGGTGGATGATAATTTTAAAACTATACTCTGCTAACAAAAATGAAATATGTATGCACAGTGGTTTAGAGGTAATATACAATACTGTTAAAAAAATGAATTCAAGATCATTATATTCTTTTACCCCCGGGTTAAAAAACCCTGGTTTAGATACATGCACTTGTTTTATTCTGACATTTAGTAATTTTGAAAACTGCAGGAGGTCTAATATCTATATACTGTGAAATAGATTTGAATGGGGTTTGTGTTCTTCTGGAAACGTTAACATTAGATTGTACTGGAAAATGTATCATTAATTCCAAATTATCTGCGCAATGTTTTCTTGTAATGATGTTGTTTCTTTGAAAGCTTTTGACTTTTATTACTTGTGAACGACATGTTGGATTGGTTTTAAAAAAAAAAAAACGTATACGTCTGTAATGGTGGTGGAACAAAGTGAGCACATTGCACATCATTAAAACAAACCATTGTTCCCCCAAAACGGATCTGATGTGCTAGACAACCATGCTAGTTTACGTATTATTTAGTTTGCTTTTCAATAAACTTTTGAAATTGAACTGACTGGAACATCTTTTGTAAGGCTCACTACCTTTTTTCTAAACAATTATACTTTAATGTACTTGAGGCACTCTAAAATTGAAAGCAATGAACAACAGCCTTGTAGAAAAGTCTGTTATAACTACAGTATATTGGAACACCACCTGTGTCTGCTTGTGATCACATAGCATCATCTTAATTACTGAAAATACATAATGCTATAATATAATAAAACAAAGGAGAGTATGTTTTTGTGCCTATATCTAAACAGCACACACATGCAGAATAAAAATGCTATATACTTTATATCATTCATTGCAGTCAGGGGCCTTAATTACCAAGATGGAATGGATTAGAGTTCAGGGAATTAGAGAGCAAAATGATGTTACCAGCTTACAGTATTCATATTTCTTGTTATAATCTCATTTGAAACATCAACCCTCTAGGTGAGGGAATACACACGCTAAATGCATTTAAGGCAAAAGCATCTTTGTAGATGTCTGAATATCAATGTTGGAATAAAGTAATGTACCATAATCAGTTATATAATTGTCAACATCCCTGTTGGAACAGGGTTATATGATTCACATAAAAGATAATGCTAATTTTGGACGAAACAAAAATACTGAAACTGCAATTTTTAGTGCACTAGTATTTTCCAGTAGACCACACACACACACAAAACCACATGTTCATTAACTACAATTACTGCAGGAAGATGAGGATAGAGAAATCCCAATTCTGGTTTCTTTCTTACAAAAATGCTAGCTGCATTGAAAATTAGAATGCATGTTTGGGAGGGTCATGGTTTTATCCAGCCAAGTAAAAATAAATTAAAAACACATCAAAAGCAAAGTTTACCTCTGTAAAATATACCAGTTTTTAAGAACAACAAATGATCATGCTCATGGTTATTTCCAAGAGTCACTGTCTTTGCAGCTGGTTTGTTTTAGGTCTTAAACCTTAAAAAAAGCTAGCGAGTTAGCTAATTTCCATAATTTGTTTCAGAGAAAGTGTAAAACCACTGCTGCCACTAAAAGGCCTTGTCTTTTAAATTACTAAACCATGGAAAAAACATGTCAACTGTTTAATGTAGCTCTGCTTCTATAGAATGAGAAAAAGGATAGTCAGTCAAGGTGCAAGAATTTAGATTTGCTAACACACTCTCATCTACATGTTTAAATGGGATTGATGTACAATGTAACACATAAGCATTTCTGATTCATAGTTTTAATACTCTGTTTGAAAGATGTACATACTATAAGCATCATAATGGCTGTGGTCTGAAAGAGAGATTTCTGTATGTCTGTGAACCATTCACGCAGGATTTGTAGCTGGATATCCCAATGGTAGAATGCATGTATCATTTGCCAGATGTTTATTCTTGGCTACTAACATAAAGGTGTCTAGATAATAACTCATCCATGTTATAAATTGTATGTGTTACAGTACCTAACAAGAACTGATAAATACAATAGAAAATATGTTTTTTTATTTTGTCCCATTAGTATTTTTTGGTCAAAAAAAAAGTAAAAAAAAAACCAAAACAAACAAAACACTTACTGTTTCCAACCATTAGTGCAAGAAGTAAAAAAAAAAAAAAAAAAAAAGACAAAAAAACCCTCTAAAACATCTGAATTTGTTAAATGGCATTATCAGCATGCACGACACACATACAGTACAAGGTGATTCATTTATTTTTTTAATTTAATTTTATTTATGAGAAAATGGGATCACTGGATAAGGGTGACAGCTAATTTACTGTAGACTCCATATGGGCACTGTAATGCATATACTGTATGATAATACATGCTGCTGACCAATGACTATATTGATAAACATACTTTTTTTAAAAACATATTTCAAACTATGCACACATATACAACCAGATTTTTTTTATGGAGAATAAATTGCATTGGGAAATTAAAAAAAAAATTAAGAAAAAAAAAATCAACAAAAACACAACAGAAAATGATTGAATTACATCAGGATTTTCAATGAAGATAGACTGTTTGACTGCTTCTTTGATGAGGTAGCAAAAAATAATTGACAATACATTTTATTTTTTTCCCTCAGTGCATCTGTGTATAAAGTAAGCAGTTGTGTGCATTGCTTAAAATAGTTTTAAAGTAACTGTTTGTAGTAGTGTAGGAATTCTGAGGTAAGTGTTTTGGAATAATGTTCATAATATGTTTGCTAATAATAAGCTAACTGCTTTTAATGCTTTTGTCCTTGTTGACAGAATGGTTTATTTCTTTGGTGAACCAGCATGTGCTTGTTCTATTTCCATGGTTAGCTCGTTCATTTTTTCTGACCAGTATTCAGTACTTTCTTGCAGCTGTGCAGAGAGCTCTCCAACTCGCTGAATCCAGTATGATTTATCTAGTGAGTCTCTTATCCACGGTTCTTCAAGATCCCTTCTTGTTAAAGTTTCTGTTCTTTCTCTGTCAGAGGTCCTGAAGGGCTCTTTTTCAAGCACTTGGTATAAATGTGAAATGGCATCTGGGTCAGAGGACCTTGCCTCCTGATGGGGGGGCTCAAGCTGGCTAAGATGATGTTTCTGCTCTTGTCTCGTTTCTAGTGGGGCCCTAGGGGAGAAAGAGATCTGATTGCACGTCTTTAACTGCAGCTCAAGCTGTTTACGTTTAGCTTGTTCTTTCTCCAATAGTTTCCTCTGATGTAAATTCTCTTTGCTCAGCGTGTTAAGCTATAGGGGGAAAAAAAAGATCAGTAGGTTAAAAACATAATATATTAGGTAAAGAATTATGCTGTCAATGATCCAGACGATCATGATTTAGGATCAAGAAATTAATGCTTGCTATTACTATGGCCACAAAAAAAAAAAAAAATCAAAAAAAAAAAAAAAAAAAATCACACTGTATAAAAAGCACCATTACAATCCCAATGTCCGATTACATTTAAAGTGCACTAAAGCATGTTGTTATTTAACATAACTTGTGTTGGAGAGCAAATTATAATTTGTTTTCTTATCTGTAGTTAATACTGTGTATGGCATTTGTAGAATGCGGTACACAGTATTTAACCATTCTTCGTTGCTAACTTAATAAAGTTAAAATAAAATTGGTCTAGGTCTTGAAGAATGTTATCAAGCTAATGCAGAAGCACACCCTATGTTTGAGTTAGCCTGAAATGCCCAAATAACCAAAAGTAGGAGAATGCTATAAATGGTCATGAAACATGAATGTCTCTTAGCACCCTTAAGTGGCCAAGTAGTTGCGGGAGGAAGATATGTCTGACAATAGCAACTGGACGGAGATTAAAGCTGCATGAGTATTGCTCACATGGGTTTGTGGCTCACTGAGGCAGCAGGCCAATGCCAAAAGTCATAAAGTCAGACTTGTGTTCACATGATTTTTTACAAAACTTCCTAGACCCCTAACATTGCAATCTATGTTTAAATGAATGCAAAAATAACCTCAACAGCATGTGCTCATCAGGTTTTTTTAGAAGCTATAGTTCATAAATGATTTTATGGATAGACACGTCTATAAGGAGATCCATGTCAGGACATCTGGAACAAGGCTGCTGGAAGTCAGGCACTTTCTCGGTATCGCCCCATCTGACTGTTGTGCTACTAAAAACATTTCTTTAAAAAATAACCATTTACTTTGACCATTTCTAACATAATGTAAAGGTAAAAACACTTATGGAATGGAAATGTGTTTATTCAAGCTACTTTTTACAAAGGCAATACAAAAATAATAATGTTTGAGTAATATAACCCTCATAAGAGGGCCCTACTGTCTGGTAAGGCCTACCTTGTGCCGTTAACTGCCTGAGCCAGATGGCCAAGGCCTCTTATAAGGGTTCTATTGCTTTTAGAAAATGAATAAGTTAAAAAAATATATATATTTAAAATTTTTCTGTTTGTTATGTCCGTGATTTTTTGCAGCACTAGTTTTTGTTGCTAATTAACACAAACGTTTAATCAAAATTTCTATTTAATTAACTTTGTATTCTCAGGGATATTTTCATTTTCATCATGGAAGGTATTCTTCACTGCTTAATTACAATGGTTCTAATGACATTCTAAAATTTTCACTCTAACAAAAAAAAAAAAAAAAAAAGTCTAATTCAGTTCTATGGGAGGTGGTAAGAACATAATACAAACAATGCCTAAAGGGGGCAAAACTTCTCCCTTTGAACAGAGGGCACAGGATTGCATTGGACTGTGCTGACCCTCTCTTCCTGCTGCTTCACAACAAAAAAGCACTAATAGCATGCTGTCCAATTAAACAAGGCAGGATGTAAGCTTTTACTATGTTCTGTTTGCTCTGTTCACCTCTGTATGGACTTACAGTACAGTCCTTTAAATTCTTCTGTAAGCAAAATCACTGCTTAAAACAGAAAGTGTGTGAAATGTGATAATTATATAACATTAATGAAAAATGTGCAGTGCAACTCTTAAAAGAGGGCTGTTTATACAGTGTAAGAAAACTAAGAAAAACTATTTTTGTTCGCTAAATACTGACACATTATGTATCCCAAGACTGCAATTGAGTGGAATCAATATGAATTAGAGTATTCATTTATTCCGTCTGTCATAAACTTATACTGTCATTTATTTAATATATGTAATTTTTTTAAATTAATTTTTATAAATTTAGAATGTCCAGTTATTATTTTTTTCCCCTCACCGCAGCAGTGCCAGCACCAATGTGGTGCTCTCTCCGGAACCCCCAGCGAAGACTGATGATTTCACATAGCCAGGACACGAACCTGACTGTGCAACTCCTACTGCACACCACGCAGCCATGCTTTTACCAGGTGAGCCACTTGGGGACCCCACTATATGTTAGTTCTGACACACTGAATTAACTGCTATTTAATTGCTTCACTAGAATAGTAAATAAATGGCATTTAGTTATACATTTTGAGTTTAAAATAATTGGCAGTCAACTCAACCAATCAAAACTAGCTGGCCACGCACCAACTATCTGTAAAGGGAGGTGTAATCACAAGACAGGCAAGGAAGAGAAGGGAAATTACTTCATACTGGGGACATGATGACTTTAAAACTATTATTCTAAAAGAAAAGGACAATTAAATAATTGTGAGTAGTATATATAGGATATTTGTATTCCACCAAAACATTTGTATTCCACCAAAACGTCTGACCATGCTGCAGTTGCCATTTACATTGTTATAGAACATTTCTTGTCTTTGTGGACGTGCAATTAATGTTTTGGTTAAATGCTTACAGATAACAGGGTGGTTTTCTGACTTTCTGGGAGTCCAGCGACACACATTGTTAAACCCTGTCACAGCATGTGAACTTGTGATAAGCAGTTAATGGGTTAAATGGTGAAAACAGCAGTCTCTTCTTTTTTTTCATTTCAAAGAAAATGCAGCTGGAAGAGCCTGCAAGGAATCATCATGGTGTCCCCCAAAACTACTGCACACGCCTGTTAATCTGCCAGATTTGCATTACTGAGATTGAACCTGTCTCCTCTGCTTTTATTCAGGTAGCTACATACAATTCCTTAATTTGTCTAAATAAAGGAAAAACAGGAAGCCTGCTCCAAAGACTATGTCTTATTTTTCAATCTTGTTTTTTTTATCATCCTAATTTGCTTTGCCTCAGACAGTGACATGTATTGTGCATGATGTCTGCATCCCTGGCATGGACTCACTATACCTTCTGGTCCTTGGTTTAATCACATCATTATATTTAAAATGTTTCCTTCTATTTTGTTGAGGGGCTTGGTTTCTTCATGCCATCTTACTATTTCCCTGTTTATGCTGTTGACACAGCTCTTATGCCATTGTATGCAAAACATAATTTTACGACTGACAATCCGCCATCTCATATGCCAGGCCAAATGTGAAATAATAATTTTGCAACTCCGTATATGTGCAATTCTTCCATATCTGTCTTGAAAGTACATCTCCTTGTTAATTTGTGCATTCACTGAGGCACATATTCTTTTCATATCAGAAATACGTTAAAACACTTCCAAGAGAACGGTCAATATTATTAGATCCACTTTAGCTCAATTTAATAAAAAAAATTTGTTCAGACATAACATTATTGAATTAACCTCATTTTTAATGTATTTCACTGTGGAAGATGACACCAAGTGATAAATACATTCGGGAAAAAATGAAAAATCTAAATGACCTATAATTTAAGTCATGGTTCTGATATCTAAATGTTTCACTGTAAAAAAATAAAACAATCCAGAATTTGTAGTTATCTCAACACTGCCCTTCAAAACCACCAAGTACAGAATAAGCCTTAAAGAATTTCCCTCAATTCTATAGTGCAGCTGACAGAAAAACATCATTTCCCCAATTTTTTATTTAATGTTTTAATTTTCACTTATTAGTACAACTTTCTGCCTAGGTCCGTATTTTATTTCTCTGTGGACTTCTACATGCAATAAATTCCATACCTTATTCATATCAGCAATCATATTACTTAATGTAAAACCCTACTCTTACTATGTTTTTGCTAGTGTTTAAATTAAGATTAAGAGGAAGGGAATCAAAGCCACATTGTTCAACAGCCATACATTTCATTTTTGAATACAATTGTTAAAATGTGAAATGTATTATTAGGGAACGCTAGTCCATGCACTGCAGACAGTCTAAGCACTCCTGAATTTACTAAACCTATAACTAAAGTATTTCGTTAAATACTCATTTCTGCCTGGTCTTTTGTACGTGATTTTTGTATATGGAAGGGAAGTTGGCAGGTGTAAAACACTACAGCATTACATTTACCCTGTGTAACACAGTTTATTATTTACTGTTATTGGGGGTAAGTCACGTCAGTAATAGGCACACTCAAATGTCCAGTATTTGTCTTGGAAAGATATAGCAGCAAATGAGAAGGAAGTCACTCTCTTTTGACTTACACACAACAGAGACCAGATCGCTAACTCTGCCCATCCATAAATGCTTGCCAGTTGTCGCTGATTCGGGACTGAGCACCATTCCACTGTGCCTAGGTAGGATGTACTTAGCATACATAGAAGGAAGACCTGGCTGTCGGTTTTGTATGCAATGTGACTGTTAAAAATAAAAACAGTAACCATAACTGACCCTGAAGGACTTCTACACTGAGCAAGCAAACCCTTAACAAAAAGTGTGGTTACAACTGGCGCCCAAACGTGGGATCTGCGCTCAATAGCGATCTCGGAAACTAAAAGTGAGAAGCAAGAAAAAAAAAGAATATAAAAAAACATCAGCTCGCTTACACTCAGCCCTATTTCTGCCTGTTTTTCACTGTTTTTATTTATGTATGTGTAACTACTGGATAGTTTGTGCTGATGCATGCAACTTATATCAAATGAAAAGCCACAAAAGCCCCGAAAACCCAGGTAACCGGATGATTTTTCTGCCCCATAAGCCCGGGTTTGGCATAGGTATAAAACAGGGGCTGCCGGGGTTAACAGCAGTTTAGAAAAAAACCTCACACTCACGTGCACAGTGACCTCTTGTGTACTTCCGTGTATTTATTCATTCAGCAGGAAGATTTAAGTGGGAATGTCCACTTATTATACTGTCGACAAAGCCTAAAATAATAATGAGCGCTCCAAGATACAAAGAGTACAAATAAAAGTGTTACGATCCAAGTTCTGTTTGGTTCTACTTCCTTAGGGAAGTAAAAGGACAATCTGCTAAATGTAACAATTGTAAAAAAGTCCTGAAAACATCTGGTGGCTTGACAAAGTCGCTTCATATCCATCTTCAGTCTGTTCACAAAACAGTTAAGAAGAAATCTGGTCATGGTACGTCTACAGAAGAAACAGTAAAAACTGAGTCGAGCACTGGAGAGTCGGCATTGAAAAAGATTAAAATAACCGATTACTATAATGTGAATGACAAATCACTTGCATCTACACTATCGCGGATGACTGTCAGAGATTGCCATTGCCAGATTTGCAAGAAGCTATTAAAGCCAGAGGGTTTTCAGAGATGCCAAAATCACCTACAACTATTCAGAAGTTAGTGGTTGATTATAGTAATCAGATACACAGCTTAGCACTGAGAGAGATCCCTCAGGGGAAAGAAGAGGGCAAAAGATTTAGTTGGACTTTCGATGAGTATACGTCAGCACGTGGAAGAATGTGTCAATGTGTATGATGCAGACGAATTTAAAAGTGGAAGAAAATTTTGGAATTTAGGCTTTGTTCGAGTACATGGTAGTATGCCAGCTGAAACCTGCGTTGAACTAGTTGAGAATAAACTGTCATACCATGGTCTCTCGCTGGATAAAGACTGTGTGTGACAACCAGTGGAGCCTCCGTTATGGTGAAGGGGGATAATGATACCTGCTGAACAGCCACAGCAACTCTGTTAAAATAAAATAAAATTACAGACACAAAGAAAAAATATGTCAGCCTATTTTTTTTTTTTTTTTTAGTATTAACTTGTTGAATTTGGATTTTGTTGAATTGGCGACTTGGGTTTTAGTATGTGAATCAAATAAGGGGATTAAAACATAAAAGCCAAAGATTAAGAGTTCAGTGATCTAATAGATTTAACGTTTTTAAAATAACAGTGTGACAGGACGAGGTGTGCACATGCAAGGGACATGTTGCAAGCACATTACACAGTAAGCAGCAGTTGTTTCAGTGCGTGAGCAGCCTGGTGTGGGCGAGAGAGAGAAGCGCTGTCGAAAAAGCTTAGAGTAAGAAACTGTATGAAGCCAGTGCACTCAAACTGTTTTTTTATTTATTTAGTTTTGTTTCTGTATTTCAGACTTTTCCCCATTGCCCATATGCCTATGAGGGATTTTACATCAAGCCCGGACGCTCCAGGTTTGGTGAATTTTAAATCCTGAAAACCCGGGCCTGGAATTTTATCCCGGGTTTGGAAACCCTAGCGGGAGGTCCTCAACAGTCTACATGGGCCACTCTACTTCAGCACTCTAGACTTACGCTGTGGATATTGGCAGACAGCTATGTCACCAGAAAGTTGTGAAGTGACATCTTTCATTACACACATGGGCCTGTACCAGTTCAAAGTCATGCTGCTCAGGCTAAAGAACGCTCCAACCACGTTCCAATTGCTTTGCTTATCTTGATGACATTGTCATCTTCTCGCCAAGCTGGGAACGGTATCTCCAAGATCTAACTAAAGTCTTGCAGCGACTGAAGGATCATGGACTAACCTGCAAGCTTGAGAAATGTGTGCTCGATTAGAAAGAACTAAAATATCTAGGGCACATTATCTCTGACAAAAATGTTGGAAGCAATGAACCAGTACCCCAGGCAAGCAAAACAGAACATGTTCAACAGTACTTGGGCATGTAGAACTGGTACGGGGGATTTAGAGGCTTTCCAAGATTGCTGAGCCACTGACAAGGCTGTTAAAGAAGAAAATCTCTTGGAAGTGGAGTACAGTGGAGTACAGTGGAGTACAGAAGCAGAAGCAGCCTTCCAGCATCTTAAAGAAGAGTTACAGTGCTGTGCGTTTGAGCTATCCAAGCCTTTTGTCCTTCAAACTGATGTCAGCAGTCCTTTATCAGATGGAAGGTAAGAGAAAGTGCATCATTACATATGCAAGCAAGACACTCAACACTACACAGAGGTGTTACCATGCCACTGAAAGGGAGTGCCTAGAGGTGGTAAAAACATTTCGTCCCCTCCTTGATGGACGTTGCTTTACACTAGTCACTGACAACAGTGCACTGAAGTGGCTAGCAAGCATAAACGATACTAGAAGCAAATTGGCACGATGGTCTTTTCAGCTTCAGGAATTCGATTTTGAAGTGGAACACTGTGCAGGAACAAATCAAGCAGCAGATGCCTTGTCTCAGAACATTGTACTTGACGACAGCTCTGATTATAGTTCTTTGGATGACAAGATGAAGCCATAACAGCCCTTGTCTCTACCCTAGCGGAGGGGAACCCTCCACTCCTTTTAAGCCGAGATTTTGTTCGAGAGGAGCAAAAGAAGGATGAGTACCTGTTGCCTATCAATGAGCACATCAGTCATGGAACTCTTCCCCCCTGCAAAGAGCAAGCAGCAAGAATCAGAGGTACTCGCCGAAATTATGCACTTGTAGACGATGTCCTTGACTGAATGGATGGGGATCATCATAGCCCAGAATCAGATGAGGATTGAAAGATGATAATTCCTTCTTCTCTAAAGCAGGAAGTGTTTAAGATATTCCATGACTCTGAGACAGCCGCACATTGGGGTTCCACAATACTTTAAATCATCTTCAGCAGCGGCATGAGATGTTGCAAACTATGTCAGAAGCTGTGACATCTGCCAGAAGGTCAAGCCAGACAACCAGAAACCTGTAGGTTTAACAGTAGCTCAGAAGCCTGTCGAACCCTGGTATAAAATAGCTGTTGACCTCATGGGATCACTGCCAAAGAGCCGTAGAGGAAATGAGTAACTCCTTGTTGCTGTGGATCAGTTTACTAAATGGGTGGAATTATTTCACCAGAGTCGTGCCACAACGAAAAGCAGCAAAAGAATTATGACGGGAAGTGCAAACATGTAAAGTTCAATGTGGAGATCAGGTTCTTCTTTGAGCACACCCCATCTCTTCAAAGGAACAACGATTCTCAGCAAAGCTGGCTCAAAATTGGGTTGAACCCTACAACATTGTGCAGGTTATTTTGCCTCTCAACTATGAACTTTGTGATCCTGTCTAGGGTAACAATCTGGGAGTTCAGCATGTAGAAAACTTACGACCATTCAATCACAGAAAACTGTCTGGAGAGGAGACAGTTCCTCTGATGCAACAACTCAGAA
Organism: Acipenser ruthenus; assembly: GCF_902713425.1. Taxonomy (NCBI): domain Eukaryota; kingdom Metazoa; phylum Chordata; class Actinopteri; order Acipenseriformes; family Acipenseridae; genus Acipenser; species Acipenser ruthenus. The sequence goes on from NC_081192.1 coordinate 23,180,913, forward strand.
ACCGACGCACAGCACCAAAAGGAGTCAGGGGAGACCCTACAACCTCAGAAACCGGACCAAACTGCACTATAGGGCCCTTGCCACAGGTTCTTGATTGCAGCCTGAGGTTTCCTGTTCATTCGCATAAATCACGTCGTAATAAATAAATACATCTGTCTACAAGGGTCACTACAAACTGTTCAGTTATTTCTGGATCACATAGTTTTTACATTATCGCTAAGTGTTCAAAATGTTATGTAACGTTTTGTGGATAGCCAAGGTCACTCGATGTAACTACTGTTAGAGTAACTGTGTACAGCCACCTTACTGGAGGGGAGTTATAACACAGTTTAATATTTACTATTGGGGGTAAGTCACGTCAGTAATAGGCACACTATTGTCTAGTCTTTGCTAAGGCTCTCTGACAAGCCCCATCCTCAGAGAATGTCTTGGAAGGATATAGCAGTAAGTGAGAAGGAAGTCACTCTCTTTGGACTTACACACAACAGAAAGCAGACTGGTAACTCTGCCTATAAATGCTTGCCTGTTGTCGCTGATATAGGACTGAGCACCATTCCACTATGCCCTAGAAAGGACACACTGAATACAATACTACAGAGATTACTAGAATACGCAGGAGCCCCGATTACCCCATTCTGTAATTCATTTTGCATACATAAAAGTAAGACCTGGCTTCTATTTATTTATTGTTTGCTTTTGTTGCACACAATTGGTTCTTCTGAAATAATAGGTATATAAGTTACAAATAAATCTCATATTTTCTTTCTCTCTTTAGACTGAAATTGCGCAGGACAACAGTGACAAAGATTTAAGTGGTGGTATAAACTAGTTTAGTTGCTAGCTGTGGCTTAAATGATATATATATATATATATATATATATATATATATATATATATATATATATATATATATATATATATATATATATATGCGTAGTGTGGCCCTTTATGGTTGTCTTTTGCATTCTCATGTCTCAGACCTGCAAAGCAAAGTAGTACAGAGTGTAAGAGATGATACTTTGACAACCATAAGCAGCGTCCTGCTGTGCACATAAAAACATGCAGCTTTAAGCTATTAGAATGGTGGGATTTAGGTTCATGCAACAAGGGTTCATAGCCTGGCAAGTTACCTCACAAGTCTCCCTTTGTTCCTGTTGGAAATGCTAGTCAACATATATACAGAAGTTGGACATTATGGAATATTATCTAACAATATATTGGTTGGTCTCAGATGGATATTTTTTAAGGTTTTCAATGGATGTGGCTTTGATTGACAATGAAATAGACTATTAAAATATATTGTACAATATAACTGATAACAAAATGTAAAGTCACTTTCATGTCATTATAGCAGAGAACAATGAATGCATTTAGCTGTGTCTTCTAAAGTAGACAGTGTATTTTCCGACTTAAACAACAGTATTCTTTATTAATACTATAGTTTAATACCCAACTTGTATAAGAATACAATAAAATGAAACAGAACAATGTTGGTGTAAATCAAGTACAGATTTTCTTTTATACCAATGTCAATTATAATGTGCTAAAAAGGTTTGAGTAAAAAAATAGAAACATAAATTCTATCTGACAATCTGGTATAGCTATATATGCAGATTAAGCAGTAGCCATTTAGCTCAGACTGCCATGGCCATTTTCTTACCATTACACCAAAATGAAGTAAGACATTTCATTATTATTTATTCTGAAACATCAGCACAGAAGTTACTGAAATTAACTCTAAATTTATACTTGAGTTGGTAGACTCATTATTTCAAACATCTTAAGTCTGAATCCATATCAGTAATGATTAATTATTTTGATTAAGAAGTGACTCCATCTGTAGGTGTCAGATAATTACCAAGATGACCTATAACGAGAGCATTTCACAAGTCTCCGACTTCACTTATTCCCTCAACAGCATAATGACTTCCTCCTGGTGCTTTTTATAGTGGCAATATGCTCCTGGGGTTTCACTCTGTGATCAGTCACTATCACTGCTTCGTTTTATAATTTTCTGTAGACAAAGGACTATTGTAACACAGAATGAAATTTGTGTCACCTCAGCAACCAGTTTTTATTTACTAAAATGATGGCTTGAAGTACGAATGACGTGTTCCTTTTTTTTTTTTTTGTACTAAACCAAAAACTAATTTGGTGATGCCACACAACAGCTGAATTATAAACACAGATGAGTTAGGAGTTAAGTTGAGAAGGATATTGATGCATTAAGTATAACTATTCTTTATTCTTAAATAATGAGGAGGCCAGTGTAGCTAAAATTCCAGAACCGAGTAACATTTACAACTAATGTGGATAAGTCTACTGGCACATGTAGCCACTCTGAATTTTGTTGACATGTACATGATATGCTGCCAGGACAAGTACAAGGGTTGCTTTTGAATTTAGGAACAGAGGAAAGGTCAACCAACCTGATACATAGTTTGGCTAGAAGCTTAAAGTTTTCATTACAGTATATCACTTCCAACTGCTGTCACATATATTGTAAATTACATGACTACTCTTGGTTAAGTTCCTTCATTGTTTTCCAAAACAAGCTTTTACTTGGTGAGATTTTTTTTCAGATACAATTGTATTTAACAGAAAAAAAGACATATGAATGCAAATTTTTACAGTATCTTGTAAAGTTGAGGTGTTTATCTTTAAGGATGCAACTGTGTTTCTATTAAGCCACTAGTATCCCCTGCTCCAAAAAAGTACCTGTTGATTAAGCTGCTGAATTGATTCAATATTGGCCTTTAACCGGCTGTGCATTTCTTCAATGGTGGACAGCTTCTGTGCCATGAGGCTCTCCTGTTCATGCCTATGTAAATAAAAAAGCAACAATGTATATGTGTGTTCTGTATTAGGAGTGGACAAAATAATCCATAACCCTTTTTTTAGCACAATATGACAAAGCAACATACCAGAGCAAGTGCAATATGTCATTTATTTAGTGCTACCTGAGTCTTCGTATAATTTTGTTTGCTCCATGCATGATTGTTTGCTCCAAAATGTCAAAGAATGACTCAAAACGTGAAAACGTGTAAAAACATAACACAAACAAAAAGACAGACAGAATGGGAATACCATCATTTTCAGAATATCTAATACACGGTTATACATTTATACTGGTTGTGCACTATATAAAATCAACACACTATACTCAGGTTTGATTATTCTGTATTATTATTATTATTATTATTATTTATTTCTTAGCAGACGCCCTTATCCAGGGCGACTTACAATTGTTAGCAGATATCACATTATTGAATCGTTTTCTCTGCTTTTTTCTGTATTCTGTAGTATACAACGCCACTTTTGATTGGGAAGTATACAAGAGACGTTCATTATAAAATAAATGTAACCCAAAGCAGCTCATTCATGCACATTCTATTCCCCAAGTAGGATCACACTAAAGCATTTTTTGTGATTAATGTTTAAGCATTGTATTTAACCCTTTGCGGTCCTATGTCAGACCTGGTCTAACACTGCAATTTTCCCTTTCCGGTCCAATGTCGGACCCTGTCCGATATCATCAAAAAGATGTAAAAAACAGGTCTCTAGTCGTTATTTCTCCAGAAAAAGCAGAGAAAACGATTCAATGGCCGAGTGAGACTGATAGGAGCTGAATCAGATAGCCCCGACACCACAAAGATAACACAGACATAAAAAAACAAGATAGCTGCTTCTGCATCCAGTGCTCAAAGAATATCACAGACATTTGCAGAGCTTTTTTTAGATATAATAAAATAATGACTTGGATCGCATTATTGAGGAGTTTGGTGATAAAATGAGTGATGAGGAGATGATTTATCGGTATGCACTACTATGTAGAGGTATGTAAAAAATACAGCGAGGGCTGCAGATGCAGTACTGAGTGTCCTGTTGATATGCAGTGCCTTTTAAACCTGTTTTACTGTGAAAAAAATACTTTTAAACAGCGCGTCTAAAATAAACTGCGCGTGTGAAAATATATTGGACCTGACCTGTCAGAGACGTGCTGAATAAATGGACCGCTAAGGGTTAATACCTTTGGTGACAGAACCTTTCTTTGAAATAAAGCAAGTTTGTGGTACAAACAGGTACTTAATTGCAAACACCTTTGTAAATGAACTTATTGTTTAAACACTCACTAGTCATATGTGTACATCAACAATGAGCTATAGAGACCAGGATTCGGAACCCATACAAGATTCGGCCACAATACAGTATAATTGAGCCGCAATGAAAGGTTCTGATTTTGATACATACAGGATACAACAGCAAAATGTGTCACAAAATGCAGAACATGGCATACAAATAAAATAAGCAATTTTTTAAAATGTTGTGTAATGATAGGCTACTGCATGATAATACATAAATCCATTACATTCCAACAGAAGTTCTCCAGTTAGAAAGAAGCATTTACCATGCAAGTTTCTAAATGTTTTGTTATTTAATTCTACCAGCTGTATGATCAACCTTTGCCTATGCTTTTCATTTTCTAGTAAAGAGAAACTCAAAGCTGCTTTATACAAGCAATAGAAGAAAATAAGTATATCATGCTTGAATTGATATACTCATTACAAGTCTAAAACAGCCGCCCCCCCCCCACACAAACTTCCTTTCTTATTAGTAATACACTACAGTAAATACATAAAAGCAAATAGGCAAGATGTTATAAGGTCATTATGAGTACGCTGAGGGGGAGGATATGTGGCAAAGTGTATGGAAAAGTTATAGACGGGAAACATTACAGGCCGAGAATTAAGAAGCTTTTATCCCATGTAACGAAAATGTAGTCCCTGGGTGCGGACTAGTCATATAGAAAAACTACACTTCCTAGAAGTTAACGGAGTTTCAAAAGAGGACTCTTAGGAGCAATTTAGTTTCTTTAAGAGGGACAGCTGAACTCGTGAAGGGAAGTATTTAAACCCAGCAGGTATGCAGGCTAATGTTGAATTGTTGGGAGCTTGGCGTGTGGGAGTCAGAGAGATAGAGAGAGAGAAAAATGCTATCCGTCCCAAGGATTTTAAAGCAAAGGACAGTTGGTAGAACATTCAGTCACAGAGCACCTGAACTCTGGAATGCTCTACCATGCACAGTGAAAGACACACCTACATTGCCAATTTTTAAAAAGAAATTAAAAACATACTCTTATATCTTTAGATTTATTTTTTATATAGTTGTATTCCTATTTATTCGGTTTGAGTTCCTCATCTGTTGCTTTTATTTGCTTTCATTTTAAAATGTTGTTTTCTTTTGCTGTTATTATTGTTTATATTGTTTTTACTGTACTAAATGTATCTCTGAATGTGCTTTTTCTTGTTAAAAATGCCTTGGGATGGCTTGCCATGAAAGGCGCTTTATAAATAAAATTGTATTCGATTTCATTTGAAATGTAAAATAACAGCAAAAGAGAACATAAATGTGTGAATGTGTATGTAAGTACACTATATATATATATATATATATATACACACACATATATATATATATATATATATATATATATATATATAGATATATATATATATATATATATAGATATATATATATATATATATATATATATATATATATATATATATATATATATAGATATATAAATCCAGGGCTTATAATGGAACGTGAAACAAGCAATGTAATTGGTTGAGCAAGGTTCCAGATGTCCGTATATTGGATGGATACGGACAGTTGGAGCCTTGTCACATATTCTAAATCACTGCACTGCATTACAAAATTTAAACTAAGTATTGGTAGCGATTTTGCTTACACTCACTTACAGATGTACAGCTGTAACTATGAAACTGAGTGACCAATTACCTGCACAAAATCCCAAAGTAGTAAGCAGGCATGGACTCCCAGCCGGGCCTTATTGCATACATTATTGTCAAAAGTTTACATACCCCAATGGAAATGTTTAATTTCTAGAAATTTCTCAAAAACAAATAATTATAGGAAAAATCTTTTGTAGCAAAAGGAAAAAAAAGTTAAAAGAAATAGATATCTACAATTATTTATTTCAGCAATTTTTTTTGCAAAACTCCAAAAATGCTAATTCAAAAGTATTCATACCCTTTGATGCTATGATAGTATTGTCTACAAGGTGCCAGAAATTTCAAGCTGATAATGCAGAACCTAATTCTAGAAAAGTCTAGAAAATGCTGGATTGTAGATGAACATTCTTAGAGAGTATAAAAGGGTTAGGCATAGGATGATTGCTGTCATTACCAATAAGTCAATATGGAAAAAAGTAAAGAGCTATCTGAAGACCTTAGGTAGAAAATTATTTATTGTAATAAAGCTAGAGAAGGATACAATAAGATTTCCAAGCATCTGAGTACCCCAATTTCAACTATTGTTTCTATTATCAAGAAGTACAAGACTCATTATGTCACAACGCTCCCTTGGTCTGGAAAAAAGAAGGTTCTTTCACCAAGAACAAGTAGAATTGTGAGGTAGGTTAATAACAACCCGAGATTGAATGCAAAAGATATTCAAAGTGAATTGGCTGCAAGTGGGACTGGGGTTTTCCTCATCCACAAAAGCAAAACTTTAACTACAAAAGATTTTTCCTATAATTATTTTTTTTTCGAGAAATTTCTAGAAATTATATAAATTTCCTTTGGGGTATGTAAACTTTTGACTACAACTGTGTGTGTGTATATATATATATATATAAATAAATATATATATATATATATATATATATATATATATATATATATATATATATATATATATATACAGACGTGCTCAAATTTGTTGGTACCCATCCACAAAAAACGAAGAATGCACAATTTTCTCTGAAATAACTTGAAACTGACCAAAGTAATTGGCATCCACCATTGTTTATTCCATATTTAATAGAAATCAGACTTTGCTTTTGATATTTTATTCAACATAATATTGTAAATAATAAAACAAATGAAAATGGCATGGACAAAAATGATGGGACCGCTAACCTAATATTTTGTTGCACAACCTTAGAGGCAATCACTGCAATCAAACGTTTTCTGTAGCTCTCAATGAGACTTCTGCACCTGTTAACAGGTAGTTTGGCCCACTCTTCCTGAGCAAACTGCTCCAGCTGTCTCAGGTTTGATGGGTGCCTTCTCCAGACTGCAAGTTTCAGCTCTTTCCACAGATGTTCGATAGGATTCAGATCAGGACTCATAGAAGGCCACTTCAGAATAGTCCAATGTTTTGTTCTTATCCATTCTTGGGTGCTTTTAGCTGTGTGTTTTGGGTCATTATCCTGTTGGAGGACCCATGACCTACGACTGAGACAGAGCTTTCTGACACTGGGCAGTACGTTTCGCTCCAGAATGCCTTGATAGTCTTGAGATTTCATTGTGCCCTGCACAGATTCAAGGCACCCTGTGCCAGGTGCAGCAAAGCAGCCCCAAAACATAACCGAGCCTCCTCCATGTTTCACTGTAGGTATGGTGTTCTTTTCTTTGAAAGCTTCATTTTTTCGTCTGTGAACATAGAGCTGATGTGACTTGCCAAAAAGCTCCAGTTTTGACTCATCTGTCCAAAGGACATTCTCCCAGAAGGATTGTGGCTTGTCAATATGCATTTTAGCAAATTCCAGTCTGGCTTTTTTATGTTTTTCTTTCAAAAGTGGAGTCCTCCTAGGTCTTCTTCCATGGAGCCCACTTTCGCTCAAAAAGCGACGGATGGTGCAATCACAAACTGACGTACCTTCACCTTGGAGTTCAGCTTGTATCTCTTTGGCAGTTATCCTTGGTTCTTTTTCTACCATTCGCACTATCCTTCTGTTCACTCTGGGGTCGATTTTCCTCTTGCGGCCGTGCCCAGGGAGGTTGGCTACAGTTCCATGGACCTTAAACTTCTTAATAATATTTGCAACTGTTGTCACAGGAACATCAAGCTGCTTGGAGATGGTCTTGTAGCCTTTACCTTTACCATGCTTGTCTATTATTTTCTTTCTGATCTCCTCAGACAACTCTCTCCTTTGCTTTCTCTGGTCCATGTTCAGTGTTGTGCACACAATGATACCAAACAGCACAGTGACTACTTTTCTCCATTTAAATAGGCTGAATGACTGATTACAAGATTGGAGACATGTGTGATACTAATTAAAGAAACTAATTAGTTTGAAATATCACTATAATCCAATTATTTATTATCTTTTCTAAGGGGTACCAACAAATGTGTCCAGGCCATTTTAGAATATCTTTGTAGAATAAGCAATAATTCATCTCTTTTCACAGCTTCTTTGCTTTATTCTATGACATACCAAAGGCATGCAAGTATACATGATAAAATAGCTTTTAATTTCATCACTTTTCAGGAGGAATGCAGCATTATTTCAATGAGCTGTAAGGGTACCAACAAATTTGAGCACATCTGTATAAATATATATATCAATCACACATTTCTATTCTCTTTGCTCTTATTGTACTCTCTCTCTCTCTCTCTGACCCACACACCAGTCTCCCAACAACTCTAGCCTGCATACCTGCTGGTTTTAAATACCTACCTTAACGAGTTCAGCTGTCCCTCGTTAAGAAACTAAATTGCTCCTAAGAGCCCTCTTTTGAAACTCCTAGGACTTCTGGGAAGTGTAGTTTTTCTATATGGCTAGTCCACACCCAGGGACTACATTTTCGTGACATGTGATAAAAGCTTCTTAAAATTCTCAGCCCGTAATATCTCCTGTCTATAACTTTTTCATACACTTTGCCAAATATCCTCCCCCTCAGCGTAGCCCCAACGGGTCGAGCGACCCCAAAAAGTAAACAATGAACCGGGGACAGACCATCTGCATTTCCCATCTTAGCCCCTGTACGGTGTTCAACAGTAAATTTAAAAGTCTGGAGACTGAGAAACCACTGGTAACCCTAGCATTCTTGTCCTTATTCTTGTGTATCCAGGTAAGGGGGGCATGGTCCATCATTAAAGTAAACTGTCTGCCCAACAAGTAATATTTCAGGGAGTCCAGTGCCCACTTAATCACAAGGCCCTCCTTCTCCACCACAGCATTGTTTTTCTTCTAATGCCGACAGTTTCCTGCTAAGAAAAAGAATGAGATGTTCCTTGCTGTTAATCAGCTGGGACAAAACCACCCCAACCCTACCTCAGATGCATCAGTCTGAAGGATAAGTTTTAGAAAAATCTGGAGTGGCCAATACTAGTTTGTGACAAAGTACATCTTGCAGTTACTTAAAAGCAATTTCAGCATCTGTATTCCACTTAATCATGAGTGGACCCCTCGCCCTTGTTAGATCAGTAAGCAGGGCTGCAATGGTAGCAAAGTTAGGAATAAATCTCCTGCAGTACCCTTTGATATCTAAAAAAGCGCATACTTGTTTCTTGGTCCTGGGTCGTAGCCACATTTGAATATCATCTTTACTAATTTGAAGTTTCACCACACCACCCCCTATTACATATCCCAAATATTTAGCTTCTTCTAAGCTAATAGAGCACTTTGTGGGGTTTGCTGTAAGACCAGCTTCCCTAATGGAGGACAGCACCAATTGTACCTTTTCTAGATGGGTGTTCCAGTCTGCACTGTGTATAACGTCATCTAAATAAACTGCAGCATAAGATCGATGGGGTCTAAGGCTTTTACCCATCATTCGTTGGAAAGTTGCGGGGGTGCCATGCAGGCCAAAGGGCAGCACGGTGTACTGGAATAAACCATCAGGGGTGGAAAAGGCTGTTTTGATTGATCAGACTCCCTTGATTTATCAGAGAGCGGTACCTGCCAATATCCTTTTATTAGGTCTAGGGTCGTAAGGAACCGAGCTGTACTGAGCCTATCAATGAGCTTGTCCACCCTGGGCATGGGATACGCATCAAATTGTGACAATTTAGCTTCCTAAAATCATTGCAAAAACTGAGGGACCCATCTGGCTTGTCAACTAATACTATAGGGCTAGACCACCCACTGTGTGACTCCTCAATCACCTCAAGTTCCAACATCTTCCTCACTTCCTCCCGGACTGCTGCCCTATGAGCTTCCGGTATACGATAGGGTTTTAGTTTCACCCACCTCCTTGGTTGTATTATGATATCATGTTGTATTACAGTGGTTCTTCTGCCCTACAAGCTCACGCACCTCCTGTTTCTGGCTATCTGAGATGGTGTCTGTGATTTTCACCTGGGACACACTGGAAAAATTATCAGAAGGGAAAGCTTCCAGTTACCAATGCCTCCCTGTCTTTCCACGCCTTGAGAAAGTTAACATGGTATAGCTGCTCGGGTTTCCTTTTCCCCGGCTGCCGCACTTTATAGGTGACCTCACTGATACGCTCAATAATCTCAAACGGGCCTTGCCAAGTAGCGAGAAGTTTACACTCTATGGTAGGGACAAGCACTAAAACCTGATTGCCGGGTTGGAAAACCCTCAGCCTGGCATTTTTATTACAGCTATACCACTGGGACTCCTGAGCTTGCAATGGGGTTAACTGCAGTGATTCGGTCCTGCATCTGTGCATTGTGTTCTATAACACTGTGATACGGGATGGGTTCTTGCTTCCACGTCTCTTTTGCTATGTCTAAAATTCCCAGAGGGTATCTGCCATATAGCAATTCAAAGGGTGAAAATCCTAAAGACGCTTGGGGAACCTCATGGACAGCAAACATAAGATACGGCAGCAGAAAACACCAATTTTTTCCGTCCCGACCTACCACCTTCCTAAGCATTGATTTTAATGTTTTATTGAACCTCTCCACCAGCCCACCTGTCTGGGGATAGTAGACGGTCATTCGTAACTGTTTTATTTGTAATAATTTAAATAGTTATTTTGTCACTTTCGACATGAAAGGAGTCCCCTGGTCAGTCAATATTTCCTTGGGAATGCCGCCTCTGCTACAAATTAACATTAGCTCTTTTGCTATTACTTTAGCTGATGTGTTGTGCAAGGCCACCGCTTCTGGATATCGGGTAGCATAATCCATGACAACAATATGTTGGTGCCCCATAGCGGATTTTGTTAGCAGTCTGACCAAACCTTCTGAGAGCTCGGTCTCAGGTTTTGTCAGTTCCCAAATGCCCTCCCAGTAAATGCTCATGGACTAACTTTAACACGGTGTGCCGGAAAGGGTTTGGTACAACTAGTTGTTCAACAATGTCTACTCCCAGTTTATCTATCCAATTATAACAAATTGTTTTTCATTGCAAAATGGGGAAATGTAATGGGGACCCCATCAATAACATGTACTTCCCCCAGGCATGGGTTAAGATGAGGCCACGTGTTTGTGCCGTCCCAAAGTTTACTGGCCTTACACCTAAATCGTGGAATTCTACTGTATTCTCAGATTCATGAGAGGGGGCTGGAGTTTCAGTATCTCCTCCTACCATTACATCTAAGGGAGTGTGAGGCTTACTATATTTCATTTTTCACCCCAAGTTTAATTTCTCTTGTGTCTTGTATGCGTAGGTTTAGCTTGCCGTTTTTTCCATTTAGATTTTCTGACTTTCACGTTTTGCAACATGAGGTCAGAATCAGTAAAAGGAAATAAAGTCAAAATGCTTTCACTCAACAGTTAAATTGTCACCGCAGCAGTTTTATTGTGCAGGGTCAATTTGCCCCTCTTTTCCGATAACTTTGCAAAGTCAGGGAAGTCTCGACCCAATATCACGGGATACAGAATGGTGGGAACAGCACCGACTTTACAGACCTGGTGTCGGTCTGTATGTGGACAACAGCTGTGGGGTTAGGGTGGGTGTCCCCATGTATGCATGTGATATTGAGCTTGTGATACTTATCCAATTTGTTTTGTCTCTATTAACTTGTCAGAGACCAAGGTTGTCATGCTCCCCGAATTGAGCAATGCTTCCACTTTGTAGCATTAATATAGTACTGTTACCATATACACACGCATTGCATCATAATAAAAATGTGCATTTGGGAAAGGAGAGGAAGACTCATGAAATTAGTTGGCGACTTAAGTTGATGAGAAGCAATTACCCTCCACATTACAAATTAAACTGGTGTGCTGCTTTTTATGAGAAAATTGAGAAAAGGCAAGACAACACATTTTAAAAAAATACCTACGATATATTCATAAGTGAAATGGAATTAATACTGAGCCGCAGTCAGATGATAAATGTGCTGCGAGTGTCCGTGGTCTAGACAAATAGTTTAACACAAAAGAATAGCCTCTATCAGCTTAAATATTATACTCAAGACATGTTCATAATAATATAAAAAAATGCAAGTGTTTCTAATTCCCTATGCAGCTGGGACACGTTTTATAGTCAATTTAACAGATTTTAAGTCAGTCTTCAGCTACAGTCAGCCAAATATTCAATATTTTTTTTAACAATATGCCAAATCCTTAAAGTTCCTTCTAATACAACACTTAATTGTACACATACAAAATCTACTGGGTATTAAATCTGTAACTTTGCTCTACTTATTAACATAGAAAAACACATAAAGGGGCCAACATATTTTTCTGGTTTCTATTTTATGCCAAACTTATTTAGCAAGTTTTGCGACTCTGACTATCTTTTCCAATGTAATTATAATTGAAAACAGTTTTTTTTCATTCTCATGCAGTAAACTAAACTGTTGCAACATTTAATCTTAGGCTTTTTCAGAAACATATTTTTCAAAACTGAAATGCAAACATTTTGTATGAAATGTAGTCTACTTAACTGTGTTAACATCCCTTTGTGGACAGTCATTCAAACATGCATCCTGGTAAAAAAAAAGTAAAACTAAAGAAATATTCAGAAATTGTGAAATTCAACTCTACATTAGTAAAACACTGTTCCACATTTGATAATGCATTTTAAATGTAATAAAATAAACTACTCCAGTCATCAGAAAGGATTAAAACTGGGCAGGGGGGTGAGGTGGGAACCAAAACCAGGTTCTAGTTAGGGCTAAATGCCTGTGGCTAAATGCCAGAAACAGCAGAAATAAATTGCTAGAACTAGAAGCACAAGTCAACTGAAAAGTTGGAATCACAGAAACTTGGATTAGCTGTGAAGAGAAAAATTCCACATAATAGCTATAAGCTATTACAAAAAGATAGACTACATAGGAGAGAAGAAGGTGTAGCTCTATTTGTTAGGGAATGAAGTAAAAAAAAAAAAGAAACACTGATTTATCTCAGTCTACAAACCAAAGCAAGTCTATCTGGCTAGAGCTGTTAGGTAAAAGCACTCAAGTTTTTTTTTTTTTTTTTTTTCTATTGGGGTATGTTACAGAAATGATCTCAAATTATTATATAAACCAATTCAAAATGCATGTAGGGGCAAGAATATTGTAACCATGGGTGATTTCAATTTTCCCAATATAAACTGGGAAAATCCAGTGGGATATGGTAAGGTAGAAAGTGAACTGACTGATGCAGTAAATGACTGCTTCCTGACCCAGTGTGACAAAAACCTGACAAGGGACAGATCAATTATATATCTGGTGTTCACAAACAACCAGGACATGCTATGTAATATAGAAGTAGTAGAACACTGAGGTCAAGTGATCATAACATGGTTCAATTCAAAATTACCTGGGACTCCAGGAAAAAGGCTGCACAAACTAAAGTGTATAATATCAGAGAGGGATGGGACAGGAACTGAAAAGACTGTGCAGGGAATTTGGAGGATATGACAGTTGAAGTTCAATGGAACAGATTTAAAGTTATAATGCAAGACATGCTGGACAAGTATATACCTAAAATGAATAAGACCGCGTTTAGCAAGCAGTCAACAAGGATGGTTAAACAGATCAATAAAAATAAACTTAAAAAAACCCAGCTGTATATAACTAACAGGAAAGATGGAAGAGGAAACAATTGGCAAGAATATAGGAGTATGCTTAAACAGGTAAAAATAGATAATACCATAACATGCACAGATATGATTTATCCAAGGTTGCTTAAGAAAACAAGGGTAGAAATAAGGAGACCACTGGCTACTATCACGAATAGCTCTATAGAAACAGACGAGATCCCTGAAGACTGGAAGCTTGCAAATGTTGTGTCAGTTAAAAAGGGGGATAGGACAGACCCAGATAATTATAGACCTATTAGTTTAACTTCCGTAACATGAAAAATGATGGAAGCAATATTAAGAGGCAAGACTGAAGACTATTTATACAGTAAAAAATATTATAGGGGATAGCCAGCTTGGGTTCAGAAGAGGGAGGTCATGTTTGGCTAACCTACTTGACTTTTTTGAGGATGTTACAGCTAATGTAGACAATAGAAACTTATGATATAATTTATCTTAATTTTCAAAAAACCTTTGACAATGTCCCGAATAAAAAAAAAAAGACTTATACAGTACGCAAATTAAAATCAGAAGGCATACAGGGAAATACATGTAATTGGATAAAGAACTGGTAAAAAAACAGAAAGCAGAGAGTGATTTTGAGAGATGTAAAATCAGATTGGGGAGGATGTACTTAGTGGGGTACAACCAGAGTCTGTACTTGGACCCTTACTGTTACTTGGACCAAGATACACATTGTCTAATTTGCAGAAGATAACAAACTTGGTGGAGTAGTGGACTCTGAACCCACAGCCCAGCTAATTCAAAAGGCTTTGGACCTTTGAATTTAATCTGGCTTTGTAATGTTAATAAATGCAAAGTACTGCATATTGGCCTTAATAATCCATGTTATAAGTATAAAACTAACAAGATGGAAATAGGGGACGAGGACATTGAAAAGGATCTTGCGGTTACAGTTGAGTCACCATTAAAAGTATCTCGCCAATGAGGTGAGGCAATTAAAAAGGCAAATAGAATGTTAGGCTGTAATGTAAAAAGCATGGAATACAAGTCTAGAGAGGTTATGCTAACGTACAACGGCCTAGTTAGACCCCACCTAGAATACTGTGTGCAGTTTTGGTCACCTCACTACAAAAAACACATCATTGCACTCGAGAAGGTACAGAGCAGGCAATTCGGCTGATCTATGGACATAATAACATGAGCTATGAGGACAGGTTAAAATAATGAAATCTCTTCAGCCTAGAAGAAAGAAGGGACTTGATTGAAGTCTTTAAAATCATAAATGGTATAGACAAAGTTAACCCGAGACACTACTTTAGAACAGAAGGTAGGAAGCAGGTAAAGTAATAGGGTCTAAAACACTGGACACATTAAAAAATACTATATTCTGCTTTTAAATTAGTTCCGCCCAGTAGGGGAAAATGGTGTGCTAACCATTTTCCCATGAGCCATGATGGGCCGAGTGGCCTTTTCTCGTTCTCAAACATTTCTTATGTTCTTATAAAGCAAATTAAACATTTACTGAATTAATTTAGTGCCCGGTATCTGTGTTCATTAAATGGTTAAAGTAAATGGCTAAACGTTTAGTAGTAGTCATCGTAACTGAAGAGTTTGCATGTTGACAGCCCTAGCTGGCAGTCAGGTTGATATTCAAGACTTCACAAATTATTGATGCTTCAGGTTGAACGGTCTCAGAAGTGATTATACCGTGATTTTCAACTCCAACTGCCTTCATAGAAGACTGGCCAAGTGGACCTACTCACAAATTAACAGTGTTATGGCAAGTGTTTCTCATTTTGTCCAACCCCTGCATATTGTGTGGCTTAGGTTACGTTTCTTAATAGTAGCCTAACCAAGACTTCTTAAAATATATTTTAAAACAGAATAAAACCTTTTGTGACAATTGTGTTTTTGTTCCAAGCCAGTTAGAAAGACACAATTAAATGTTTTTTTGTAAACATAATGGGCTTGATTGTTCATTCTTTGCATTAAGGAGAACTAGCCTTATATGGTTTTAGGTGGTGGGATTGAGTTGATGGGGGGTAGGGAGAGGAAAGAAAGGGCTGCCACAGTTTTTAAATGGTGCTTGAATGTGTAATGCGCCCCAAGTGCCCAGAACTGCCTCATTTTCTGTATGTGTTGCGCTGAGTGTACACAGGGTGCTAATGGGCAAAAAGCTTTATTATTTTATTAATATGATTGCTTTTTTTCACCCTCTACATTGCTAAAAGGGCAGCAGTGTGGCGTAGTGGTTAGGGCTCTGGACTCTTGACCGGAGGGTTGTGGGTTCAATCCCTGGTAGGGGACACTGCTGCTGTACCCTTGAGCAAGGTACTTTACCTAGATTGCTCCAGTAAAAACCCAACTGTATAAATGGGTAATTGTATGTAAAAATAATGTGATATCTTGTAACAATTGTAAGTCGCCCTGGATAAGGGCGTCTGCTAAGAAATAAATAATAATAATAATAATAAAACACTGTGCCCCATTCAGTAAGACATTTAGAGTATCATAAAAAAAATTAGAACAAAAATAAAGCTTCCCCTATAGCATCATCAATGGGGTATGGCATATCATTTCATATGGTTGGGTAAACTGGAGTAATATGGAAATGTGAAAAAAGATCTGTCTTGTTGATATGTCCAGAGGTTAAAAACAATGTGGCATCAAAAGGTTTAATTTTACGACCCATAATGAAACTTTACTAAGAGAATCATAGAACACAGCTTGTAAAGACGCTGCCTGAATCCGAGTGTTCTATATCAAATATATATTTTCAAATAACATGGAACTGAAACGGTTCATCTTCATTGGACACCACCTGACATTTTATGGAGAGAATCAAAGAATTCAGCTGTGTACCAACTATAAACACCATGGGGCAGGATTTTCAAAAAACAGTGTTATTGTATTGAACTCATGGTACAGTAACAAGAGCTTTGGTAGCAAGTGATTTTCAAACAAAATGTGTTAATTAAATCAATCAATGCTTTGAAACTGAGTCGATGAGGTCGTTAGTTAACGCATTTCTTGTTAAAAAGCTTAATTGTCGCAGGTCACATACATCACTTCCTGGCTGAACGACTAAATAAGGGGAACTTGTTAATCAAAATGCATGTTAAAGAGATCAAGAAAAATGAACGGAAGCATAATTTCCTGTTATGGAAACTACTAGCGTACAGCGAGACGGCTCTCTCACCTGCGAGCAGCAGTCAACTGGAAATTAAATCTATTTTGTAAACTTCTTTGCTGACTTTATAAGCATTTGGGTGACCAAGTATAGATTACCTTCATTATAAATAAAAAACGTGATTTGGTATCATTTATTGATAACGCTATTAATAATAAATTAATTATGATTATAGCAGAAGTTTTTAAGTATTCTGTAAATATTTCGTCTAATAGTTAAAAAGTACAATGTGGGGCTGTCAGGTCTTGTTTAAAAAAAATATCAGCATGGACATTATATACAAACCAATGGAATACTGTGTGTGTGTTTAATAGAGAGAGAGAATACATGCATGTCTCCAGTCATGTGGTTTTCACAATTATGTTGCCTTAAGTTCTAGCCCAAATTGTAGATATTGTATATTAGCATATTTATTACTGTCATAGCCTTATCTTTTCACCTATTGATTCGCCCCATTGCCACTGTACTTTATGAATCCATGCATCCCTTCCTGCGATGTCATCGGGCAGTGTGTTCTGGGCTTAAAGTTACAAATTGTTAAAACAAGTGAACAAATCTCATTCATAACCACAAGTATATAAAAGTCTAAAATATTTCCATAACTACAAATATTGAATTATCTAAGTAGTCTCTGTATCGTCAGCGTCACAGCCGCGGTCTATTACATTTTTGTTCCTCCTCCTTTTCCAAGTGCAAATTATGACAATTAACACAGATTTGCTTTTAAATTCCCACGCAAACAAAATAAATAGTCACAAGAAGCACTGCTCGTTAAGATACTAACAGAAATCACGTTGGCATGATTATTTAAAAATGAGATAGGCATAACGACTGCTTGAAAATGCCAAAATCAGTGCTACAGACCGATTTGTTGATTAACACTGGAGTTATCATTTACAATCTTTTGAAAATCCTGCTCCATATGTCAAAGCATGTGGTCTGTATAAAGTTAAAGCAATGCAGAAGTGATAGTGTTCATTTTTAATTGCAACTGGTAACAGAACTTAAATAAGAAAATCTAAGAATACAGCTATAACTAAGTTCAAAGGTCACATGACCATAATATGGCAGCCATGGTCAGAGGTTAATGTCATGGTCACCAACACATAAACATGTAGTGTTTCCATAACTCTGAAAACATGAACTTACTTCTTAAAATCATTTCTGACATGAGGCTTTGACACTAACAGAGGAAACTTTATAAAAAACTGCCCAAGAACTAGGTAGCAAACACATAGCAGAAATGTCATCCACTTAAGTTTGCCATGCCTCTAACAATAAGACTAAGAATAAGATAACATTGTCCCAAGACTAACTTTGCACCGGTGCAAACAACTAAACAAAAAAAAAAACTATTAAATGCATACCGTTCAAATTATTTTAATAAGTTTGCAGTTCTTCCATGGGCTGTGGTAGGCTAATGCCTTGCTGTTTTAGGATCTACTTTTATGTTTAGCTAGGAATTTACCAAATGCAAACTATAATATACTGATAGATGCCTGAAAATGTTAATTAAAGACAGAAGTTTGTGGCATGATTTTGCAATCATAATATGTAGAATAAGCATTAAATGTATGGCTTTATTTCCATGTATTATTTAGATGATTATAATAAAAAAGGGAAAGGAAAATCATAACACAGATTACTTCTATTCTAGAATAGAGAATAATTCCATATTTAATTAATTTTAGTTTTTATGAATGCAATGCTTAAAGGCAATATATTTTAGCATGCTGTATAAATAAGGCCCTGTGAAAATCACAGAAATTTTCTTTAGAATTCACGACAATGTCACGGGTAAAGTATTGTATTTCGCGGAATGCGTACAGAACTATTTTATAGATTATGTGTACAGATTATTATTATTTTTTAAAAACATCAAATATAGAGACAAATGCATCATCAAAATCAATGTCAAAGTTATTCAAGCACTTTATAATAGCTTTTGAAAAGGTGTTGTAATTAACAGCCTGTAGGTAAAATGTATCTGCAAGGACAGCATTCAGTTCTAGTATGTCAGATGCATGTTCACCATTTAGGTCTTGCAAAACAAATACAATGTGTAACCCATACTGATCTTAGGCATCAGTCGACTCGTCTGTGACCACTAACAGCAACCAGACCAATTCCATAATCTCCTGCTTGTGATACTCGGCAAATTCAGGTAAGAATTTATGTCTCAGCTGGGCTGATGAAGGAATCACTCCACCATGTGCTACACTCAGTCTGAAGAATTTACAAATGCCTCAGTTCAAAATTTAATGTGTTTCAGGCTTCACGGTTTTCAGTGGACTTTTGGAACATGGAAGTCACCGTTTTTTGTTTCTTTTCAAGTAAAGCAGTCGCAGTACTGCTCTGGATTTCCACCTTTCTCTTTCAGTGAATACTTGAATCTAAATACCTGTCAACAGCTGATTCTCGGTAATGATCTACAGTAATGTTGCAGGGCTTAGAGAAGCGCTTGCCTCCATCGCTGTGTAAACTCCTGCTGGATACTGATTTACGTGATCTGCTGCAGACACATTTTTAGCCGTTTTAGAGACATCCATTTTCTTGTTTAGAGTGTTTTATTTTTTAATTTCCCGCCTAGATTGCATATAGTCACATGATCACAGCACTATGTGCATGGCGAATAGTACACGCAGGCACACAGCAGAGCTGTACAATTTCGTTAATGTGATTTGTTTTGTATGAAATACAAATAATAATTATGAAATTTATAATAAATAAAAATCATGGTATTGGGCTAATTTCACAATTTCTGCGCAGCCCGCGAACGATTTAAATAGGGCCTTATGTATAAAATATAGAAATAAATTAATGTACCTGATCTTAATTTTGTATATTAGCGTTTATTAGAATGTATCCAGAAATTTAGATGGGGAATTCATTCAAAACAGTCAAAATGTCAACTTTAAACCTTATCTTTAAAGAATAGGCGACACAACAAATGAAACTCGAATGAAAAAAATATATATGTGGTTTCATTAAGAAATCATATAGTATGGCTCTAAACTGTCGAGAGAAATACATTTCAGTTTTTCAATCTATTCCTAAGCTTTATAAAAAAAAAAAAAACGTTAGGTTATTATCATAACCCTGATTCTTTGAAATACAAATATAAGCATTACTGAATGGCTGTTTACCTCCTAAAGAACAGGCTCCTGAATACTTATACCAAATCTGCTCTTTGAGCCTGTGACACAGTCATAACCCCGCTCCGAGGGATCAAAAAGACTGCAGTCACAGATCTCAGCATCATTTTTCCTTCAAGCCTGCTGCGAATAATGAACGCAGCAACCTTGAAGGTTAATGGTTACATTTCAATTTCAGGGAACCAGGGTTATGATAATAACTGAACGTTCCTTTCAAGTACAAAATGTAACCATTACTGAATGGGTGAGTATACCCAAGCTGTCGCAAGGGCAGGCTACATCGTCACAAGGGCAGGCTACATCGTCACAAGGGCAGAACAACCGGAATGCTACAAGGCTAAGCCGAGAGGCTGCCTTGTGCATCACCATTCGGTACTCCAGTAACAAGTAGCTAGGGTGAAAAATTGAGGGATAATTTCACCTCTATGCCTGTGGGATTTCCCCTGGTCAAAAAGGTTCTGCAAAAATGTCATTATAATTGCCATGGAACAAGTCGTGGGGTCGAACCCACGAGGCGACACCACATCTGAAAGACACCCCACTTGCACCCATACTGGGAATGCGTGGACGCTGCCCTGGCATTCTGTAGGGTGTCAATAACCCTGTTGGCAAGCTGACGGCTCAAATATAGCCATTCAGGGGCCAGACACAGAGCTGCAGGCTAGATGGGTCAGGCTGCCATAAGGTCCCTCGCGCCTGGCTGAGCATGTCGTGGTGCATCGGCAGTCTCCAAGGCTGGCCTCTCAGGAGCTGCATCAAGGTTGAAACCCAGATTCTTCGGGGCCAGTATGGGGCTACTAAAAGCACCTTGGGCTGGTCCTGCCTGATTTTCTTCAGACACAACGGGAGCAG
Source organism: Acipenser ruthenus (assembly GCF_902713425.1). Taxonomy (NCBI): domain Eukaryota; kingdom Metazoa; phylum Chordata; class Actinopteri; order Acipenseriformes; family Acipenseridae; genus Acipenser; species Acipenser ruthenus. Next base: position 23,201,815 of record NC_081192.1, read on the forward strand.
CACGAGTGGTGGAAGGATGCCTCAGCCACTGGTGTGTCAACGCATCTATTCCCAGCGGTTCCCAACCTCCTATTATGAAGAATCAGAGGGGAAAGTGGATTGATTCACGGTAGGCAAAGAGGTTTATCTCTGCTCTCCCCAACCTCTCCCAGATGAGGCTCATAGGGGGCCACAACCCATTTCATCACCCCGGGCAAATTAACTGCCCAAAGTGAGAGGTTCTCATGTGCCTACAACAAAAGCTTGCGAGCCACGCGATTGAGACTGGGTGCCTGCAGGCTACCCTGGTGATTGCGGACAAGCACATCTCCCTTGAACCTCCTGAAAAAAATTCTGCAAGGCCAGGTAAACTGCCTGCAGCTCTAATACATTGATGTGGAAACCCTTACATGGGGGGTTCCCACACACCTTGTACACCTCGTCCATTACACACAGCGCCCCAGCTCAGGATGGACGCGTCCTTGGTGTCGACCTCCCTTCTGGTGATACTGCCCAGCGCTACACCTAGGCGTAGATGGGCCGGTTGTGTCCACCAAGAGAGTGCCTTTAGACAGAGCTGGGACACTGTCAATAGGCAGTTGCAGTTCAGCGTGGGCTGGAAGATCTGTTAGTGCTAAAAGAGCTCCAAACAGGTGGCTATTCTTTGTGCAGCATGGACCCTGAGTCCAAGCACAGTCTGAGATAGGAAGTTGTCTGGAAGGCCCAACCGTTGAAGGTGGCCGGTGACAAGTTCCGTGTGGGCCTCTGCCTGAGATGCAGACTAGGCACAAATTAGTTGAGTATGCTGATGCCTTTGAGTCTCAATGGGGCTAAAACAGCTTCCATGCACTTCGAGAATGCACATGGAGTATGCAGAGGCCAAATGGCAAGACACAGAACTCGTATGCGGTTCCCTAAAACACATCAAATGCGAAATATATACAGATATAAGCAACTATGTACTTATCCGAACAAGGTTCTCCAATCAGGTCAGTCCTGAAAGGAAAAATGGCACCCATTCACTAATAGTTACAGTCTGCATTCTTCAAGTAAATAAACGATTCCGTCCTCATTCCCTCCTATCATTCCTTCAAAATCTTGCATGACGATATTTCTGAAAGCATTAAAAAGCTTGTCTTGATTTTGCGATCTAGAAATGCACAGCTTCTGCAGGTCAACAGACGATTAATTTCTAAATTCTGTGAACCAAATATCAATAGCTTAAATAATCATGCAATACATGATGAACCTATGCGTATTGTTACTTTGAGATTTTACTGCTTATTCATTAACTTTTCTCAACATATTAAAGTGGTTATCTAAAGACGTTTTGTTATGTTTACAATTGGGAAAGGTAGCCAATATTCAGCTATGAATAAAAGTGTCACGCCATTTATTGATCACAAGATTTGAAGATTAACCTAGATTTAGCCAGTGTGGGGCCTTCAGACAATCACTACCTTAAAATGTATTCCCTTGGCATCAATGTTCACGCAATTAAATATTCACCAAAACACTTATTTTACTAGCCTCATATGATTCATTCAAAACCAAAAGTATAAATCTCCACAAGACATACATCACACTAATTAACTTTCAATAATTCAGTTTTGCTATCAATAGTCACCCCAAGTCCCATTAATTATATATTACAGCACCATGTTCGGCTTCAAGTAAAACTTCAAGTAAATAGAATTCTTCTCTTGTCATAGGACTAGCGTAAGTTTGTAATCCAACATCCTTGCTTGAGTTTCAAAATGTAATACAATTGTGGTGGGTAATGACCTGAAAGGCTGCATCAAGATTAGCTGAGACAATCCAACAGTTTATTAATTGTGCATGACACATTTTGGACTGTATATGTTTATGTAACCTATATTGGATAACCTGGGCTTTCTGTACTGTACATGACTGTGGCAGGGTGAGGAGGCCTGCACATGAAAAGGGGGCAGGGCAAAGCCAAGCCCTGCCATAAATGTATTGTTTATTTTTTGAACGGGGTACAGTGCAATTTATTATTTTGTATGTGTTTTATTATTATTATTATTATTATTATTATTATTAATTTATTTATTTATAAATGTGATGGCGAAGCCGTGTATTTTGTATCGTCTTATAGTGTGGATGGGAAGCCCCATCCACATTTTAAAAAAACTTGTGCAGAAGGTGACCATCTCCCGAGTTAATTGTTGCTAATTGGGAGATGGTCACCTGCATATAAGCCTGCAGTTCTCCCTGCTCAGGGGGGGTGTTCAGAAGAGAACAAGAGAGAGCGAGGAGGAAAAGGAAAAGAAAAAAAAAAAAGATCAACATAGGGTCAGTGAAAGCAATCTGCCCAGCCTGACCTGTGTGTTTGGTGTTTTGTTTTGTGTTTGTGATTTGTTTTTGTTTGAATATTTATTTTGCTCTGTGAGCAGTGTTTTTGTTAAAATATTTTATTTATTTTTGTTATTTAAAAATAAACAGTGCACGCCGCGTCTTTTGCCCTGCAGTACCTGCCTTTGCTTTCTTCCTGCATCTGGCCTGACGTCACCTCGTCAGCCATCCTGTCACAATGACAAACTTACATGCAACACAACTGTGTACTACAATGATACCATTTTACATGATCAATAAACAATATTATCAAGCTTCCCTGAGTTTTGGTTTGATTTCAACTCTTAAGCCTCCTGGGCACTTATTCAACAGTCTCGAATACACTTGTAAATCCACACCAAGTCATCTTTCCATCACTTTCACAATTAAATGTAGCCCCCCCCCCCCCCCCCCCAAAAAAAAGGCTAGTACAGAACAATCACTTTATCAGATCATGACAAAAATTACACCCCCCCCCCCCCAGAAAACACAAATGACTGCACACTTTCTATATTATCTGGAATGACATTTGAGTAAATGTAATTTGTAATGCAGTACCCAAGTATCCACTGCAGTGCAGTCATTGAGATTATTGAAATGATAGTTATGCTAGATAATCTATCAACCCAAACTGTAGAACCTGGTCCAATCTCGTCTATATTAAAATTACCTTCAATGCAAGAAGCCATTATTCTTCCTTTTTCCTTCATAAGTTTGATGAAGGGTAAATGTGCCTTCTGTATTGAATGGTTAGTTATATTCTTCTGATCAAAACCTACATAGCCAATAAGAAACTAAGGCCTTTTAATAAGACAGTATAAAAAAAGAGTACATTTTGTACACAGGAACACTCAAGTAAAGCTTTGGAAAAAAAAAAAGTGTATATATAAATTACAAATACAGCAAAAAGAATTGCATAAAAAACATAGTAGTGTGGACATTGTGCTACCTTGGGTCTTTTTCCACTGGGTGTTTGATTAAATGTTAAACCTCTGATTGAGAACTCACTTAACACAGATGATGTTTTCCTTTAACACACCTTAAACATGATCTCTCTTCCTTTTAACAAAATCAGTAACATTTTAGAAAGTACACAAAGAACATTATCAAAGGACAATGATTGCAGGTCAGTGCATGATTACTAAAGAAGGATATAACATACTTACTCCTGTAATTCTAGACGATCTCGAAGCTGATTAAGAAGTGCTTGCTGATTAACAGAATGATTCTGTTGTGTCTGAGCAGGGGAAAGAATACAACAGTTCTTAACTTTTGGAACAGCACAATACTTATGATAATATACACAACTCAAATACATAGTGTAACTTGATCACCTCCCCCCCCCCCCCCACACAAATAACAACAAGATAAAATCTGAGTATTTCAATAGACTACTCAGAACACAATAAAATGAATAGATAAAATAATTGTATTATGTGCGTAACATCATAGACATGCATCTGAACACGAGACCCATGAAAATCAAAACGCTTCTAGGCTTGGTCTCTGGAGATCAGTTTTTCATACAATTTGGAAATTGTCCGTATGAATTTCTCAGTGTCGAGTATGGGCCCCTCTGATGTTCCACAAGTGTTTTATTGGATAAAGGTCCAGACTTTATGCTGGCCAGTCCATAACCGCTGTAAATCTCCTGCTCAAGATAATCCATGCCATCCTGGCAGTCAGTATTACAACAGCATTACCTTGCATCAGAACAAACTCAGGGCCAACTGCACCAGCAAATGTTCTTACTACATCTGTTTCTCAAAGTTTGGTCACTTATAGTGATTCCAGTTGCTGCCCTGAAGTGGATATTAAGCCCATGTGTATTGAACTTGCAATTTCTCAGTGGCATTCTGTGTAGACATCAGCCACTGAATGGTGTGGTTGACCTCCCACAACCTTGTCGAGGATGTCTAGTGTACAAACCTGTGGTTTGATAGCATATTGACAATCTGGAAACAACCAAAGGGGTCACAGCGAATTGACCAGCTACACATCTTTTTGCTAGTTTCACAGACAGTGATTAGCCCAACATTAGTGCTAATCAGGGTCTGTGAAACCAACTGTTTGTGTATCCCCAGAATTCAGTCAGAAATTTTGGTCTGCCACCACATCATTAGAGGTCACGATTCACAAACCAACAACAACAAATTATGTTATCACCTGAGCAGCCATTTGACTAATGATCAAATCTGAAGTGTAAATGAGGACACCTGCTTTTAAGGGAGGACAGCTGGTGCAAATGCATCATGCATCAAAACTCTACATGACTATGTTCATGGTGTTATTTTTGCTATATTTAATGTTTGCTCCATTCATGTTTTGAGTAGTGTACATTATACTGTGTTAACACACATGAACCCCAATACAATTGGACAGTGTTACTCATGAATCGGATTAGCAATTTAACTGGTGATGTTTTAAAAAGCAGCAGCACATTTCAGGACATCCTGAACATGTCTGCATTGTTTACTTAAAAAATGCATGATCAATTTACCTTCAGACATTCCTTTTCTACTTTATTTTCTTCCATTTCTGCTTTCAAGTTCTTAAGTTCACTTTCCAGGGCTTCTTTGGTTTCTTGCAAATGACTAAAGAAAAAAAAACAACAAAGCAAACATTACAGATCCTGGTACACAAGTATCCTAACAGACTTGTATAATGTATAATCAGCCAGTGTGCTAAATAAATCACGAGAAGCTGCTCTATTCAATTACACAAAATTATACTCATTAAAGGACTTATTCATAGTAACGGTAATTACATTTTGATCTAATTAGTGCCTGATCAACAAAGCAATATATTTCAAAGACTACACCAAAGCCTACCAGCATGTGTCAGGGTTCAACCGTTTAAAATGGTCCATTCCTTTCATTTTTAACAGATAGCATGAGAAAGATGGATAGGTAACAAACAATTAAAGAGGACCCATTTCGACCGATGCACCTTGACACTACTGGTAAGCTCTCCTGTACAATGAAATCAACTGACCTATAACACTTGCAAGAAACAATGTAGTTGAAGGTTAGTTAAGTGTAGGTCAGTTCCATTACACTTGAGTTTTTTTGTGTTTTAATTCCTTTGTTTTAATTTTATCATCACTAACTCAACTTCCAGAAGTACAGCCAAATACACTGATGCGTCCACTTGCCTTATCTATACATTTCTTATAAATATTTCCTTTTTGGGCAGTAACCTTTCCATACAACCCTACGTTAAATATCACTTTTGTCTTTTCAGTGTTTGATCATTTCTCAACTGTTTGCTGTCTGTATCTAGCCTGTAAAATATGGAAGGGGTTAAGAGCTTAACTATTACGGAAACAGGATATTTCAAATTAACCTACCTTCTGGCAATGTCACAGAATTAAAGTGACATATGAAATAGACACAGAGAGAAGATTTTATTTAAAAATGTGCACATAATCTTCATATGTAGATTTGTTTTGTAAGTTGTTTTGAAAGACAAAGGTGAACTAAATGGCCAATTATCCAGAAAAAAATACTACAAAGGAACTTTGTTTTTCTAACACAAAGGTTGTTTTTTTTCAACATAAAGAGGAGCCATTTTTTTTACACAAGAAACAGTGACACCCCATCTGCAATTTAGAATATTAATGAAAACACAGTATACTGGGCTGCTGTGCTGTTTTCCCCAAAAATATTGACTTCAATGAACTCATCATGACACATTTAATGAAACACCAATACTCCCAAACACATTTGTGTATTATCAGAATCAGAATCATCAAATTGAAAACAATGACAAGCTCAGCATGATTGCAGATATTTTCCTCTTTTAGAAATGTGCACGAAATTGAGGGACATCATTGATCCCTGTATGCGATGCATGGAATATGTCACAGCTATATAATAAAATATATAAGCCATCAGGTAAGGTTGTCATTTGCCCCTGTTGATTCAGGATGCTGAATTCCTGAATCCCTTTGTGTTTGATTACAAAGTATTTTATCTCAGGATAAATATGACCTCCTTAGTACCAGCACATATTAACATACTGCTGTTTTATTGAGAAAGAAAACTGCAACTGATTTTAAAAACAAGTCAAACAGTAATAATCTGTATCAACTTTCATGTTAACATTCACTGTTTCATATAGACGTAAAGCTACTGAATGTTTAACACTTCCCTATACAACTTCACAATGCAAAAAAAATAAAAATAAAAAATACATAAAACATGTCTGCTTTACATTAAAGTAACTGATTTCTGCAAATACAGTACTGTTAAAAATCGCCATGCCACAAAACTAAAAAAGGTAGTTTATATTTATTGATGTCTTTCTTTATGATGTTGTTGTTGGACCAGGTCAGGACAATAGGCACAAGTACACACTTTCATATTGCAAGTAGGACTCCCAAGAAAATAATAAAAATGTGAGATTAAAGATTGAAAAAAAAAATTCAGGATATACAGTACACGTGTATTTTTGTGTGGCACATGCTCACTGCAAATTATATATATATATATATATATATAGTGCCTTGCAAAAGTATTCAGACCCCTGACCAATTCTCTCATATTACTGAATTACAAATGGTACATTGAAATTTCGTTCTGTTTGACATTTTATTTTAAAACACTGAAACTCAAAATCAATTATTGTAAGGTGACATTGGTTTTGTTGGGAAATATTTTTAAGAAAAATAAAAAACTGAAATATCTTGCTTGCATAAGTATTCAACCCCTGTGCTGTGGAAGCTCCCAGTTTACACCGATGAAAGAAATTGCCCTAACGAGGACACAATTACCTTACCATTGGCCTCCACCTGTGAACCATTAAAGTTGCTGTCACATTTCCTGGATAAAAACCCCACTGTTGAAGGATCATTGGTCAGGCTGTGAATCAGAAGGAAAATGAAGACCAAAGAGCACTCTACAGAAGTTAGAGATAAAGTAATACAAATGCATAGATTAGGGAAAGGGTACAAAATAATATCCACGTGTTTGGATATCCCAGTGATCAATAATCAGGAAGTGGAAGCTGCATCACACCACCCAGAAAAGTCCGTCCCTCAAAACTCAGCGCTCAAACAAGAAGGAGACTTATGAGAGAAGCCACAGAGAGGCCAACAATCACTTTGAAGGAGCTACAGAGTTCAGTGGCTGGGAGTGGAGTAATGGTGCACCAGTCAACCATATCAAGAGCTCTGCATAACACTGGCCTATATGGGAGGGTGGCAAGAAAGAAGCTGTTACTCAAAAAGTACCATCTGAAAGCATGTCTGGAGTTTGCCAGAAAGCATGAGAGTGACCCAGCTGCGATGTGGGAAAAGGTTTTGTGGTCAGGTGAGACCAAGATAGAGCTTTTTGGCCAAAACTCAAAGCGCTATGTGTGGCGCAAACCTAACACTGCCCATGCCTCAAGACACACCATCCCTACAGTGAAGTATGGTGGTGGCAGCATCATGCTGTGGGGATGCTTCTCATCAGCAGGGACTGGGCATCTTGTTAAAATTGAAGGAAGAATGGATGGAGCAAAATACAGGGAAATACTGCAAGAGAACCTGCTTCAGTCTGCTAAAAAACTGAAGCTTGGGAGGAAATTCACCTTTCAGCAGGACAATGATCCCAAGCACAAGGCCAAAGCAACATTGGAGTGGCTCAAGAATAAAAAGGTGAATGTCCTACAGTGGCCCAGTCAAAGTCCTGATCTCAATCCCATTGAGAATCTGTGGCACTATTTGAAAATTGCGGTCCACAAGCGTCATCCAACCAACCTGAACAACCTGGAGCAAATCTGCCAAGAAGAATGGGCCAAAATCACTCCGACACTGTGTGCAAAGCTGGTACATACTTACCCCAAAAGACTTAAAGCTGTTATTGCAGCGAAAGGTGGCTCTACCAAATATTAATGTGTGGGGGTTGAATACTTATGCAAGCAAGATATTTCAGTTTTTTATTTTTCTTAAAAATATTTCCCAACATAAAACCAATGTCACCTTACAATAATTCAATGTACCATTTGTAATTCAGTAATATGAGAGAATTGGTCAGGGGTCTGAATACTTTTGCAAGACACTGTGTGTGTATATATATATATATATATTATATGAAAATGTCGTTATTATAAAAGGATTACAGATTTGCTTTAGGATTTAAATGTTTTGTTTTTATAATAGTATAGAATAATCTGACAAGAAAGCATTTTACAAATCTCCTTTCAGAGCTTTTGTTTTATTTGAGTTAAATCCATATTTTGTTATCAAATAGTATTTTGTTTTAATAAAAGTGTGAATTTAAAGAACTTCCTAATAAATTACTTTATAATAAATAGTACAACAATAAGATAGTCCTTTAAATTCTTCTTATTTTTATTCCTGTTAAAAATTCTCAGTTTCCAAATATTTTGTTTTAATGTGCAACATGTGAACAGCAACTGTAGCAGATCCCACTTTAAGCAACGGGATGTCAGTTTACCACTAGGATATGGCAGATTTTGCCACTCGTGACGAATGTACTCAGGCATACATTCAGAGATGTTAAGATCTGACGCTTTGTTTTACACTCACCCCTATCATTTCTTGAAGTATTTTTTTTTAATTTTTATAAGAAAGCATGGAATCTTGCTAAACAAAACCAGTGTATATGTGTATGGAAGGTGCCTGAAGTCTCTGTCATGGGGTATACCTGGAGAACATGCCCCATGCATGAAAAATGTTTGGAATACATGTTTTCAATTAAAAAAAAAAAAATCTGTGTGTGTGTGCCTCCGAGATGGGCCAATACACCTGGGCTTTTTCTATTGGTCAAGCTGGCAGCTTATGTAGTCAAGAAAAAAAAAAAACAACATTGGAGGAAAGGGGCAGTGAGAAAAGATTTGTTTCCTCTCAACCAACTTTATTTGCAGAACACAAGAGCACAACTTTGTTTTTCTGATTAAAACATATTGATATGTCACAGTTATTTAAATGTACACTGAAAATGAATTATCAAGGCTACACAAATGAATACTAAAATATTATACTATAATATCAAGACAATATAATATAGTCCCAACCCTAATACCATAAATTGAATATCTGATAACTGTATGTTTATATTGCAGTATCAAATGGGTTAAGGACTCAGTTGCCCCTGATCTTTTTTATTTTTTTGGTAGACTGAGAGGTATATATTAATTCTATCATGAAACTCTATTAGACAACCTTTACCACATTCGGGATTATGGTGATTTCCTCTGGGAGAATGGTTGGACAAAGACTAGTCACATGGTTATTTACCTTACAAATATAAATCGTCTGCACAGACAGACTAGAGAAGACAGTGGTTATATCAGCCTCCTAAATCTGGGAGCTCCCTTAACTGGAACCAGCATTACCACCGCAACAAACATGTCAGGATAATAATGTGCAGAAAACAAAACAAACAAAAAGAAAATGCAGCATCTGCCAGCATTGTTGTCAGAAGAGGTAGTTAATGGGAAAGAAAGCAATTTGTCTGAAGCTTGGGGTCATCCAAAGAGGCAGTCCACCCTAAGGGTAGTCCATCAGGACAACAACAAACAAGCAAGCAACCAGTATCCAGCATAACTACCTAAATGTATAGTTACCGATGCATTTGTAATAAATTGGCAGAGCAGTGCATAGAGAAAGGATCACACGTGGCAGTCACAAGTAGTGAAGACATGAGTGATTAATATGCTGTTCCTCACAAGTGGAAATCCTGTATCCCACCGACAGTCATGTTGTATCCTATCTAACACCAGAGCTGCTGTTACTGTTTATCATAAAGCGCATGAATTACACAATTGTGTAACAAGTACAATGCAGTGGGTTCATGCAACCCTGGCCCCCATAGCATTCATAAACCCACATTTGGCAGCTTTTCGAGACTTAAATGTCAGTTGTTCTTCACTCACATTAAACATTTGAACTCATTGAACTTAATTTTTAATTGGCTGGAGTAACTGCTCCATATTTTAAATTATATTTCACAGCTTTCTTACTTGGTATTTGTGATTTAAAGAGGAATCATTTTAGGCATTTTTTTACAATGTCTTTCAGGATTATAGAGACTGTGAAACAGCTGTTTTTACAATAAGATCCAGCTGGCGATTTAAAAAAAAATAAATAAAAAGCAGTTTCCATGCAATTCAAAGTTCTGCTGCAGTTATGTTATGGTAAAACAGCAATGTCTTTTTGATATGTGAATCTGTATCTTACACATGCAAAATATTTGTAAACAGGACCATAAGAAAACACTCAAAGTCTAGATGTTATTTAATTGTAATGTAATCATACTGTTAACTTACTCTTTTTCAGCACTGACAATGGCCAGGAGTTTGTTTTGTTCCTTTATCTTTGCACCCAAGTTATCACTGGCAATTCTTTAAAAAAAAAAAAAAAAAAAAAAATTTAATATTAGAACTAGAACAAGATATTTATCACATATGGCTACATGGAAATACAAGGTTTGAATTATACTATAATGATTAAGAGGAAAATGTTCTCCTAACATATTTACAAGGATGTTTGCCAACCTATTTTGCAATTGTTTGTTTTGATAATCACTGACAATTATTTTTTGTTTGTTTTGTACAACAGAGTTTTTTTCCCCCCAACCGGTTGAGAAAAAAAACAAAACGAAACAAAAATCATGTCAAAAGCATGGGTGGCAACACTGAAAACAGTAACAGGCTGCAGATTGTAGTTACAGATTGTAATAGGATAGCAAGGAATTCTGGCTAAAAAATATGCTCTGAACTGAAACCTTTTGCCTTTGTCTGAAATATATAAGATGCTGCTTAAGAAAAAAAAAAATCTGTGCTCAGATATCTTATACCCCGTTTACACTAGCCACATTTAAGCCGACTCTGAGACGGCTTATGTCTTTTTTTTTTTTTTGTAGTGTAAACGCAGGCATCCTAATAGCGGCCTGCTCCAGAAGTGGGGCTCTGCGACAGCTTTGGTCTAGGTTTTTGCTTTACTGTGAACACAGTGGTCCCTTAGAGAGATCACGTTTGTCATGTACACTTGTGGGAAAGACCCCCATTGTCAGCATCAAACAGACACAGATAACAGCAACAGGAAGTTGGGATTGTTACTCGGACAACAGAACCAAAAAACATCTTTGACAGAATGCTTAGAAATACAGAAGCAGAGGATACCAAAATACAAACAGACTTTTATATTTGAGTTATAATGTGAAAATACATTTAATAATTAATTTGGTTGTGTTGGTGCCATTCAAAATAACATAAACAATCTTATGCAATCTTATGTGTTCAATAATTCTTATGCATTATGTGTATATCACATGTTTAAAGGGTAATAGCTGGTCTAGTAATCTGTTTTTTTGTACATTTAATATGTTTTGATTAGATCACAATAGAAAGAAAACAATGAGTTGCAGTGATCTGCAATAAACACACCCGATGTTTCTTTTTTAAATTATGATGGTGTTATTATATATTGTTTATTTAACAGCTTCAGAGTTGCTACGGTGTCAGTGAATTGAAGAAAGAAAAAAAAAAAAAAGTCCTGTTTTTTTACTCTGGAAATCTGGTAACCCTAGATGTGAATATATGTATAAGCACTAGCTTCAGGTCTAAAAGCACTTTACTTTTAAACGAAGGACTGTATTCGCCCCCTAGAAGGACAGCTTTTGGTTGTATCATCAATAGTACCGTGATGCGTTGTTAGTATATGCTAAATAAACTTGACTTCTGGGGGGAACGTACACAATTGAAAGACAGAGATGTTTCTTTTTGGCTATTAAACAAATTGAGTTATTGTTTACATGTACATATAAGGAGGGCTGTCATACTGATGTGTAAATGCATACAATAACACCTGTTTCTTTAAATGTTTGCTATGCAAGTTTTCAATACTTCGCTCCATTTATGATGGCAAAAATTAATCTTAATTAGCACAGAACGACCGTCTTAAGTAGAAACACATAAGTGACACAAATGACAGGCTTGTTGTTGATTTAAACACTTTCGCCTCTGTGTTTTGGGGCGGGGAAATGTATTCATGCAAGGGTTGGTCGATATGACGGCATTGGACACGTACTACAGTTCAGGGGCTATGCGCGCGCATACTGTGCCAAAGCAGACTCAGGTCTGTGCTCAAGTGTAAACGAGTGGCTAAAATTTTAAGTATCTTCTAATCTGATTGACTCTGAGCCAGTTCAGGTCCGAGTTGTAAGTGTAAACACACTATTAGTAACTTTGCCAAATGTATATATTCACAGTGCGCTTGTCTGAAAACTGGATAACAGTTTTTACTTATTAATACACATGTTGCAAATATAACAAACAAATCTATGTATGTAAAAGGTTATCCTTAGGACATTTAAAATGTAAATGTAAAATAAAAACAGATTTGTAAAAAAGAGAAGAGGGTATGAAATACTTTGATTGTGGGGGTAAAAAGTTTTACCTACTTTTGTTCTTTGATCCAGCGGTTCACATTTGCAACCACTAACTCACTTTCCTGACGGAGGCGACTGTTGTCCATTCTTGAAGCTTCCAGAGCCTGGTGCACAGTTTCCAGCTGTGGATGAAAACAGATCAAAGGGTATGATGAACTTAGAACACACTCTATCTAGAATACTAATAATAGCCTTTACAACTTGTAAAGAATCAAGTCATTTTTCTCCGCTCCTTCAAATAATCAGGGTTTCCTTGAACATGCTATTAATTGATTCAATATGCTAGAAGGAATGCCTAAAGCTTTCCCATGTCTTAGATTTACTAGTTTGTTATGCTAAGCATACACAAGTCTCCCACCGGTGGTGGGTATAATTCTAATCAGGTGTATTCAATTAAATATCTCTTGATCCTGCTTTTTGTTCTTTAGACATGAAAATACAACAGGTCTCACTAAGTTTACATTTAAGTTTGGAACTCAGAAAATATTCTATTCTACTTGGATTACCAGAATGTAAAACATATATACACACACACACACACACACTGTGTGTGTGTGTGTATATATATATATATATATATATATATATATATATATATATATATATATATATATATATATATATATATATATATATACACACACACACACACTATATTATATATATATATATATATATATATATATATATATATATATATATATATATATATATATATATATATATATATAGACACACACACACACTATATATATATATATATATATATATAGACACACACAGACACACACACACACACACACACACACACACACATACAAACACACACAGTCAGCACTCACATATCACATATCCGACCCTATAAAATTTTGACTTCAGTGACAGTTAGGCCCGTTCCAACCCTTGTCCGTTTTTCAGGGAACACAAAAGAGATACAATGTCAAAAATACATAGCTGAAAGGACTGTGTTTTAAAATAAGTAGGCTTCCATTTAGATGTACTGTAGTTGGTTTTGTTGGTACAGTGCTATGTTTTCAACAGAAGTATTTTAATTCCGAACAATATGATTCTGTAAATATCACTTCCCAAAAGAGATGACACCTGGACTGTAATACAGTACATACTTTTAAATTCGGTACTTGTTGTAGCAGTATATAAAATTCCCCATTAACGAACCAACAGCAAAATTAAATCAAAATGCTACCCATGCACAGAACTGCGTAAAACGTAAAAGGCAATGCTTTAGCAAAAGATTTAAAAACAATAGTTTCCGGAATTAAAACAGTATCCAAAGTCAGTATTCAAAATTGCAGAATATAGTGCTCGATAAGTCCCAAACGTCACAGTAGCTATGATTTTATGCAATTCTCAAAATTCATTTTTTTGTGTTTTGCATTTCTTTTTTTGGTTTGTGGGTATATATAAAGTTTGATTTATAGACAGGCTTTGCCACAAAATACAGATTATTGTAATGACTGTTACAAAACCAAGAAGACGATTTAAAACAGTGCGTATAAAAATGCTTACATGTTGTAATGTTGGCCATACAGTATGTTTGAGCAGATGTCTTATAGCACACTGTAGTACACTAACAGACTATATTGTTTCCAGAGAATGACATTCTGTCAACCAATTTAGGACAAGTGGTTGAAATAAATGCAGGGGCACAAACAAATAAAGATGAGAACCCCCAAAACATTTCTACATTTCAAGAAGATTAAGTTGTTCAATTGTAGCATAGTTATTTAATTAGACCTACGCTCCATGTAGTATTACTCTGCATTAAATTAAATGCAAAAGACAATATCCCCTTTATTATTTTACAAAGTATATCTAATTAAAATCAAATCACAAGTGCATCCTCACACCATGAGCTAACTCTTCAGAGAGCCATCTGTTATGCACATTAACAGATAAGAGGGAATGGTAATGTTACAGGGGTGATTTACTATTTTGATAGGATCTTTCAAATATGTCCATGTATCGTTCAGCCAGAAAACGTATTTCAACTTACTATGGCAATTACATGAAATACAAAAAGGAAATGTATTTCTCACCTTGCGTTTGTAATTACCGTACATGATGACATATAGGGCATCATAAATCAGACTGAAACTTATGAAGATTCAGTAATTTAATATATCACATTATGGGGCTTCAATTTGCAGAACTGGGATTTGTGATCTGAAATGTAATCTTTATTACCAAAACACTGTTAAAAAAATATGGCTCACAATTTGGCAGATTTAAAGCTCATTCAGTTTTGGTTGAAAGAAAAATGTCTTATTGTTTAACCCTTCATCAGCGGTTAAATACGTATGTTCTGGGCATATGTTTTAGGCAAAAAACAAACAACTCAAAACTGGTTTATAATAGCGTTTAAACAATTAGTTATTGAATAAACGCTGTTTTGAGGCACTAAGCATTAAAAAAAAACAAAAGAAACGGTGCTATTAACAGTACACAACTCACAAAATAAAATCATATTTTTGTAACAATGTGCTGTAGCAGGTAATGAGCGGGATACTGTAGAGGATGCAGTTATCAAATATACTGCTGGAAACTACTGTATTATACACACACAGATGCACATTTTCATATTGGATCCTTCTAAAACTGGAAAATGAATATTGGCTAAAACTCTCAACAATCTAGTCGACCTGCAAGCAGGAGCTGTGAGATTTTGGTATGTAAATAAATATATATTTTAGCAACCCTCGGGAGGCAGAATGGGGTGCAAAACTACCCCAAACATTTACCATGTGCACTTTGAAGAAACATTACTCCTGTTTCCCAGTCAGACAAGGACGTGTTTGGTGTCAAAATAAATGTAACTGGTCAACGTTTAATCTTCAAGGAGTTTTGAGATATGTTAATTTTAAACACACTGGGGTGCATTTGCACCCCTTGCAACTGACAAAATTAAGCTATGAAATGCATTTAATAAGTTAGACGCATTTAAAGACTGTATCCTTCCTAACCTAACTTATTATCAGATTTCAACAGAAGTTCTGACCAAGTATTAGATCCGCAGGGAAGCAAATACTGTAACATTATATACACAAGGTTACATAAATATGCAAGAATGTTCAACTACTTTCTTGTAAAGCAAATCCACAGAAACTGTCAGTGGTAATGCATGGCATAAGACCAGTCTTTTCAAGTTATTTCAAGTAATGCTAAAGGTACTCCTTTTGTACAGTGTAGTTCTTGATCCTATTTCACCCAGTCTATTAAAATCCAGAGGGCATGAATAAAATGTGACACTCTTTGTAAAGAAATCGGAGCAATGCAGTTCATCAGTGTCTTGTAAAGTATGCATTAATTTACACAACTTACCTCTGTCTTTGAGGCATCCCATTTTTGTTTTAAAATAAGATGACCATTTCTCAGATTCTCTGCCTGTTTGAAAATAATCAAGTATAAATTGGAAATTGGTATTAAAATATCAGTAAGTTTGAAAATCAGTTGCAATGTATATTGTAAAATCATCATGTATATTCCATGTCAAACCAATTATGTAATATAATTTCTAAAATGGCTTGGATAAATTAAGTGCTGTGATTGGCAAGATCACATGACCGTGCGGTAAGAATTGTCTTATCGCACTGCTATGACATCACAGACCAACTCACTTACCTGATCTATTAATATTACTACACCTTAATAAGTAACAATTATCTAAACAGCGTTTCTGTAGGTAAAAATGTCAACATACAACTGCATTTAAATCACCCAACAACAGTGCAGTGTTTGGCTATTCCTTGAATCCTCCCTCAGATGCGGGAAATCAGATGCTGCTTTCAATTCCCAAATGCCATTTTATCTAAAAAGATTTACTATAAATGGGAATGTTCAATGCAATGTTTATGGGAAATAAAAAAAAGTACAAAATAGTGGAAGGGTACATAATACATTTCAATTTTTTTCCTTAAAAAAGCTAGTTTGTGTAATTATGCTCATAATGTAACACCAAACCAATTTAGATTAAAATTTCTATTAAAAACAAATGTTTGGAAAAAATAAAAGGTATGTTAACACAGTAACATACAGCACTCGTCACAGCAATAAATACAAAAATAGAGCTATCCGTATCATATACTGTTGCTCACCATAACCTAAACTCATTGCGAAATACAAATAAGTATGGACAGACAGACAGGAGAGGTTCTTCCACATACAGTATATCCCAAGAATCTACTATCAATAACTAGTCATAAAAGATTCTCTAGTAAAACTGTGGAAGTATGGTATATGGCACATATGCATGTACAGTAAGTACTTCACCACTATATCCCTATCAGTGGTTAATCAGAATATTAATTTTGGCCTTAGTGTAACTCTTAGGTGAGGCCTCTACAGTACCATAAAGCATGTGTGCTTTCAACAATGCCTCACCTCTTCCACTTTGCATCTGAACTTCTCTTGGAGACTAACTACTTCTGTTTTTAATATAACCAACTGTTCTTCCTTATTTGCAAGATCTTTGATGTTTTCTTGGCACATTCTTTGCATCTGATATAGCTGCTTTGTTAGCGCAGACGTTTGCTCATCATTGTTCTGTACCTGAATAAAATAATTTAATACAACGTTTAAAAGGCATGAATGTCAGCTAATTGTTTGAGTTTAACCCTTTGCAGTCCATTTATTAAGTGCGCATCAGGCGCGTCAGGTCCAATTTATTTGCACACGCGCAGTTCATTTTAGACACGCTGTTTAAAAGTATTTTTTTCCACAGTCAAACGGGTTTAAAAGGCCCTGCATATCAACAAAGCACTCACTAGGCATCTCCAGCCCTGCCCCACCCTTTCGTTCGCTATCGCTTTCACATATGCTAAGAAATAAATAATAATAATAATAATAATAATAATAGTCGTACATACCGATCAATCATCTCCTGATCACTCGTTTTATCACCAAACTCCTCAATAATGCAATCCGAGTCATTATTTTATTACTATAACATCTCAAAAAAGCTCTGCAAATGTCCGTGATATTCACTGTGCGCTGATTCAGTAACAGCCAGCTTGTTTCCTTATGGCCTCCATTATCTGATGCCAGGGGCAAGTATGACTATTCATGAGATATGCCTTTTTTAAATTTATTTATTTATTTATTTTTATCGGCTTGTCTCGGCTCCTGTCGCTCCCACTCGGCCATTGAATGGTTTTCTCGGCTTTTTCCTGAGAAAAAACGACTAGAAACCTGTTTTTTGAGTTTTTTTGATTGTCGGACAGGGTCCGACATTAGACCGGATAGGAATAATTGCAATGTTGGAACAGGTCCGACATAGGACTGCAAAGGGTTAAAGACATACATAAAATACACTGCTAATTATGGCTCTGATTTTTGCCTTATGGGGTTAAGAATTTGATAGTACCAATATTTTGTTTCTTTTTCTTTTTTAATGAACCAGATTATGAATTGAACTGATATATCAACATTCAAAATAATTTAACTTGCATATATACAGAATATATACAGAACAGCTATGTACATATGGGTATACAGTACCCACACGCACACAATGTTGAACAACTGAATCAAAGCTCAACTGTAAAAATCTTGTCTGTGAGACTGAACACATTCATTGCACTTCAAGTTGTAAGGAAACCTTTCTTCTCTTAGCACATAAAGTAACACATTAATTTAGCAATAATTATAGAACATGTCAAACTGCATTTCAGTCAAAGCTCCCTCGGAGTCTCAAGAGCTTTCTTAATGACAGTAATTACAAGTCATAAAAAAGACTCATCTAAAATTAATTTCTCTCATGTCTTGATAGGAAAATGTAAATAGCTGCACACTACAGATGTTTTGATTAGAAAAAATTACACATCTTTTCTCCCCCCCATAGCTAACAACGGTAACCTGACATAACTGCCAGATGTTGAATTTCACCAAGGAATGCCACACTAAATGCATTAAAAAGATGTGGACCTGTTTAACATTTAGATTAGTGATAAATTGAAATACTAATAAAAAAATATATACTAAACACATATTTGCAGTTTCTACTAATTTTGAAATAACTACAAACACCACAGTATATAATTACTTTATTAATTAAGGGTAATTGAATCAGCAATGTTTAATTACTACAGGTTTCGATTACTATGCTCCAAATTGTTTGTCCTTAAAACATACAGTATATTGCATTACTTATAATACAATAGACAACTTGATTCTTTCTATAATTAACAAACGAAATAATGTAAACAATTTTAAATTCCACACATGTACACATTTTATATTTAGTGTATAGGAGGGTTTTAATTCTTATGTACACTGTCTATGGAATCCAAATCTGTCTATAGTTTCTGGGAAATGAAAACAGATATATAATTTGAACAATGTTAACATCATCAAACATCTAGGGAAATATAACACATCGAAACAGAATCACTATAAAACACAAATAGCCTAGACCTGACATAATAATTCTAGTGCTTGACATGTATCTCTATATTCAATATAATTCGATAAACTTTTGCAAGGACATTCAGAACAGCCACACAGTGTATTAATAATGTCCTGTTTTTTTTTTTTTAATTTATATTTGAAGCTCGTATTATCTGGTCACATCCGCAGTAGACCTACAAAGATATTTAATAAAAGCTGCTGTTGGTAATCCTCTCTGATTACCTCTAACCTTCCAGCTATAACTCACACTGAGCAACAGCTCCTCAGAAGGACATCACACTGTCACCTGGTATGATGTTTGACAGCTTATTCTGCTGCATCAAGCCAGCGCAAAATTACTTTTGCCAGATCCATTCCTAGTTAATAACCAAAGGCAATAATGGTATTCAGTATGCACAAGTACAAGAAGAGGCAAAATGAAGCAGCAGAGAGGAAAAGATTAAAGTGATGATTATGAAGAGATCAAAAAAAAAAGTCTTGTAGCTCACTACACTGTTTCAATTGTAATGCAATGTAGAGAGCACTACATATCACTTCAAGAAAATTCAATCTGCAATTCTGAGAAAGACAGGTGCTGTATACTAGGTGCTTTCTTAGCGTATTTCAAATGGATCAACATTTCAAAATTTCTTTTATATAGTGTTTGCATGACTCTCCAGGGAAAAGCAGCTGACATACCCTATTTATCAAAGTATTGTAATTCTCTATTCCACTAACATACACACTACGTGAAATATATTGATTAATATTGTACCGTGTTTAGCCCACATAAGATTTTTTTTTAAAATTTAAATCAGACCTACTGTCCGGGTTCAAGAAAAGATCAAAACACAACGTCTAAGATTTATTCAAACTAGCTATTATTTCATAATCTTTATCTGGTATTTGCAGAAACACATACATACATACATACATACATACATAAATATGTAAAAAAAAAAAAAAAAAAAATATGAATGTCGATCAGCCAAAATGCTACATAGCTTTAAATAAATACCAGCTCCTTATGCCAAGAATCATAGCATTAAAAACAGTTAGTAGAGCAGTTTTCAAAATAACTAACCACAGCAACCATATAAAATCCAAACTGTATGGGAGAACATGCATTGAACGAAGGGCTGGCCTGCACCCCCTATTGTGTTATCTTTCTTTTGTTCTCTGGCCTGTAGTAAACCCAGTGGTTTATTATCAGTATGGTAATTATAGACAGCTATCAGCTGAGGTCTGACACTGCTGGGGTCAACCACCGAATACCACCATACTATATAGTGAGATGTCTACATCGCTCGAGAGAGAGAGAGAGAGAGAGAGCGAGCGAGAGAGAGAGAGAGAGAGAGAGCGAGAGAGAGAGTTGATGTATCGTAAAGAAATGGTTTCCCAACTAAGACTCGCTTTACAGAATTACAAGAATTGTTGAATCCACTGTATTTTTTTGAATGAATATAACATGCACCTTTTTACCAATATTAGGACTGTCAATGTATGAGCTATATCGACACTTGAGCATGAAAACAACAACTTCTATGATATTCCCCTCTTAAAACCCTACATCACACATGATACTGTACCCAAGGCTACTTAGCCATGCACATTATAACCAGAGTGCATGTTATTTTCCCAAAAAACGACTGTACCTTGAACAGATGGTTAGCGCTAATACAAACTGTAGAGAGTAAAGAAAGTACTTAATTTACTAATCCTTTATCTACTGAAGCTCAAAAAAACAGCATGTTGTATGTCACTTGACAAATATGAAGAAATCCTTAATCAATTCCAAATACAGCCTATTGTACACCAGAAACCTACTCAACAACTGACATTGTCAATACAGGGTACAATATTGTGTAATAGCTTGAACACCTCCTCTTTCACATTTTAAAACAAAATAATGTGAATTATAGCTGGTGAATTTTAATTACCAGATTCATAATTGAAAGAGAGAGGATATATGTCATGCATTTAGCCTTTAAACACAGACATTATGAATACTCACCAGGATAAATAGTATATGCAGCAAAATATTTTAAAAATAAATATTGCCCTGTAACTCATCAACTCACACATATCACCTAGGATATCTATAATTTAGCTCTGTATAGATACACAGTCCTGTAAAAAGTGCTGGACCACCCCTGCTGGTTTATGGTGCTTGGGGGTGGGACATTTCTTGACCATTTTACCCCACTAGACCACTTGCTTAGCAAATATATCAATGGATATATAATTGTCCGCCCTTCCAACATATGCAATGGTTTTAATAAGCTAGATGTCTTACAAGGAGCAGTAATATCACAAAATGTTACTTATACTATGAATGGTATACTTTCACTGGGATTCCAAATTCCGTTATCCCACGATGACATGACATCAGTCTGAACATAAGAACATAAAGTTTACAAACGAGAGGAGGCCATTCAGCCCATCTTGCTCGTTTGGTTGTTAGTAGCTTATTGATCCCAGAATCTCATCAAGCAGCTTCTTGAAGGATCCCAGGGTGTCAGCTTTAACAACATTACTGGGGAGTTGGTTCCAGACCCTCACAATTCTCTGTGTAAAAAAAGTGCCTCCTGTTTTCTGTTCTGAACGCCCCTTTATCTAATCTCCATTTGTGACCCCTGGTCCTTGTTTCTTTTTTCAGGTCAAAAAAGTCCCCTGGGTCGACATTGTCTATACCTTTTAGGATTTTGAATGTTTGAATCAGATCGCCGCGTAGTCTTCTTTGTTCAAGACTGAATAGATTAAATTCTTTTAGCCTGTCTGCATACGACATGCCTTTTAAACCCGGGATAATTCTGGTTGCTCTTCTTTGCACTCTTTCTAGAGCAGCAATATCCTTTCTGTAACGAGGTGACCAGAACTGAACACAATATTCTAGGTGAGGTCTTACTAATGCATTGTAGAGTTTTAACATTACTTCCCTTGATTTAAATTCAACACTTCTCACAATATATCCGAGCATCTTGTTAGCCTTTTTTTATAGCTTCCCCACATTGTCTAGATGAATACATTTCTGAGTCAACATAAACTCCTAGGTCTTTTTCATAGTTCCCTTCTTCAGTTTCACTATTTCCCATATGATATTTGTAATGCACATTTTTATTGCCCGCATGCAATACTTTACACTTTTCTCTATTAAATTTCATTTGCCACGTGTCTGCCCAATTCTGAATGCTGTCTAGATCATTTTGAATGACCTTTGTTGCTTCAACAGTGTTTGCCACTCCTCCTATTTTTATGTCGTCTGCAAATTTAACGAGTTTGCTTACTATACCAGGATTTAAATCATTAATGTAGATTAAGAATAGCCGAGGACCTAATACTAAGACCTAATACTGATCCCTTGAAAGTGGCTTGCAAACGCCCGTCTGCCCAGTTCTGAATGCTGTCTAGATCATTTTGAATGACCTTTGCTGCTGCATCAATGTGTAGATTAGGAATAGCAGAGGACCTAATACTGATCCCTGTGGTACACCACTGGTTACCTCGCTCCATTTTGAGGTTTCTTCTCTAATCAGTACTTTCTGTTTTCTAGGCTGCACTTGCGGTGCTTCAACACAACCTATGTTTTTGTGGAAACCCAGTTTGAGAAAGCTACATGATAACAGTATTCGCGCAAGGCCAAATTGGAAGTCAGACAGAGACCTGCCATTTAATATTGTACCATAGCATGTTGTATAGGCCTGTATCTGGTAAAGAAATGTACCAGTAACATAGAAGTTAAAATAATTCAGTTATTGATGATTTGTTACTTATGCATTATTTTATTTCTTACAAGACGAGCATATTGCTTTTTCCATTTTTAAGGTCCTGGGTTATTTTTTTAATTTTTTTAAATAATTTAGTCGTTGCCAATTAGTTTTTATTATTTTCTCCCCAATTTGAAATGCCCAATTATTTTTTAGGCTCAGCTCACCGCTACCACCCCTGCGCTGACTCGGGAGGGGCGCCTGCTTCTTTACACATTGCGAACTCACCGTACAGCTGCCTCAGAGCTACAGCGTCGGAGGACAACGCAGCTCTGGGCAGCTTACAGGCAAGCCCGCAGGCGCCCGGCCAGACTACAGGGGTTGCTGCTGCGCGGTGAGCCGAGGACTCCCTGGCCGACCTAACCCTCCCTCCCCCCGGGCGACGCTCGGCCAATTGAGCGCCGCCCCCTGGGAGCTCCCGTCCACGGTCTAGCGAGTGCTTTTACTGGATGCGCCACTCGGGAGCCGCCTGGGTTATTATTTTTATATTTAACACACTGAGTCTTTATGCGGTTGCTGATGACGTGTTGGTTAGGGGAGATTCTCCTTGCAGAAAAGCAACCAAGTTTACAATTCTGATATATCATTAAGCAATAACACACAAGAAGACATGGATTGTATTAGTTTATGCAACTGTGTGGTTTGAGGGGGCACTCTGATTGGCTAGCAACATTCTAGAAGGGGTGGATAAATCTCTGGTGGACCACTGGCGGCCATAACACAAACATAACATATCATTCTGCGCTACAATTTTTTCAACCTATTAAAAAAAATCAATTTCAAATGATGCATCACTTTACCTCTATTGATGTCCTATGTAGTTGTAAGTTTAACATTTTGGCAGTGCATATCATAATTTCCTGTTTTTCCGAAATGTTTATAAACGAAATAATATTGATAATAACATTCACCTTTAGTCAAGTCCAATTAAAGCAGAAAGGTGCTGGGGAAATTGATACAAGACATGAGTGCCTGCCACCTGGAAAGATGTGTTGTGTGACTGAGTCAGAGCACCATTCAGACTACTATGTTAAACTTATAATTGAAACATTTCTATATCGCAGAGGACTCCCATATAGTATAAAAATTATTCAGTAGCCAAGATATGAAAGGCAATTCTACAACTACTAAAAAAAACCCCATCAATCTACAACTGCTGTAGTGGACAGTAACTAGCATTTATTTAGAAAAGTAAATGCTACAGCTAGTTACGCTAGTTACTGTACATTTAGAAATCTCTCTGCTTAGTAGAACAAAATCTAAAATATTTTATACTCTGATATTATTTTTATTGGTCCTGTATAATGTGGGTGTTTGCGCAGGAAATATTGAAACTAAAGGTTAATGTTTCTGTTCTCGGTAGCAGCCAGAGTTTCTCCACCACAGAACTAGCAAGGAAAGGTAAACAGTATTGTGATGTCATTCTTTTTAAAATAACAACTGTCTCAATGGCATTGAGGCACATTCACACATTGAGAAAATAAAACAAAACAGTAAAATAATATAATAAAAATGTTCATATTAGGACTGCCAAGCAATCACGATTAATCTTGCAAATTTGTGGAAGACAAGCATAACATGACCAATAAGTTGCCACCTGTTCCATCAAAACATTACACACAAAAGACAACATTCCTCCGCCCAGGAGAGCAACCACCAAGAAAAGGTGTTAAAACCAATCCTCGCCCAGGACAACTGGAAGCTGCTAGAGACTGGAAAATGCTGGCAGATGTTGGTCAACGGCTTATTTTTCCACCTGAGATTGCCACCACTAACCTTCGACCAGATATTGTCTTGTGGTCTGGATCAGCATGCCTTGTTCACCTGGTAGAGTTAACAGTGCCATGGGAGGATGCTGTAGATGAGGCATACGAGAAGAAGAAACTGTGGTATGCTCAAGTAGCCACTGAAGCGGAACAGCGAGGATGGAGAGTCCGGGTTTACCCAGTGGAGGTGGGTTGTCGAGGATTTGTGGCACACTCTACAACCCGGTTTCTCAGAGACGTCGGATTCAGTGGCCAAGAGTTGCGTCGCACAGTGAAGAACTTATCTGGAGCAGCAGAGAGGAGCAGCAACTGGCTGTGGTTTAGATGGAAAGATTCTGGCTGGGGATCTCAAGCACAATAGAAAGAAAGAAACGCTGATGTACGGGTAAGTAAGCTGGGCTGAGTTGAGTGGGGGACGGAGGGGGGTGATGCTGGGACACCTCTTGAGGTGTCGTGGGCTAGTCGACGAAACACCGAGGATGGAAGGTGCCCACTTGAAGACCCCAGAGATGTACCCTACTTAGCTCAATCCAGACGGCAATAAACTGATCCCTGGAGCCAGCATTACACTTCAGCCATCAACACCAGACAGAAGGATATCTACATCATCATATGGAAGGAAGCGCAAATGGATGGAGACACAGATGGATCACATTAGTTTACTGTAAAGCTATGTCTTAGTTGGTGCTTATCTTGGCGAGAGCCGAGTTCAAATCAGCAAGAAATTTTAATATCTACTCTCGTGTAATGGA
Organism: Acipenser ruthenus; assembly: GCF_902713425.1. Taxonomy (NCBI): domain Eukaryota; kingdom Metazoa; phylum Chordata; class Actinopteri; order Acipenseriformes; family Acipenseridae; genus Acipenser; species Acipenser ruthenus. The sequence goes on from NC_081192.1 coordinate 23,227,236, forward strand.
AATCATCGTAATCTTAGTTAATCTTGGTTTTAATCACATATTTAATTGATACAATTACTGCATCCATCTCATTCAAGTTTGTTTTATTACTGATGCTATTATTAGGCTTCCAAGCCCATGGCTGAGAAGCCTATTGTTGTTAAGATTATTATTATTATTTTTCTTTCCGCCATCAAAATCTTTTTTGAAGTTGCATAAAATGAAAACCACTGCACAAAACCATTGCCAATGGGAACTAATGTCAACAGCTGAATGATTGGACATGGTTTGAAAATCAGTTTCAGCGGGATTTTTCATAATCAATGGTTCTCAGGAAATCCAAAACCTCTCTCCACTGTCTAAATCGACAGCCCTCCTCGAGCTATTTCCTATTGTTGTTGCAGCCTCCCTCTGGGCCCCCTACTGCAGAAAATAAATCCACCCTGTTCTTCTGTGACAATCAAGCCACTGTTAACATTATTAACAAAGACCATTTGTCATCTCCTATAATCATGCAACTCCTCCGCCGGCTTGTATGGATATCTTATGGGCAGCAGTGTGGAGTAGTGGTTAGGGCTCTGGACTCGTGACCGGAGGGTTGTGGGTTCAATCCCCAGTGGGGGACACTGCTGTTGTACCCTTGAGCAAGGTACTTTACCTAGATTGCTCCAGTAAAAACCCAACTGTATAAATGGGGAATTGTATGTAAAATAATGTGATATCTGTATAATGTGAAATAATGTATAATGTGATGTCTTGTAACAATTGTAAGTCGCTCTGGATAAGGGCGCCTGCTAAGAAATAAATAAATAAAATAATATCTGTTACCAACAACTTCATTTTGTAAGCTCGATACCTCCCAGGTATCAACAATATTCAGACAGTTCCCGCTGGCTTCGTCCTCCGCGAGGGTGGCTCTCTGCAAGCCAAGGGGAATCCCTTACTCATCTCTAAGTTATAAAGCATATACCTCCTATTATCAATTCACAAGGTCTCTTCCTCCTCGCAGCCTTTGATCATGTCCAGTGAATTATTATTATTATTATTATTATTTTAAAGTTCTTCTTATTACCTATAAGTAGGGCCCTAGAAAATTCATGATATTACGAATTTCACAGAAATCGTGTATTTGACTGCCTACTGTGAAAAATATGCATGTTATTTTTCCTACAGTATTTTCCATTACTCTTCACCTCCCCTGTTCATTTAATACTTTTATCAAGTAGAGGCAGTGCTATAGTAGCTGTACACCATCCGGCGTCAATGCCATTTGGCTACTATGGCAACGGGGTAAAACAAATACCGGCTTCATGATTGGTGAATTCCTCATACTGTACAATGACATTTACTAGAAATCTATAGTGTGTATAAAGAAAAACGTAAAAACTTTGGTTTTATCATTTCAGGTTTGCAGTTGTTTGTCCCGTGTTTAATATTTTGGGATTAGAGGCAGCAAAATAGGCTACGGGAATTACACAGTCATTTTAATTAATGTGTCAACATAAATTTTAAAGGTTGCTGAATTTGTCATTCAAGGTTGTTTTAAAAAAATCTATTTTGTCTGAATTACTTTTTTTGCAGCCAACACAGACCATTTTAAACTACTTGTCTCCGCAGAAGTTTGTTACATTTTGAAAGATTATTTCAATAGCGACTTGAGTTACAATGTTACAGTGTACATTTTAAAGAGTTGACTCAGTAGTTAGGCTAAATGTTAAAATGTTTCAGCCTTGGTTTTTGGGTGATGTTCTTGATGAACTATCAATCAGGGGGTTTCCATGCAAGTTTTTTTTTTTTAACTCGAAACATTTACACAAGAAAAATGTCTCATGTAAAATGCTTTTTTGGATTTCCGTAAACTCAGTTTATTTTACTCGAGTAAACCAGGCTTTTCACCCAACGTCATGCAAATGAATGGGAAAGGTGGGGGTGATATGTAAATTAGTTATGCGTAAAGTACTCGTGCTGATTTTGAAAATTACTATTGACATGTTGTGATAATGTGGTTTCCATGCGCAGAGAACTGGTACACGAGTGAATCTAACCTGCTGTAATAAAGCAAAATACCTTGTGCCTGGTTGGTTAATAATGTGTTTTACTGCTCTTGCCTAAATTGTTTTTCAAAATGTGAGGTGTCATGCTGTTAGTAGTGAATACTGTTTCAAGAAATTTATCTTATGACTCATTAATTAAAAATAAACCCGGAGGTATAAAATGAAACTGACCAACAGGTATTGCAGATCACCATGGCTGAAAACCGGCAGAGATGTTATATGTTATATATATATATATATATATATATATATATATATATATATATATATATACACACAGTACTGTGCAAAAGTTTTAGGCAGGTGTGAAAAAATGCTGTAAAGTAAGAATGCTTTCAAAAATAGACATGTTAATAGATTATATTATATAGGGGCAGCAGTGTGGAGTAGTGGTTAGGGCTCTGGACTCTTGACCGGAGGGTCGTGGGTTCAAATCCCGGTGGGGACACTGCTGCTGTACCCTTGAGCAAGGTGCTTTACCTAGATTGCTCCAGTAAAAACCCAACTGTATAAATGGGTAATTGTATGTAAAAATAATGTGATATCTTGTAACAATTGTAAGTCGCCCTGGATAAGGGCGTCAGCTAAGAAATAAATAATAATAATAATAATATTTATCAATTAACTAAATGCAAAGTGAGTGAACAGAAGAAAAATCTAAATCAAATCCATATTTGGTGTGACCACCCTTTGCCTTCAAAACAGCATTAATTCTTCTAGGTACATTTGCACAAAGTCAGGGATTTTGTAGGCATATAGTCAGGTGTATGATTAAACAATTATACCAAACAGGTGCTAATGATCATCAATTCAGTATGTAGGTTGAAACACAATCATTAACTGAAACAGAAACAGATGTGTAGGAGGAATAAAACTGGGTGAGGAACAGCCAAACTCAGCTAACAAGGTGAGGTTGCTGAAGACAGTTTACTGTCAAAAGTCATACACCATGGCAAGACTGAGCACAGCAACAAGACACAAGGTAGTTATACTGCATCAGCAAGGTCTCTCCCAGGCAGAAATTTCAAGGCAGACAGGGGTTTCCAGATGTGCTCTCCAAGCTCTTTTGAAGAAGCACAAAGAAACGGGCAACGTTGAGGACCGTAGACGCAGTGGTCGGCCAAGGAAACTTACTGCAGCAGATGAAAGACACATCATGCTTACTTCCCTTCTCTTTTCAATCGGAAGATGTCCAGCAGTGCCATCAGCTCAGAATTGGCAGAAAACAGTGGGACCCTGGTACACCCATCTACTGTCCGGAGAAGTCTGGTCAGAAGTGGCCTTCATGGAAGACTTGCGGCCAAAAAGCCATACCTCCGACGTGGGAACAAGGCCAAGAGACTCAACTATGCATGAAAACACAGGAACTGGGGTGCAGAAAAATGGCAGCAGGTGCTCTGGACTGATGAGTCAAAATTTGAAATATTTGGCTGTAGCAGAAGGCAGTTTGTTCACCGAAGGGCTGGAGAGCGGTACACGAATGAGTGTCTGCAGGCAACAGTGAAGCATGGTGGAGGTTCCTTGCAAGTTTGGGGCTGCATTTCTGCAAATGGAGTTGGGGATTTGGTCAGAATTAATGGTCTCCTCAATGCTGAGAAGTACAGGCAGATACTTATCCATCATGCAATACCATCAGGGAGGCATCTGATTGGCCCCAAATTTATTCTGCAGCATGACAACGACCCCAAACATACAGCAAAAGTCATTAAGAACTATCTTCAGCGTAAAGAAGAACAAGGAGTCCTGGAAGTGATGGTATGGCCCCCACAGAGCCCTGATCAACATCATCGAGTCTGTCTGGGATTACATGAAGAGAGAGAAGCAACTGAGGCTGCCTAAATCCACAGAAGAACTGTGGTTAGTTCTCCAAGATGTAGATTTTTCTTGTTCACTCACTTTGCATTTTGTTAATTGATAAATATAAACTATTAACATGTCTATTTTTGAAAGCAGTCTTACTTTACAGCATTTTTTCACACCTGCCTAAAACTTTTGCACAGTACTGTATGTATATATATATATATATATATATATATATATATATATATATATATAAATAAAGAGAGAGAGAGAGAGAGAGAGAGAGAGAGAGAGAGAGAGAGCTAGTATATATATATATATATATATGTATATATATATGTGTATATGTATGCTGTATATATAGCATATAGGGGATCAGGTGATGCTGCGTATACTACCCTGGCTTTGAAACCCTGCCTGTCCGGACAGCTGACAGCTACTGAGGAAGCATTCAATACCACGCTTGGGCAAATACAGGTAGTGGGGACTTGAAAGGGAGGTGGCAGATACTGATGAAACGGACTGAAGTGCATTAATTTGTTCCCAGAATTGCCACTGCCTGCTGTATCCTGCACAAACTCTTGTCAACAACAAAATTAGGTGTTCAGGAATCAGTGGCTACCTATGAGACAGACGGGGAAGGTTACAGTCTCACAAGAAAAAAAAGCGGCACTGCCTTTCACAACAAGCCCAAAACAAGCGCAACCCATGTTAGAGTATGGGCGTTTATGCAAATTACAACCCGCCACTCTCAAAAAACAATCCCAATCCCGCTTATTATAAGCAGACTTGGCAATTGTGAAGGTTACCTCAGCCACCAGTTTCAATTGGACAGCAGCTTTCTTTTAAGTTGTGTTGAATATTAACGATGCAAACAAATTAAACACAATCAATAGGTTCTTTTGCAATTTTATTTGGTCAGTTCTGAGAGGGCATCAACAACTTGTTGGTCGTTTGTTGCGCTGTTTTGGGCGATCAAGCTGTCTCATGACATCCAGTTCACCAACTATATTTACTAACGTGGAGGGCAGACATGCGTTGTCTTTGGACATAGCTGGGATCAAAAAAAGGACGGGAATTAATTCAGTTACATTTAAGCAGCTCACTTGCTCTTCGTGTTTAACTTTAGTGTAGTTTTTACAGCAAGGGTATTCTCAAACAGCTGCTTTAATACTATAACAAGGGCATAATGCAGTTCATGGCAAGTGGTTTTATACAGAACTGTAAACCCAAAAGAGATATACAACATGACAGGCCAGACACAGCAAGAAACAATAATAAAAAAAAGCTGTCTGCATTATCATTAAGATGAACTACAACACTGCGAACCAGAAAATCTCCCATCAGCCACTACTTTCTGCTGTCTTGGAATCCACAGTAACAACTGACCTGCTCCCTTGCAATATTTATAGTTAAGGATAAAATAAAAACACTCATTAACATTTACAAGTGAAATGCGGGTTTCCATGCGAAACTGGGCGCGGAGTTCCCGTGTTTTGTCATTTACACAAGTAAATGAGAATTACCCTATCCCTCTCTCAGCCACAAACCTGATTTACACGAGTAATTCTTCCAAACGTGCACATGTATCGCCATTTCACATGTAAATTGACCTGCATGGAAACCCCATGAATGATAACACACTTTAGGCAACTTACATCAGTAGAATATAATGTAAATAGAAAATGTGTTTTCAGGTGATTTTTGTTTTTTGTTTTTAAATAAAATGGCGGTTTCGTGACACTCCATGATTTTTATTTATTTTTTAAAAAATTTTTTATTGTCATTTGTGAATTTTTTAAAAAAAAATTGTGAATTTTCTGGGTCCCTACCTATAAGGCTTTATATGGTCTTTGACCTTCTTATCTTCAAGATCTGCTGACCTCATAAGTCTCTGGTCATTCCCTGGGATCGGAAAATGCTAATCTTGCGACAGCCCTTAAAATGAGTTTGAACTCTGTCGGAGCCGGGGCGTTTAGTTATAATGCCTCTCGTCTTTGGAACTTGCTCCCGATTGATATCAGGAATGCTAGCACAATTGAATCTTTTAAATCCTGTTTGAAAACTTATTTGTTTGGTTCTGTTTATTTGTAGCTGGATTATATATTCTTTACAATATTTCTTTTGTAAATGCTTGCATGAACAGCACTATATAAGTGAAATGTGTATTGTATTGTCGTTGTATTATTATTATTATTATTATTATTATTATTATTATTATTATTATTATTATTAATAATAATAATAATAATAATACTAATAATAACAACAACAACAACAACAACAACAACAATATCATCATCATCCAAAAAACCCTGATGTTCTATTTCCTACTGTTGCCCCTTCTTTATAGTTTTATATTTATTTACACAAAATTATACAGAAAGAATCCAAGATTTGCTGTTAAATTGTTTGAACCAACTGCTAAATCACAACAGAGTCAGTTTATTACTCACTTTAATGCATTTTAAATTATACTTTATATTTTCTTATCAATTTCCTTTAAAAGGGTATCGTTTACTGATGTTTGATTGTTGTTTTTTAAAAAAAGTATTTTCTTTTATTAATAAGTTAAAATTGTCTAAAAAAACAAAGTATTCATTGAGTAATGGCCATATTCTTCTTAACTGTAAATACTATTATATATATATATATATATATATATATATATATATATATATATATATATATATATATATAATGGTTATATTATCATACTTGATTCATGGGTTTGCAGCGATCCTGAAGTTCTGAAAACATTGGGTTTCATTTGTTGTTGTTTTGTTGCTAGAAAGTGCATGCATGGTACTGCAAGTTTCAGTTTAACAGTTAAATAAACTTCCCATTCACAACAAGTCCTTCACTTTTAGCACTTTACTCCACAATGCAGTTCTGTGACGAACTTTCTATGCAAATGCTGACTGCACTCATTGCGTTGCATGCGATCGAATATATTAAAATGGTGACGCAGGGAATGAGTTACAGTGTGCTAAGAGGTTCAAGACAGAGGAGTGCGATTAACCTGCATTAAAAAAAAATAATAATAATCTGCAAAGAAATTAACGTGTTAATCGCAGAAGTTAACTGTGATTAATGGACATCCCTAGTTTTTATATATAAAATACTGAATGCAGCACATTTGTGGCAAATTGTAATGTGAATTGTCTTTCAAAATGTTGATACACACACCTTCGTATTACAATTAGAAGGATCAAATATAATTTAGAACTGTAGTTTTGTGTCTTACCTCTACTTCTGTCTGCTTATGGAGTTCATTCACTTTCTTAACTTCTGAATTAAGATGTTTCATCTTCATTTCATTAGCAAAAATGTCTTCTTTTAATTTTTCATTTTCCTGTTGGGTGTTGGTGAGGTTTGTATTAAGGATAGCCACCAATTTAATATTGTCATTCAACTGAAAAAAATGTATATAAAATGAATATATAATTATACAAAAAATATGCAAAATTGAGCAACATTTAAACATTAATTACACATATTAAGAGGACCCTACAATCTGTAAAAGCATTAGGAAGGAGTACCTTGTCCTCATCTTCTTTGTGGCTTCCCTTTATCAGGGATATCTCTAATTTAAGTTCATGAATATTCTGTTCTGCAGCCATGAGATTTCTATTGCACATTTTGTATGATTCTATGGCCTCTTTCAGCTCTGCACGCTGTTTTGCCAAAGTCTCTTCATAATGGTTAACCTTAAAAAAAAAATAAAAAAAAAAATAAATAAATAAAGTAACATGTGACACCTACAAAAACATTCCAATTGCTATATTTCATAACAGATATCATATACAGCAGTTTAGAAATATACTGTACATAAAGAAAAAAATGTAATGTAGAACTAGAATGGGTTTAACAAAAACAAAGGATTCCCAGTAGCATAATCTATGGGGTAAGCCATATCAGACCGAATTGTTTGTAAATATGAAGCAATTTGGAAATGTGAAAAAGATATGTATCATTGATATGTCCAGAGGTTAAAAACAATGAGGCAAAGAAAAGGTTTGTTTCTACTGGATACCACCTGTATACCACCATACCTCTCTAGACTTTGTAATGTTCACTTATTCTTTACAATGCTTTCACTATGCTTTATTACACTTTGATATGCTTTTACTATGGGACACTTGTATAAGGATACTTACTGCACCTGTAATGGGACTTTATTCAGAGATTCACAGAATACAACTGTGTACCAAAAACTAAGATCCTGGCCCTAAATATCAAAGCTTTTTAGACCGCCGGGTGGCTTCTGTGGCAGGGTTTTAACTTTGACTGTTTTAAGAGTTCCGAGCAAAAATTGCAAAGAAGGATGTTAACAGTCGCAAAACCCCAATTCCAACAGTATGAGGAATGTTATGCAAATGAAGTGGGTACCCAATTAACATACCTCCCGTGCAAAAATCTAAAGGGTTGATGTGGTCGGATTGAGTATTTTCCGTTTAAAATGGTTCCGCCTGTTTCAAAGAGTCCTAATGAAGATGGGAACATATTTCAAACAGGCGCCATGCTAAAATAATAATAAAAAAAGGTCTGCTGTGGGTGGAGTGACTCTTTGACTATAGGCTACTAATGGTGATGGTGCCCAATGTGCTGCTAGGGATTGCTGCGATTTTGGAGGATGAAAGGGATAATGTAGGTGCCTCCACACCCCCACAATGGAAAAGTACACCCCACCGGTGTATTGTCAAAGGGCCACCTGTTTAGAGTCAAGCACCCTGAGGGGTCATGCATTGCCAGTATCACTCACAGCCCTGTCACCCGTTGCCATGGTTGTTTGTATGATATCCTATTATACACTCACAGGGTATTATTTTCATAAAGTGCAACCAGGGATGGAGGATATTTTATGCCAAAATGAAAAATTAATTAATTAATTAATTAATTAATTAATACATAAACAAATGCCTATATATTTATTTATGTATTAATTTATTCTTCATCATTAACACATAGGTTTCTTAATTAAATACTGAATAGTTATTCTGCCACCTTTATGTCAATTGCACCCATTCCACCTGTCAGAGAACAGCAGAAAAGTGTTTCATTTTATGATGGAAACAACATTCGGGATAAGAGTCAGTGAGTTTCAGACTGTTGGAAGACACTTTTGATATTCAGGGCTACTGTGTCAAACCTGGTCTGCATTTATATGTCCAGAAGTTAAAGAAATGCAGCACTAAAAGGGGTTGGACAACACTGGCAATAGAACTTAAGAAAATAAAACAACACAGCTGTGTACCAAACACTAAGACGTAACTCAAAGTTTCTGTGCAGCTGTAACTTCAAAAGTAATATGGCAGCATTATTAGGCCAGAGGTCAATGTCACTTTAGTTATAACAGCCAATACTTTGGTTTTAGTGGAAATAAACCAATGTGTATATAGACTAGAACTGATAAACACAATGTATATGTGCATCTGTATAAACTAAATAATACAGTACAGAAGTCTGTTGCGTACCCGGCTGTGGTGGGACCAGAGTAAGGGTGGATATATAAAAAGTCAGATGAATGAATCCTGTTTTAAATACCATTATATACAGCTGTAACAATTACTATATTCACACAATTATTATTTTGAGATTCAGATTGTTTATTCGGGAGCTCCCCTAAAACCTTTGTTTCGAAAGATACAGGGTATTAATGCTTGTGACAGGGTAGCCGACTGCCGTGTGGGTGCGTGCATTGGCTGCTGAGTGACAGGCAGGAGTTTGAGACGGAGGCTGAAGTTGATACGCCCTGCAGGCGTATATGATTTATTTACATAAACACACTGAACAGCTCATGTGACACTACCAGCAATGGTGTATGAAAACTTGGTGGGATCTACAATCTCTGAACTAATCTTCTCTGTTCAATAATAAATTAACTCCAGCTACTCGCCCAGCTGTTGGCAGTTTCGACTTGCCTACTCACTCTTCGGTATCCAACCCTGGTTCTGGTTCTCTTTCACTTACACTCACTCACACACACTGTGCTGAAGAGCTTGATCATGCAGCTAATACAGCAGCTAATAGCAGATATCAGAATTAAAGAGCATGGAAAGCAAAAGAGAACAGGTGGGTCCTGAGAGTTGATTTAAAGCGAGCGAATGTGGGAGCATCACGCACCAAAGCTGGGAGAGAGTTCCAAAGTTGAGGAGGTAGTCAGGCTCTGTGTGATGAAGGGCACTGTAGGTAAGCAGGAGAGTTCTGAAAGTAATCCTGAACTTTACAGGTAGCCAGTGCAGCTGGGCAAGACGGGGGGTGGGGGGGGGGGTGATGTGATCATGTTTTTTACATCTGGTAAGGATCCTGGCAGCGGCATTCTGAACTTGCTGCAGTCGGTTTATAGTGCGTGCCGGGAGACCACCATATAGAGAGTTGCAGTAGTCGAGTCGAGAGGAGACAAATGCATGACAAAGTATCTCCGCATCCGGGAGGGAAAGGTATGGATGGACTTTGGAGATGTTTCGAAGATGGTAGAAGAAAGATTTGACCACAGAGGAAATGTGGGCATCAAAGGAGAGGTTGCTGTCAAGAAGTACACTAAGGCTTCATGTGTGGGGAAGGCAGCAGCAGACAGTTTCTGAGGTTCAGCCAAGAACACTATGGCTGACCTAAGTCCCCACCTCCCTCCCGCCCTCCAGGGCTGCGCTTGGCCAATTTTGCGCCGCCCCCTGGGAACTCCTGTCCACAGTCGGCAGTGGAATAGCCTGGACGTGAACCGGCGACCTACACTCCACGCAATCACTGAAGAAAAAGCATTCTGTATTCAGGGCCATAGCCAGCCATGAAAAATCAGAGAGTCACTTATGTATAGTAAGTTCCTCGTAACCTTAAAATCATCCTAATAAGGATTTATTTAGACTTTTTTACACATTGCTTTGCCGCAAAATAAAATGCATTTCATCCCTCATTGTGTGCATACATTAATTACCAAGTCCCGCTGATATCTATAGCCTATGTGCTCTTCAAAATCGTTTACTTTCATTACAGACTACAGCGACACAGTACGGCTCAGTTCATACCACCGTAGCTGTTAGTTAAACATGTTGGAATGGCTTTGAAACAACCAAGGATTATTAGCGGCTTTTTTATAATGCGAGGCAAAGTAATAATGTTGATTAAAAAGAAGTATATATCAACCTATGATGAGGAATAATAAATGCCCTTGGTAGCCCTCAATTCTAAACCGCTAGTGGAAGCAGCTTGTAAACTGCAGTTTAGTGGACCCAGTTTATGCAGATTTTAACAATTCTAACAATAGGACCCAGGTTGTGAATTTTATTACATCATTTTAGGCAGGGGTTTGAGGACTTGCCCCCGATTAGACATTGGCTGGCTATAGCCCTGAATAAAATGGGAGACAAGCATCTTCAGGATGGGGGACAAACTAAAACTTGTTCTGAAAAAATAAAATACAAAATGGGTTGTCTGGCAGTATTTTGGAATTAATGTGGAGGTGTCTGGAACAGGCCAACCTATTTGTCGTACTTGTTTCAAAGTGGTACCAGGCAAAGGTAGAAATATGTGTTGGTAGGATTTAACTTTTTAATAAAGTTGCTCTGAACTATCTGAAATGCAAATGTTGAAATGAACAGAAACATGAAAATTCACAAGTTAAAAATGATTATGAATGTAAAGTCTATGACTTTTTTTTTAATTCAAAGTTAAAATAAACAACCAAGAATATTAAATATAAACCTAACTTGTTTTACTAGTTTTGTAATGTTAACTATTTATTTTTACATTTTAGAAAATAGGCAAACATAGCTGGCCCATTTTATAAATATACATATATCTAAACAATAAAAATAGAAAAATAATATAATAATTAGCCAACACTATTACTTTAATAGGATGTCTGTACTCGTTGGGGTTCCATAGCAGCAATGTTATAGAGATTTCTGTATAAAATCCCATGATGTACTGTATTTTTTCCATTATGATGTTGTACTGCCGAAAAGGCCAAGAGACAGTTGTGCTCTTTTAACACATGAATTACACTGAATTATTTCGGCCCTGAAAACAATAGCATTTTTGTCACGGAAAAGACAACAGTGAGTACTGCACACATTGTGACTAGCCTGTGCAGCACGTCGAAATCACCGGATAAGCAGCTGGAAGGTTAAAAGTTTCATAAAAGAAAAAAAAAAAAGAAATAAACCGCACACTTGCAATCCCTTTAAAAGAAACACATTTATGTTTAGTCAACGTTTCGGGACTAGAGTACCTTCAAAATAAACCAGAGGGGGATAAATGTGAACTAACAAATATTTGTTTTTAGTGAATTCTTTTCTGTTTCTCTGCTTTGACCGTCTCAAAGCAAGACATTCCTGGTGTTACAAAGAATTCTGTATCCCCGCATGATTCCATGTCTGTGCAGATTCAGTTTTTCAAAGCTGGACGTGGATGTGCGATATATTTCTGTGCCCAATTACCACTGTGTTCTCAAGCACGTATGAATCAGACCCCAAGGCAAAAAAACACAAAACATTTACATGCTTTGAAAGATATATAAAAATATGTTTTTGTTCAAAATAAAGCATTGCCGCTGTAATTTTAAAGTTTCAAAACAACACAATTAATTATTACGATAAAAGCAGATGTCATGATACATTTTCAGATGATAATAGTGATACAAAAATTCTATTATCATCCCAACACTAGTGCAGACTACATTTTTAGTTTGGTTTATTCATTTTTAATTCAGTAAAGCTATTTTTAAGATCCATAAATAAAAAAGTGCTATAAGTAAGGATAAATATGGTACAATATCTAAATAAGATGAGAAAACTGAAACAGATGTATAGATAGAAAATATGTGATACCTTTACATATATATATATATATATATATATATATATATATATATATATACACACAGTACTGTGCAAAAGTTTTAGGCAGGTGTGAAATGTGAGTGAACAGAAAAAAAATCTACATCAAATCAATATTTGGTGTGACCACCCTTTGCCTTCAAAACAGCATCAATTCTTCCAGGTACACTTGCACACAGTTTTTGAAGGAACTCAGCAGGTAGGTTGGCCCAAACATCTTGGAGAACTAACCACAGTTCTTCTGTGGATTTAGGCAGCCTCAGTTGCTTCTCTCTCTTCATGTAATCCCAGACAGACTTGACGATGTTGAGATCAGGGCTCTGTGGGGGCCATACCATCACTTCCAGGACTCCTTGTTCTTCTTTACGCTGAAGATAGTTCTCAATGACTTTCGCTGTATGTTTGGGGTCGTTGTCATGCTGCAGAATAAATTTGGGGCCAATCAGATGCCTCCCTGATGGTATTGCATGATGGATAAGTATCTGCCTGTACTTCTCAGCATTGAGGAGACCATTAATTCTGACCAAATCCCCAACTCCATTTGCAGAAATGCAGCCCCAGACTTGCAAGGAACCTCCACCATTCTTCACTGTTGCCTGCAGACACTCATTCGTGTACCGCTCTCCAACCTTCGGCGAACAAACTGCCTTCTGCTACAGCCAAATATTTCAAATTTTGACTCATCAGTCCAGAGCACCTGCTGCCATTTTTCTGCACCCCAGTTCCTGTGTTTTCGTGCATAGTTGAGTCTCTTGGCCTTGTTTCCATGTCGGAGGTATGGTTTTTTGGCCGCAAGTCTTCCATGAAGGCCACTTCTGACCAGACTTCTCCGGACAGTAGATGGGTGTACCAGGGTCCCACTGTTTTCTGCCAATTCTGAGCTGATGGCACTGCTGGACATCTTCCGATTGCGAAGGGAAGTAAGCATGATGTGTCTTTCATCTGCTGCAGTAAGTTTCCTTGGCCGACCACTGCGTCTACGGTCCTCAACGTTGCCCGTTTCTTTGTGCTTCTTCAAAAGAGCCTTGGACAGCACATCTGGAAACCCCTGTCTGCCTTGAAATTTCTGCCTGGGAGAGACCTTGCTGATGCAGTATAACTACCTTGTGTCTTGTTGCTGTGCTCAGTCTTGCCATGGTGTATGACTTTTGACAGTAAACTGTCTTCAGCAACCTCACCTTGTTAGCTGGGTTTGGCTGTTCCTCACCCAGTTTTATTCCTCCTACTCAGCTGTTCCTGTTTCAGTTAATGATTGTGTTTCAACCTACATACTGAATTGATGATCATTAGCACCTGTTTGGTATAATTGTTTAATCATACACCTGACTATATGCCTACAAAATCCCTGACTTTGTGCAAGAGTACCTAGAAGAATTGGTGCTGTTTTGAAGGCAAAGGGTGGTCACACCAAATATGGATTTGATTTAGATTTTTCTTCTGTTCACTCACATTGCATTTAGTTACTGATAAATATAATCTATTAACATGTCTATTTTTGAAAGCATTCTTACTTTACAGCATTTTTTCACACCTGCCTAAAACTTTTGCACAGTACTGTATATATATATATATATATATATATATATATATATATATATATATATATATATATATATATATTTGTAATAAAGCTTGCACCACTCTGGTTCTTTGCCCCTTTAAAAATAGACCCAAGACACAGAAATTGAGGTTTTTTAAAGCGCTTTGTGCTATTTTCATAAAAAAATAAATAAACAAAACAAACACCTAGCTCTTTCTTGAGCATTAACTAAAACACAGAACAGGAACCTAAACTGTCTTGCAGGACAGTTAAGCCGTTTACCTGCCAATTAAACAAAACAGTTAAAAAAAACAAACCACACAGGTTTAACACTGATCCAAAAATGGTTTACACTACCTTTTCCTTTTCATACGCTTGTGCACACTGTCAAGCGGGCTCTCCACACAGCAGCCCCAAACAGACTGGCTGCTTTCTTTAAATACCCTGCACCTGGCTCTAATTTACAATGATAGCCAGGTGCAGGGGATCATTACTAATCAAACAACTTACAAATTAAATTAAACAATTAAAACAAATGAAGGCTTTTTAGCCTGTGACCTTCTGGGAGATGTAGTCCTTTTCTCCCCAGGACTACACTTTCTCACTGTATATTATATATATATATATATATATATATATATATATATATATATATATATATATATATATACATATATATACACACAGTATACATACAGATAAACCTATAGATTCACATTCCACTATCCTAACCTGTAAAAATATAAATTATATAGGTCCTTATTCATATAATTTAACTGTACTCTGTCAATATTCACTTATCTGATATGCAAGGTAATGAGTTTGACCTCAGACAGATGAGGCCATTTCAAACCCAATTTCCTTCTGATTCATTGAGCTTTGACATTTCTGGCCACATAATGATTATAGCTCAGTACCCTACCTCTGAGAGATAAAGAATGTTCTAGAAGTACAGTATACTACCAACAGCATATACTAAACAATGGCAAGGGACCTGACCTGCTTGTTGAATTTTGCTTATGAAATTAGTCTGATTGTAATTCAGGAAACTGAAACTTTGCTTTTAAAGGTAGCATGGCCAAATTAAGACACTGAGTAATCTGAAAGCAAAGTATCTACAATGTAAAAGTATAGATACACAGGAGCTAAGGGAGATGCAGAAACACTACCCATATATATATATATATATACAGGGCTCGAAATTAACACCGGCCATGCAGCAATTGCCATGGGGGCCCTTCTCAATTGCTGTGATGCCCCTCAAAATATATGTTCATTCATGGCCATTATGGCCACTGTGTCCTTTCAGCTACATCAACTAGATGCACCTGTATTAGAAAGTGTTTGCATCCAAACAATAACATGATTACATAATTTATGTGGTTAGGTCGCATCAGCGGGGAAAAAAA
Source organism: Acipenser ruthenus (assembly GCF_902713425.1). Classification (NCBI taxonomy): domain Eukaryota; kingdom Metazoa; phylum Chordata; class Actinopteri; order Acipenseriformes; family Acipenseridae; genus Acipenser; species Acipenser ruthenus. The sequence goes on from NC_081192.1 coordinate 23,242,855, forward strand.
CAACAAAAAACAAACACGACCCTTTCAAGCACATGGATTTGTACCGTGCCTAATAATAATAATGCCATCTCAGAAAAAAAAGACCAGAAAAAACATAGAAAGCCTTGCACAATATGCAAAACAAATGGCAAAATGTGTTCATTTTTTCAGGTCAGTAGTTTAGAAATGTTAACGATACTTACATAATGGTTTTCTTTCAGGTTTAAAAAATAACTACTGTAACTAACTTGAATATGTTTCCATTGCCGTTATACCCTTCTTTTAATGTCTTTATTTTTTTTTTACCACAACCAAACCAAAACGGTATGAAATACTATTCTACATTGTATTACAGTGTTTATTATTATTATTGGTCCACCTTATGATAAAGACATGTTGTTGTTTTTTCAATTAATCTATACAGGTAACACAGCTACTTGGCATTTCGTATGTTACACGTAGGAATGAGATTTCTGAGTTTAGTTCATGTTAAACTGAGGAGAAAATATGCTATTAAATAGTCCCTCGCGGTCGCTGGAAAAAACACGGAATTACCCCCTACTTAATGCATAGCAAAAAACGGAAAAGTTCTGAATTTGACGTCAGTGCTATCTACTATTGCTGTTAAATGTCACTATAGCAGCGCTGTCTGTAGTGCACTGAGAAGTGTGGCAGGATTCCGTGCAAGCAGGGTTGCGAGAATTCTGACAGAAAAACAGCCCAAAAGAAGCAAAATCCTAACCCCATTTCTGGTCACACTTGCCAATCTTTCCGAACTAGTGGTATGGGCACCAATATCGATATTTTGATATGATTTCGATAATAATTTCTATATTGCAATATTGTGGGATTAATTAAAACAAATCTGGTAAGCTCGCTAATACTGCTAAAAATACAAAACGCAGTATAATCAAGTTTATTTTACATTAAGATACAATAAACTCTATACATACCAATCATTGTCACTCTTATAGGCAAAGAAACACCACACACAAGTATTATTTAACCATTTCATTCCATTGATGGCGTTTAGGTACCAAACGCTATTTGCATGCTGCATCAAGTTTGGCACTATTAAGCATCTGTAAAGTGTTGCCGGTATCATGCCCAATCTTACATTATTTCAAGATAAGCGCATGCATATGTTTCATTTAATTTTGCCCGTGAGATTACTTACGTCATTAATTTATTAATCACTGTGGTTTAAATGTAAACTTTCAGTATTATAAATAACATTTATTATTATTTTTTTAATTTAGAGTGACCAATTATCATTTTTATTTATTTTTTCCCCCAATTTGGAATGCCCATTTATGTTACCGCAGTAAGTCCCCACACAGCACAGATGTGGGCATGTGAATGTCCTCAAATCACCTCTGAAGATTCTTAAAAAACTCTAAATCTCTGTCTCTTTGGCCACAGCGATGATTCCTACAAAGCACCGGACTGCAATCTGAAATCGGGTTGGGGATCAGTTGCATTGGATCTTAATAACAAAGGGACAGCGTACGACAAAAAAACCCCCAAACAACAGTACATTCATATTTTCAAGAATATGGTTTAAAAAGTTAGGTACAGTAATTGCAGACACAAGTATTGTATTATAATACAGTGAGCAGTTTTGTTCGGGTTGACTGATGTGACTTTCTGTATGGCTGCCTCATGGGAGGTTCTGGAGAAATTCAACTAGTGCGGAGAAGAGACGCAGGCAACACGTTTGGAGGAATTCAAAATGAAGCATAGAGTGTGAGTATTGTGCAGGTGAAATAGTGATTTTAAATGTCAACTTAATTGTGTATAAAAACTTGTAAATAAGCAATTTCTTTTTTTGTTTTTTAAAAAAAAACAAAAAACAAAAAAAAACAACCTTCAACATAAAAAAATAGCTTCTAAAGACTATGTCTAGAACTTGTTACTGCATGCCAAAACAATTAGACATATTTTAGCTAAGAAAAAGGCTGACCAGCTCCTGATGTGTTTTTCAGTTTAAGATGGTAGGACAACTTTGTCTGGAAATGCCAAAATCTAAGATCGCTAGAGGGGTATGTGGGGGGCTGTTGCCAATGAAAACCAATGTGGAACAGAGCGTCCAGGAATATGTAATAGATGTTTAATTGTATGATTTAATAGAAACATGTGCACACAATCCTTTATTTTAGTGCATTCAAGTGCAAAAACAACAACTGTGTGTTCCCATCTTTGGCACATATATATGTGGACATGTACGGTGATCACATAGAAAGTTGTAGCTAGTGACTAAGGACACTATCTGATCTAACTTGCATTACATTACATATGTCTATGGCAGGCAACAAGAACTGAAGAGAAAAGCACCATAATACAGTATTTTGAGAAATGTGAAACTACTTAGTCTTTAACTATATGACTGAATGCAATTTGTTTGGGGATTATTTCTCCAAGTAAAAGACATTGAATTTTCAGTAGTCAGTAAAACTATGCATACCTGTCCTAAATAGACTGGATCATACTGTTTTAGCACAGAGAGACCAAACAATCAGACTCAGGGGTAGATGTACTAAGATGGGCCAGTCGCAGTGCAAACATAACACAATTTGCATTTTCGTGTGACAATTCAAAAAGTATACATTTTGGCGTATGTACTAAGAGAAAATATGTTAATGAAAAGAGCTGCAATATACTAATTTAAATATTTGTTGCATCTTCTTAGCAATATCTCTAGCATTGCAAGAGTGCAACATTTTTCAAATAAATAGTGGGAGTTGAGTTGTGGTTTGCTGCAGCAGAGGGTGCTCGAAGGCGAACGTCTGTACATGCAAGGGTGCAAGAATCAAAATAGCATTGTTTTTGTATATGTAAATGTCATCTGTACAATGCAATCTGTTCAGTTTTCATTTTACCTAGTTTAATATTGTTATATATATATTTAAAAAAAATGAAAGGCAGTTTAATCCCATCAGATTCTATAGTGGGGCCCTGAAACTGAAATAACACTAATGTGTTTTGGGTAGACTACACAGTACATTATTGTAAATTGATAAATCTGTACAGTAGGCCTATACAGTATACAGTACAGTAGAAAAATGAATACCCAGCATACTTTCTTTTTACTTTAGACTTTATGCTGCCAGTAACATAAAATAAATCATGCTGCTGCATTGTACACATTGGTGTACAATGCAAACAAAATATTTTGAAACTAAACAATTTTAGGAATTTTTTTAATTATTATTATTTTTAACTTGGCCTTCTCAGTAACCTAGAGACAATTAACACAAAATAGATCATGGTCCTACATAGATGCTCAGAATGAGCTAGGGTTAGTGGCACATGTGTGCAGTCTATTGCTCTCAACATGTTGGGGAAACCAGAAATGTCACAGAAATTAGTTTTCAAGGCTTGTAAGTGCACCGAGCCTTTAGGTACTTGGGTGTTCGCCTCAAAAATGCCTTGAGCACAACTGGCAATGCACATGAAAAAGTGGACTGAGAAATGCCAGCAACAATTGCGACTGTTTAAAACATGCTTTCAAAAGTTCTTAACAAAGTTATGCAATTGTAAGTGTCACAATTGCCGGCAGCTTTAGTATATCTCATTATAATATTTGAGAACCTTGATTTTCACTCCACCCCATTTTTGAGAATGTATACAGGAACGCCCATAACTACATATTCATCTAAAGCTGAACCGCAAAGAAAAACTGCTGTCGCAAAGCATCCCTAAAAGTCGCTAACAGCATGGCGCATGTTTAGTACATTTCACCCTAGACTTCCGACTCGTTTGCAACTGGTTTGCGACTATTGCGACAGCTGCAACACTTAAAAGTATGAATACACCTACATCTACCCCTCAGTCTTTTAACATCAATTGTTGCCCAGTCTATTTTTAATAAGTACTTGCGAGGATGCTTAATTGCATGACTTACCGTGTGAGTATCATTTTTCTGTTTTATTCTTAACTGTTCCACCTCTGTTTCCATCTCAGTAAAGTGAAGTTTTAACCTGTTGAGCTGTCTTTGCTGATCCTGATATCGGTTTTGTTCCTGATCAAGCTCTTCCCTCAAACACCTCACTAACTCCTCTTGTTGCTGGAGCTGGAAAACAATACAGAAAATTACATTAAATATCAGAAACCTCAGAACATTTCATCCACAATTCAGGAAGGTCCATTCTAGGACATTACTGCAAGATAGAGGACCAAGGAATATTCAGACACAGTGTCTAGCTTTAAAACAAATGGAAAGCAAAACATTGAAAAAGTAAATACATCTATAAAATTAGAGATTTAAAATATTTAAAATAACTTGAAGGCACAGTTTACCATTTTTTAATTACAGTAAAACTCTGATTGTCATGCATTACCTTGGTAGCAGACCTTGTCTGTACGGGAACACCATCGCCTGTGGCTCAGGTTCTTACTAGTCCGACACGGTACCAGACGATAATGCCCTATATATATATATATATATATATATATATATATATATATACACACACACACATCTCTGTCTGTCTCTCTCTCTCTCTCTCTATGGACTGGAGAAGAGGCGTATAGTGGTAAACTATGGCCCCCGAGGGAAGAACTATATTTACCAACAGGGGACTATAATGGCCGAAGCTGCAGGCCGAGGGCTTTGTCCCCTAGAGATAACTATAGTTTTTCCCGAGTGGCCTTACTTCATGATCTGCAGTCCATATTTGTTTTATGAATCAGTCAAGAAAGTAATGTTTTTGAAGTTCATTGCGCATAGTTATTAAAGGTTTTTTGGCATAGAACTCTTCGTCTGACTTTCTCACTGCGCATAGAATTCTCGGAGGAGTCCGTTGAGTTTGTGAACGTCATATATATATATATATTTACATCGTCGAGTTTGATTTGTTTGAATTTTAAGTCCGAAAACACTGATTTGTTTGAATTTTAAGTCCGAAAACACTGAAAGTGAAGATGTTTGCAGCATCTTTGTTTTGTATTATATTTTGTAATTCATTTTCTGTTGTCTGGCATTGTTGTGTGAAGAGAGGTTCAGCGTGATGACGTAATTTGAGGGAGTTTGGGGAAACTATTGACTGTGAGCAGCATCACAGGGGCAATAGTTGGATCTATTTTTGGTCATTTTTGGGGGTTTAACCAATCATATTGTATATCATTGCTGTACCCCAAATGGCTGGTTCGGAAAAGCTTACCCCATTTCTTTTAGACACTGTTGTACTTGAACTGGTAAATTACTCAACCATGTCACAAGCTGTCATTGAATGCCTGACAGAGTTTGATATTGAGTTTAACAAGGCATCTTGGATTGTGACAAACAATGCCACATACTGTACTAAGGCATACAATGAAGTACTACGTGGTCTACTTCCTAATTTGGTGCATGTAACGTGCAATGCACACATTGCAAGTATGGCTAGCAATCAGTTGCGTATACATTTTTCTGAAGCTGACAAATGTGTTGCTGCAATGAAAACAATTTTAAAACACTGCCCCACTCACAAACAACGTTTCAAAGCTTTTCTTGCAGAAAAACAGGAGGCCAGTCCTGATTAAGTGCCACTGTGTCCAGAATCAGTGGTGACGCGACAGAATTTGTGTTTCAAACTGTTCTGTACCATGTTGACCATGTTTATGTGAACAGCATTGAAAGTGAAATGAAGATTTCACCTGATACACAAGTGCTGGACACTAATCTCGCTTTTAAGCGACACGTAGTTGCCACTTGACATTGGGTTCATTGCTCAGAATGCCAAACGCATCCAGCGCTCAAAGAATATCGTGGACATTTGCCAAGTTTTTGCCATTTATTGCCATTTGCCACATGGCTACAGAATCTCCTGAGTGTTTTTTTGCATACTTCAAAACGGGATTCAAGGTGGGCTTTCTTGAGTAATGGCTTCCTTCTTGCCACCCTACCATATATGGGATATTGTTGTCACATGCACACTTTGACCATTCTTCGCCATAAAAGCCTGTAGCTCCTGCAAAGTTGCCATTAGCCTCTTGGTAGCCTCTCTGATCAGTCTCCTTCTTGCTCGGTCATCCAGTTTTGAGGGACGGCCTGATTTAGGCAGGGTCTTTGTGGTGCCATACACCTTCCACTTCTTAATAATCGTCTTGACCGTGCTTCAAGGGCTATTCAAGGCCTTTGACATTTTTTTTTATACCCATCCCCTGATCTGTGCCTTTCAACAACTTTGTCCCAGAGTTCTTTTGAAAGTGCCTTGGTGCTCATGGTTGAGTCTTTGCTTTGAAATGCACTACCCAGCAGAGGGAACCTACAGGAACTGCTGAATTTATCCTTAATTTAATTACACAGAATTATACAGAAAAACTCCAGCATTTGTTGTTAAATTGTTTGAATCAACTACTAAATCACAATGGAGCCAGTTTATTACTCACCTTACTGCATTTCAAAGTATACAATATATTTTCTTATCAGTTTCCATTAAAAGGGTATCCTTTACTGTTATTTTTCACTGCCGTTTAAAAAAAAATGATTCTCTTTTATTAATAACGTAGAATTGTCTAAATACACATTCATTGAGTAACGGTTATATTCTCCTTAATTGTAAATACTATCTATCTATCTATCTATCTGCCAAAACTTCCCATTCACAAGTTCTTCACTTTTAGTACTTTGCTCCATAATGCAGTTATATGCCTAACTTTCTATGCAAACGGCGCTAATCGCAGACGTTAACTGCGATTAACTGACAGCCCTAATATATATATATATATATATATATATATATATATATATATATATATATATATATATATATATATATATAAATTGTCAGCCATTTGAATGCTGCAAGTATGTTTTCATAAAACAAGGTACAAGACAGAACAATACCAACAGCTGTGGAATTAAGAATCTTGGAAGATAAACAAGGTATTTTTTTGCAGTAAAATATATAATTTATTTTGCAGCTTTCTTAATAGTATAAAGTGCAAATGGATGATGGATAATGGAAAGGCCCAAGAAAATTATCAACATTTTGGTTGGTAAATCCAAGTCATAGCAAACTGGGGTTTAATGAAAGGGGGTTTAAAATGCAGTAGCATAGGGTAAATGCAATGATTTCCTGTGTGTGTGTACAAGTTATCACTGCACTAAAGTGTTTTCTCTTAGATTATACAAACAATTTAACAAAGACTTTAATAAAACAAATTAAAAGTGCCACTTTTACTGTGGCACAGCAGGGACAAAAGTGTTACATTTACCATGCCAAAATTCCAAGATTATATTTGGTCATTTATAAAGCACATAACAAATTAGTAACCCCTGTACTACTACAGCATTATATACTGTATAATCTTTCACAATAATCATTTTGATAAAGCCCATGGAAAGTACTTTTAAGGCTTTATATTTTTGATTCCTTTATATACATGTACAGAAGAAAACCCTACCAGAGTTCTCTTGGTAGTGATCTTTCAAGCATCACCATCCTTTTCCCAGTGTGGTCACTGAATAGTATGGAAGTTCAATAAAATGATCAGCTGCTCAACCAGTTTTCACTAAAGCAATTTGTAATGTGGATATATTTGTATTGCCTACAATGCCAGATGCTGTTGTTACTATTTAAAAGCTTTGATTAGATAAAGTAGGTTACTTTATCTTTGTAAGTGTTGAATAGTATAGGATTCGTCTATAAATGCCAAAATGATACATTTTATTATAAAAAAGTATCCATTTAGTGGCGGGTTTAATATTCGTGGATATTCCGAAAAATAGGATATTAAAATAATAACTGCATTAACACAATTAAAACACTTAATTATGAAGTGTATTTATTAAAAAAAAAAAAAAGGTTTTGTTTCCTACAAATCTATATTTTCACAGCAAAAGTAACGTTCATTACTTCCCATATTGTACAGGTACAGTTTCTGCACTGTAACAAATAATATAAACTCCTATGGTGGTATGTTTACGATAATAATTAATGCTTATTTTGTTATTATCAAAACTTCATAGAAAACGTACGCACAGTAAGAAGTATTCCACTTTACAGGAGAAGTCAGTTTCTCTTGATTTGCTAACCCTTCTGCCTCCAGCTTTACATGGATTGGCCAGTAATAACGTCCAGCCTTTGCTCTGTTCAGAATCATAACGTGGGGGATACGGCAGGATGTACATTGCCTTCCATTTTGTTTTATTTTCGTTTATCAAAATTGGGCCCCATGTCTTTTACCTGCTGTTTTAAGGTCCTTGCTTGATCTCTTGCACTAGTGTTCTCCACCTCCATTTTATGACTCATCTGCTGGTATTTCATAGTTTCCTGAAGAGCTTGCTGGTGGTTGTTCTTTATTGTGTTTAGATCCGTTTTAAGTGTTTCAACCATTTGCCTGTTTAATTGTACACAGAAACACGATTTAAAAAAATAATAATAATAATAAAAAAAAATCAACATTTAGGAAATTAATACCATTAAAATAAATATATATTCCAAATACATATGACTAACCATCTTAAAAAATCTAAATCATAATGAAAAACAAATGAAAGTATGATATGCCCTTAACATGCTTCAAGTTATGAACACATGATATATAATATAATAGTTCCTGCTGGGACAAAGGTATAATAGTTACTGCTGAGACAAAGGATAAGCAAATTCTGTACAACAGAACAAATCAAATCCTTAATGTTACAAAAAAAATATACTTAAAAAAACCAAATAGCAATAAAAATATGGTTTACCATTTTGATTGAGTTAATGGTATAAATGTCATTTTTTTATTGACAGAATAAATCTATTATAAATAATAATATTAGATATCTAACTAATATTTTAGTTCTAAACATCTGTTTTATTTTCAATAATGTATATTGTATGAACATTGCAAATGTGATGAAAGAGAAAAGCAATTAAAATAGAAAACGGCAATTAAGTGTCAAATTGTGGGTATAATTTGAGACAACAGATACATGTAGTTAGAAAAACATATCGGTTATTTACCAGCAGTGTCTGGTAACAACATGACAGGGTTAAATTGCTGCAAAGGTTGACCTTATCCAGAACAGTTTCACATTTAAAGAGTCACATTTGGTCAGTGTTTAAAAGAGATACAGCCACATTCCTTCTTAATTGGCCAGATTTGGAATTACTTGAAAGAGTGGGATCAGGTCCCATGATACATCAGACTGGGGTGCAAAAAGTATGCTGGGCAAAGGCCTGAAAATGGCTGTAAAAATAATCAATACAGTGTATATTCCAACCCATACACAATGGGACCTGGCTCACAGTTTCACACAATCAATACTACAAATTATTATAAATTTCCACAACCCCCAAAATGGGCATTCTGAACAATACTGAACTGAAGTATAGTGGTCTTACGCTGTGACATTTTTGGTTTAGTTCCACACCAAGGAAAAATTAATATGACCCAAAGTTTGCATTTTTTGTAGTTTCATAACTTGAGTTTATATAGAATGTCAGTTAACTGTTCATCCACTAACAATATATACATGAAATAATAAGCTAAACTAAAACGGTCAAAAAGAGACTCTGGCACAATAAATAATAATCAAATAGCCATTATACAAAACTGAACAAATGCACCCTGTAACCAATACAGTAAATCTAGTATTCTTTGGATAAACCATAGTCTTCACAAATGTTTACCAGTCTGGTTTACATTAAAGCAAGGACAGTCTCCTGCCAAAAAATACTTTAATAGAACAGTGGCAGGCTGGAACCCAAAAGGCATTCTTCACACAGTTTGTTTTGTAATTCTATTCCAGCTTGCCAGGCTGGAACTGCTTTCTGATTAAGAACAGTTTTGGTCAGAGCCTCATACTTGTGTTCTTAAATATTCATGACCACTGATTTTGCAAACAGACATTTTTTACAGCACATCACAGATGTAACAGCTGCATCATAAGGCAGAATCAGATAGTTAAAAACATATATGTTAAATTACTTGCAAACCATCACAGTGTTCCCCTAGTAACTTACTTGTACTCAGTTACTTCTTCTTCTGCAGTTGAAACACGTTCTTTCATGGTCTTGAGCTCAGTCTGCAGCTTTCGACTCATCTGCTCATGGCGAACAGTTTCTGCCACTCTCTCAGTTAGCTGTTCTTGTGTTGCTTTTAAGCTGGATTCCATTAAAAGAAACTTCTCATCCAGAATGGCTAGCTCTTGGGCTAAATAATTTACCATTGTAGATGTAAGAAAAAAAAAGTTATTATACAGTGGCTAAAAATATTATTTAGGCAACCATAGGAAATTGTTCAGACAGCAAGCCAATGTAATAAAACTGAACAAATGGCTTTCATGTGCATTCCATTATAGAGATAAGTACAACAATATAATTCTGAAAAATAGAAAAAAAATAGTATTAAAAAGGAACAATTAATATGATTTCAGGCCGATCAAAGAAAAGGAAATGAAATGCATTCTGTTAAAAACAAAACTAACAAACAAAAAAACAATTAGCATAGCTTAATGCATTACTACCACATTTGTTTTAAATATGTCATTTCTTGCCTGCAAACACTAATGATATAGGTTTATAGTAGAGGTCGGCATGGGTACCCGAAAACCCGGGTAAAACCTGGGCTTTAAAATTACCCGATGCTACTCGAGTCTCTTTTTACTACCTGGGTTTCGATTTATTAATTTGAGACTTTAAAGAAAATGTAGAAAATATGACAATACAGTTGTAAGCACACGTCTCTGGTTGCCATAATAAAGACAATGTTAAAACAAGCTTTTGTATTAAGCCTTTTCTTAACTGATAGGATATCAGTGTTTTACAGAAAACAATAACACAGCAAGCGGCAAGTACACCTCAATAACAACATAACATAATATAACATAACAGGGCTCTACAGTGCCACTAGAAATTCCTAAAGGTTGACTATAAAAAATAAATGTAGCTCAATCGTATGTACTCCGGGAATGTAGTTTATTGGTGCCCACTGCCCACTGTTAATCACACATTAAAAACTACAAATCCCATACCCCGCCAATTTCACTGATTTATCGTGCGATGGCTACTCGTTTCCAGACAGTTTGAAAATATGAGGAAAATAACAAATTATTTTCATGTGATTGGAGAGATTTCAAAAGAAAACCGCGATGAACAAAATTCAGATATGTCAGCGTCTTTACAAGAAATGAGCAATGAAGGTATTTATTATTATTATTATTATTATTATTATTATTATTATTATTATTATTATTTGGATGTTTCCAGTACTGAAAAAGGTTACACAAGTCTACAGATCTGAAGGGACTAAATGTATGTGTACTATATAGTATTTAAACATGTATCATGCACTAAAAAAAACATTCATAAATGTATTTTTTAAAAAGAAATTTTTTTTATCATTCCCCGACAAAGATCCGGGTACCCGGCGGATACCCAGTTCTGGATTTTCTACCCGTGCTACAGTACTTCCAATGCTCTTTTTTCAGTGAAATGCTTTATTTTCTGTTACACAATGAAAATGTGTATGCAATGGTCACCAATAGATGGCACTCTTTACATTGAGCACAGTGCTCAGAAATATTTTACATAGGTTTCAAGCAAACATAATAAAAAGAAAAAGATTAAAATAAATACTGTCGTTATGCACAACATTTTCGCATATTGTATACAGGCCTATATAAAAATATACCAGTGAATTTTAAACCAGTGAATTTTGAGGAACAATTTGTTGTAAAGCACATATTAAAGAATAACCTCTTTCCTAGTCTTAAAATAAAATATCACTATGAATATACTGTAATTCACTATACTTCGGTTTACCCTGGTTTAATATTGTTTGTAACAACAACAAGAAAGAAAAAAAAAATGGTGAAAAACAATAACCACAACAAAATTGTTGAAAAATTATTGTGGGGATGTTTGGAGGCATTTTGGAGTGGGGAAGATGGTAAATATGTATACAAACATCCTAGGAAGTCAAGTGATTTCATGGCTTATCATAGCAGAAACAGAAACAGTTTAAACGTGTCTTAGCACAGCCAACCCCAAAGTTCAAATATGATTTAAAGTTCACCTTCACTGAAGAGCTAGTTAACAAACTCAAGGTAAAACTGTGTTATATATCTGAATTATGAATCTGAGTCGTGTAAAAAATAAAAATAAAAATAAAAAATAGGCACACATTTCCTTCAAAGTGTACATTACAACAGCCACCCAACATTGATAGTGTTCCAAATACTAAGCATATGTACGTACATCCATACATATCTATGCAGTACTCCCTTGTTTCACAATCTGATAATTCACATATTTGGTATGTTGACAGTAAATTGTACATGTCATATAACAAGGGAGACTGCATAAATATATGTGTGTGTGTGGGTGTGTGTGTGTATTACATTAATTCTTTTAAATCAGCATTTGACAAAATATTTGGCTGGGTGCCTTACATATATAGATGTAATTTATAATATACTGTAATAGATATGAACCAATATTTTAACCTAAAATACTGACTGTAAATTTACGTACCAAAAAATAAACAAACAAAAAATTAAATCACTACCATCATAATACAAAATAAATACTGGTACAGTTAAGTTCTAAATAAAAAGGATACAAAAACAAGATACTCCTCACTGTCTCTTTACTGTCTACATAAAGTGAAACTTGCCATTAGCTAATCAGCATGAGGAAACTTGCCAAAGAGGGCAAGTGATTTTCATTTGTTGCATACTTTTTCCTCTTTAACCTCCTTTACCACATAAGAGGACACAAACCTACAGATGTCAACTTATTAAACTTAAACATTGTCGCGTGAACAAGGGGCTTCTCAATTCTATCTGTCTGTAGATATCAGTATACACAAGCAAACAGGGGTTAAAAATTGCATCAAATAAAGTTTACCTTTGCTTTGGATTTGAGCCTTACTTGATTCCAAGCCAGAGGCACTAGCAGCTGCTGCTTTATTTACAATCCCTTTGGCAGACTTACAACTGCCCTAGGCTATAACACAGTGTACCTAATGTTCAAACTGGCAGGTAATCTTATGTCAAACATACTCCTTTGATATAAAGTGATCAATAGATTCTTGTAAAGAAGTAATTTCTCTGATGTTTCTACCTTGCTTTTCTTTTTTTGTGTTTTTTTTTTTATTTAATTTTTATAGGTGATTCACACAAAATCCCTGCTGTATGATTTCCAAACAATAAATAGAAAGCTATAATCATGTGTTTAGATGTTTCCGGTGCACAACGATTTTGGATCAATATCCCATGTAATACAATTATCTGCAATGATCTGGTTGTATTGAAAAAACAAAAAAAAATTGCAGAAGACCTCAAGGGGTTTTGAAACAGAAACACATTTCCCGCAACATTAGGAACTATACAATTAACATTCAAGAATTAAAGCCGACATCTTTCCACTGCTTTGGGAAGATTCCATTTAATAATGTATCTTTTTAAAATGGTATCATGCTATAATTCAGACCAATATTGTCTATTTTACATGTGTATATTCATGTTAAGGTTTTATATATTTAAGTACATTTTTTAAGTGATTTATTTTAAATAATAAGTCTTGTAATTAAAGTCTATTTTACAGAGATTGTTGTAAATTATAAATGAAACATTTATCACTTTGTATTATTGATAATACTGAATCAGGGAAAAATGTCTAATGTTCTTTTTTATTTCTTTTTTGTGCTGGACATGTACCAGTATACATGCAGATATTAAGACTCAGTCAAGACTTTTTTGTAGTTACTTTTGTCTGCAATATATTTGTATTCTTATTTACACAACTAAATAATTAAAAAGCTCCATGCACATGTATTGCATTGTTTTAAAACTGCACACATTTCAAACAGCAGGAATATATATTTAAAGACACAATGAGCTGAGGACATGACATTAGTAATTCAGCAATTCTGATTTACTCAGGATTATCCACTCAAATACAACATATCATTTCCATTGCGGTCCTGCTACTGTCTAACTGTATGCCTGGTACAAGCAAAGCACAAAGAGGTATTATAAATCATGTTGTCACCACTAGCCAATCAAAGCAGGTTGTTTTGGGCTGGAGAGGGCATATATTTGTACACAGCACAGTAGGTACACTTTTTGACAATACACAACTGTACATGCAAATCCATAACCCAGCTTAAAATGCATGTTCCAAAAGAATATTGCAGATTCCAATAGTTGTGGTGAATTGGTCTAGCTTACAATTGTATGTATGACAGATAAATGTATTATTTAGGGCTGATTTTTACATTGTATGCCTTTCCTTTATTCTTATATAGAGGTTAAATAGAAAATGTATAACATACAGTACTGTAAGCGTATGATAGATGTAGTTAATTTTAATTTTGTGGGGAATCTCATTTAGTATTTCAACTAAAATAGTTATTTTTAAATTTAAATAACTGACTTAAAGATGGCAATATCTGAGCCTCAAACCTAGTTACTATATTTATTACATCTAAAATGTGTTTATTTATTTGTTAACTGTAGGGAATATGACTGTACTTCTTAATACATAAAAATCCAAACAAGCTAAGATTATCCTTTATTCAGCCAAACTTGCACGTAAGAAGCACTTTGAATTACTGGTAAGTTGTTGAGTATGCCAGAGGAAATGACACACTGACAATCTCCCTGCTTCTGCAGTCGTCTTGTTTTTATTTTAATGTCCTAAGTTAGATGCTGAAAAGAGTGATGAGATTTTCTAGTGAATGACATGGCTGTCTAGCTGATGTATGTTGTGCAATCTAAATCTCTGATAAAGACTAGGTTAGTTTCAGAATAGAAAAGATCTAAAAATAATATAAACACATTTTGACCCAAAAAGCAGATCTTTATGGGAAAGGAAGTTTATGAAAGACTGACATAGCCATTTACAATTGCATCATCCGATAAAAAACAGCATCTGATCTACTATGCTATTTATAAGCAATGAAGTATATTGATCTACAATTGTAGGTGGGGAAAAAAACTTAAACTAAAATGCCCTTAAATTAAATGAAGTTGTTTATTAATTTTATTGTGTGCAAGTAACATTTTCCTGCTTACACAGGCCACCAATTGTAGGTAGATTCCACAAGAGTCATATAATTTACTAAAAGACATTAAAACATTTTGATTGGTTATCCCCTAGGGACAACTACGCTGTTGGCATATTGAATGGTCTTTAGGATAATAAGTAAGCCCACAGCCACCTGAGACAAAGATCACACTAATCGTCTGAATGTAGTTTCATCAATTTAAAAATAAGTGATATGTCATTAGCTTATAACTAAAGCCCTGCAAATCCGTGGATATTCACATGCAGGTATATTGTTTTACATCTTTGTGGATGGCGGATCGGATACGGATATAATTATTAACATCCAGCTGGAAGTTCAGCTTGTGTTTACCTTGCCTTGTCAAGCCATCAATTTATTTTCCCACTGCAAGCCCAGAGTAGTGAGCATAAACATGTGACAACATTGTCAGCTGACACAGTCACCTGTTTGCTCTTTCCTTAGTTGCCTGTTGCTTCTGAACGCAAATGTTTTCAAACTCTTTTTTAACTATGTAGAACCAAATTTACAAGAAATTAATCAGGGGTGAATGCAGCTTAAAGGAAAATGAGAAAGGCAAGTCATCAATTTAAAAAAAAAACAACATTCTGATTAATTGCCGATGAAAACTGACACATGGGTAGATTTTCAAAGGTTACTAAATTTTAGTCCAAAGTTACACATCTTCTTAGATAACAACATTTTTGTCAAGATTTTCAAAAATGACTAGGATGAATGACGTTTGTTGACGTCTAAGTTTACTATTCGTGGCATCGACGCCAAACCTCTCTCATAGGTTAGCATCAGAGTTAGACGTCGAGAGAAGGGAGTGAATTTCAAATATTTAGACATTAGTCAGCTAGCCATCTATGTAAATTACTTTTGTATATTACAATGCATGCAGATTAACGGGAAGTGATGCGTTTCGTCTAGGTTTTAGACGTTGCAACTCAAAGTGCAGTACCCGCCTCTCCCACTGCAGAAGGAAAGGGAACTCAAAATCCCACTACAGTCAAAATAAAAACGTCAGATGAGAAAGGCGGATGCTCTGCTCAAAAGGCAGCCAGATGCAGCTTCAGAAAAACAAAATAAATATGGAATTTGTTTTTCATTTAGTAATGATTCTCTTAATTGAGACGACTTTGTTTTGTTATTAGATAAATATCTCACCTTTTCATTCATGATACTCTCCATGTATTTAAAAAAAAAAAAAAAAGCATCAGACCTTGCATTGGAACACTATTGAATTTTTAAAGTACATTATTTTTTTCCTCATGCAAAAGGGACAGAGAAAATAAATTTGTGTTATAGTGCAACTTATTTTGAATGAAAACTTTTTGGTATGCTGTACCCCGTAGCAATACATGAATACTGCTTGATAATGTACTTAAAACCTTTTGAATGTCTGTTATTGCTCAGACTTTACTTGAGGACTTTTTCATGCTTATTGATCGCATTATCAACATGGTACTGTTCAGATTTTTCCACGTTTATTTCCTGTAATAAAAACTTGAATGTAATTTTGGTTAAACTCCAGAAACTAATGTGATGAAGTGTTCAGAAAATGCGAATCTGAGGCTCATAAATTAATGTAGAATCCCTTATGACAAGAATTCTATAGTTTCACTTTATAGTAAAATGTAGTTAACTGGGACATACTATAGAGAAATACCAGATAATTATATAGTAAATATTATACAACACTACAGAACGAAGCAGTACAAACATTCAGTCATTTCAACAAAGATTCAGGATGTTTCCAAAGTGATTTTACATAATTCTCCAAACTGGGAAGCAGAGGGGTTGTAGGGTGCTCTTTGGATGAGTCCCCAGAGAAACCTAGATGAAATCTGCAGTGGGCATCCCTAGATATGGCTCATTTAAGGCCCAGTGCTTCAGACATTCACTTAATTAAAAACTCATATGAATAATTCCTGTGAAGCTGTCTAAATCCGAGAGGCACCCCAAACACAAATTGCAGAATTAAACAGAATTAAACAGAATGTCTATCCAATACCCTCCCTTCTTTCTCATATTGATAGAGTAGGCTCAAGCTAGGATACATGCACACTGGTGTCATGAATTCAGATTTTAATAGCTATTCATAAAAGGACCCAATTGTTCACACTTGGAATAATTCAAGTGGTAAGCTAGTTGCTGTGTCTTTTAGGGTGGAGATACATAAGCAATTTTTTTCTTGGCACTGAAATTGACAAGAAAAACTGTTGTATCAGTAACTTGAGTTGACATCAAATTTTCAATTAATGATCGAGTTTCTAGAATGGACCACTGTTCTATTTTCAGCAATCCAGTTGACAATATTTCGATATTGCGACTTGCACTAATTTGACTCCACTCTCCAATTTGCTAAGGAGTAAGTATGGCAGACAAGTGGACGCACATAGAAGTGTTTATGGGATGTTGGTAAATATACATATAAAACGATGCAAATAAAACCACTAAAAAGTGTGTAGCTCTGCTGACATTAAAATTAGCAGATACGTTTTAAATCCTAGATTTCAAATGAATAAAAATAATTATTATTATTATTTTTATTTCTTAGCAGACGCCCTTATCCAGGGCGACTTACAATTGTTACAAGACTTCACATCATACAGATATCACATTATTTTTACATACAATTACCCATTTATACAGTTGGGTTTTTACTGGAGCAATCTAGGTAAAGTACCTTGCTCAAGGGTACAACAGCAGTGTCCCCCACTGGGGATTGAACCCACAACCCTCTGGTCAAGAGTCCTGAGCCCTAACCACTACTCCACACTCCAGACGGCAGGATGTACTGTATGATTTTAGCAAGGAAGGGAAAATACTGGAGCTGTACTAAAATAATATAATTGAAAGAAGGAACTCTATTATAGTGTACAGTCAAAGCAGAGGTAAAGCTCTATGTTAAATTAAGGGGGGGGGGGGGTTGGATGGTGAGACAGCATAAACATCATTAGGAAAGGACCACAAGCAACAATAGCTATCGCTGTGTTGTTGCTTAATCTTTTTGCTACCAAGATAAAAAGAACAATATCAGCACCTACCAGGCCACAGCAAAAATAACAATTTTACATTGTAACCTTTGTTTAAGCACTTTACAACCACATAACATTACATGTGTGGCTTAATCTAGGAGCAGTGGTAATATATAGATTTGGGAATAAATTTCAGAACGAAGCAGCAGGATGGCTTTAATAATTTTCGTCTGCATTGCATCTAGTTTTAGATATCATAGATGCAATAAATAATGATATAACAAATTATATTGTAAGAAATATGATTTCCTTTATGTGCACATAGTGCATTTATAAGTGTTATACTTACTGTGTTTTGTGACAAATTCAAAACGAGACACCATTTTACTAGTGCATTTTTTAAGGCACCACTAAATGTTACACACTGTTACAACCTTTCTTATTTAACTATATATCACAAGCCTTCTCGTGATTAACATTTTCAGAGAGACAGTAAAATGTAAATTATGGCACTGAGAAGATTAGGTCAAGGGACACTGTCATGTGAGTTAAGTGTCTACCTGATTCAGTCATGACTAGTCATCATGTAACAACAGTACATAGTGTAAACTGACACATTTTCTTTCCAGAATTTACAGAATGCAAGCATGACATAATGAACTGATTGGAAGGGCCTTACCTGTCTCTCTATACTGCTTATGAACCTCTTGCAGCTCCTGGTTAAGCTGCTGGATCTCAGTCTTTAAAGTCATGTTTTCCTGTTCTTTTTGCCTTTTGTCTTTCTGAATACCCTGGATATCGGCTTTGAAGTTCTTGACCACACTATTGAGGTGTTCTATCTCGGACACTTTGCCTTTGATACTTTCACCTGCTTGAAGGAGGTCGCTCTCTGACTTTTTCAGAAGGTCATCTCTCTTGCGTATAGCCTGTAATGAAAAATATATATATAAATAAATAAAATCTGGAAACCAAAACATAACATGACCATTATATGGCAGCTACAGTGGGTCAAATCATTGAACATATGAAATTGTTTATAACATTGTGAGAGGGTGTGGGTGATTCACTGAAAACACAGGAGGCAAAAAGGTTTCTTTGAAACGCCACTTCGGCGCACTGATTTCTTTTATGCACCAGGGGGAGGACTTGTGCTGTGGCTTCAATTCCGTCAACGGTAACTTTTGAGGCAGTCCCAGTGTTTATCCAGGGGGAACACACACAGTTCTTTTACCACTCTCAGGTGCTGGAAAATAAAGCATAAAACAGAAGGCAAAAGAAAAACAGAAAATAAACACGCTGTGACGCTCTGCTATTCCCTCGCTATCACTTACGGGGTTGCCCAGGATTCCCCAGCTAACTAAATAACGTCCCCGTATGGCACGTGACAGGATACTCAAGTTTGTTGAGGCTGTCTTCCTCAGCCAGGCTGCCTGCCTCTTTTCCTCACTCCAGATACTGGTGGTCTTTTGTTATCTTTTTCTTTCATTTTTAATTCAAGTTTCTGAACAGAGGTATTTGCTGAGCATTTTATGACAGAGCTGCCTATAGACCCCTCCGTGGAATGATGTCCTCGGTCCCGCCTGCCGAGGGAATAAGTAGTCGTTCCACGGAGTTCACTGCCTCTTTTGCCTATCACCTATGGTAAGGTAAGCTTCTGTGTCACTAGCCAGAGTGTGTTTTTCGAAAAGAGCTCTTCTGAGTCGACTGCAATTCCCTTGCATTCATGCTGAGGGCTGGCTTGCCGCTCTCGTGGAATCAGCGGCTCCATTTTGTGTGTTACTCCATTGGGGCTGTGCTTTAGCCTACCCCGCTGTTGAGTAGACCTTGTCGGCTGCCTCGGCTCCCCCGGTGCTTCGGTGCTCGATGCACATGCGCCCGCCGCGGCTTCGACCTCTGTGTCTCCTCTGGTGCATGCTGCGCGCTGACCAGGTGGCTGACTACACGCGGTTAGAGTAGGCACCGCTGCCTTAGCTGCCCCCCGCCACTTCAGTGCCTTGGTGCACATAGCGCCTTGGTGCTTGGTGCATCCAACATGGGGCTCGGTGCCTCGATGCCCTCTGTCAGTAGACGGTGCTCCACTCCGCTGTAGGCTACACACTGCCCTGGTTGTGTGACTGCACACAGTCCAGGCTAGACACTTTTGTCCAGTTGCTGTGATTGAGCCTGTGTGAAATAGCTCTCTCTCTCTCTCGCTTCTGTGAACTCAGCTATACATGCTGCACAACTGCGCTACGTTTAATTTTTTTCTTTTCAACAGCCTACATTGCTGCACGATTGTAGTCTGCTTTTCTAAAAGCCTTACAACGTTGGCTGTTTTGTGTTTTTTTCCTCTGCTATTGCAACTATAAAAAAAAAGAAAAGAAAAAGGAGACGTGTGATCCTCTACCGCGCCCCGCTGTTGAGTTGACTCTGCTGGATTGTCACGGCCCACCCTCTCGGTGCGCTTGAAAATTCAGTTCACTCACATTGCCATGGTGACTGTTCTACTTACCCTGACAGTTTGGCTGTTGTGTGTGTGTGTATGTGTTTTTTTATTTTACTAACTTGCAGTTTTAAAAAAAAAATATATAGGCATGATTCCTCCACCGGGATCTAGCTCTGCACCCCGCTGTTGAGTTGAATCCGCTGGCTTGTTTCAGCCCACCTACTCGCTGAGCTTGGTAATAACAATAATAACACAATTTTACAGCTCACACGCCTGGTGTGGTGACTGTTGTTCTCCCATAGCTCATTTTCTATGTGTGTGAGCCTCTATTTTCTTATCCTATTACTGCCTTTGCAGTTCAAAAAAAAAAAAAGCCCCAGCTCAGCCGATAATGCCAGCCACGGAGCTGACCCAGTCTGCACCGATGGTCACCCGGATGTTACAGAACCAGATGTCAGCATTGCTGAGGAAGACCATGATGCGATTTCGATCATGGCCTCATGGGAAGGTGGCTCCTTCCTTCAGAAGCAGCCCCTATCTCCCCTGACCATACCTTTGGAATTGCTGCAGCGTTCTAACCGAGAAAGCAAGGCATCTCGGCAGGCAGCCTCAATGCTCCCCTCCTGTACTCTGGTACGGGAGAGAATGAGGTGCTGGCGTCCGCCGTACTCGCACGGTGACTCGGACGGTTCCGATCCCCACTGCCCCGCGTAATGACCTGACAGCTAACAACTGGGCCTACCCGCAACAATGCAACGTGAGATTCCAACACAGCAGCAATCTCGGAGGCAGCCCCTACTTGGGTACTCTCCACTGTACACAACAGTTATGCACACTGTCACATTCTCCAGTCTGTCTGGCCGGGCGACTGGTTTATAACAGTGGGCCGAAAGGACGCCTATTTCCACATCCCTATTCCAGCGCACAGGAAGTATCTCCGCTTTGCCTTTTGCATACACTGGGTTCTGCCAACTTTATGTGGTAGATCTCTCTAAGCCTTCATTAGGCACAAGGGTCCTTGATGGTGTACGCGCACACCACCAATACTAGTTGGCGGTAGCGAGGCGTCCCTCGTATGCTGTCCGCTCACGCTCCCTCGCGACGGCGGCGGTGTACGTTCCCAAAAGTATTGGTTGTTGGTTGTCTTCGAATTGAAAGGGAATGTTAGGTTACTTAACGTAACCCTGGTTTCCTGAAGACGACCACCAAACCTTGCGAGGTCACATCACTTGCATTCGCGGGTTCGATGCAAAAGAGGAAGTGAGCTCCACGGAACGACTACTTATTCCCTCGGCAGACGGGACCGAGGACGTCATTCCACAGAGGGGCCAATCGGCAGCTCTGACATAAAATGCTCAGCAAATACCTACCTATGGCAGGCATATCCCAAAAGTATTGGTTGGTGGTCATCTTCTCTTTCAGGGAATCAGGGTTACAGTAAGTAACCTAACATTCTCCTAGAAGGACCAGCCTGAAGGAACAGCAGAGCGTCATTTTTACTGGTTGACCGTCCCACCAAGACCCGCCTCCCGACTACTCAGAGAGAAAGCTATGCAACACACCCTCACCGAACCTCACTGTGTCATTACCATGGTTGGCAGGTGGATCTCACAGGGCTACTAACTACATTTCTGATTTATTATTATTATTATTATTATTTGTTTATTTAGCAGACGCCTTTATCCAAGGCGACTTACAGAGACTAGGGTGTGTGAACTATGCATCAGCTGCAGAGTCACTTACAATTACGTCTCACCTGAAAGACGGAGCACAAGGAGGTTAAGTGACTTGCTCAGGGTCACACAATGAGTCAGTGGCTGAGGTGGGATTTGAACCGGGGACCTCCTGGTTACAAGCCCTTTTCTTTAACCACTGGACCACACAGCCTACTTTGTAATAAAATAACAACTTTATAATGGTTTATATATAAATAAAATTCAGTTTCCTTATTATTATTATTTTCTTTATATTGTTACCACTGCTATTCGACCATTATTTGTAGCAAGTAGATTGAAAAATTATTAAAATAGGAAAGAAGAAGTTCACAGAACATAAAGGTTTTGATCTGTTTTTTTTTTTTTTTTTTTTTTTTTTTAGGGTAAATCAACTTGACATTCTCATACTGCCATTATTTGTTACCCCACAATCTTCTCAGCAACTTCAACAATGTCTGCTGCTAATACACACTGGCATCTTCCTCAGCCTAAGGCCATTTATAATCAGATTCCTTCACGAGATACCTTTCTAAGGTTACATACACACAGGGGGTGTACATGTTGGGTAGCCCAAACCAAAAAGGTTTGTGTAACACCAGCCTCTATATATCCACAGATTCTAATAAATCTCAACAATTTGTGCTAATGTCCATCACAAGTTTAATCACAATTGGATGCACGGTTTTCTAGATGTGTGTAAAAATGTAAGTGTGACAAACAAAAGGATGAATGAACATATAGCCACATATTCTGATACTGTCAATAACATGTTTGAGATGCAGATTATTAGTTTTAAATGAAGCGAGATACAAACCCCCAAGGGGAAGATTAATAAAGAACAAATTAGATGGGATAGAGCACTACTAGTAATCTTTGTCATACCCATACCTTTGCATACAGGTATACATTTACATTAAAAAAAACAAAAAAAAAAAACATTCCAATTTGTTATTAACAAAATAAATTGTGCATAAACTGCTTTACAGATATTAAATGACAAGCAAGAACACCACAGCAAGACTGGGGCAAGTTTAAAATCAGAAAATAATAATAATAATAATAATAATAATAATAATAATAATAATAATAATACATAACAGCTATTACACATGAACTATTTAATTAACCTTTTTTATTCACGTCCCCAGGTATTCACAAGTAACTGGTTTTCATTGGCATTGTGCCACGCCTCAGTTCCCTGTCATGTTCTACCATGCCTCCTTTAATTTGAATATTAAGTACCCTTTCATGTCTTAATTGCAGCAAATTGCACGCAGTTGGCACGAGTTCTTGAAATTAATTCCAGAGTAATTTGTTTCTGTCAAGCAATCAAAGCCTTGGGAGAATAATAGTAAACGTTATTACAGATCTAAATTTAAATGACCGTCTATGCATTTAGCTTAAGCCTTTAATCATTTGTACAGAAGCTTTTATTTGAAAAGTTAAAACCCCTTTATCATGAGAACAAATTGCTTAAAACAGCAAAAACTGTCAATATATTTGGTTGCAATGGTAACAAAACAAAAGTAATCATCCTTACAGCACATGTTCTCAGTGGCACGGGTATCAAGTGACAGTATATCTTTTAGTTGCTTACTTAGCAATTGCTTTTACTATTTTATTTAAACATAAATATTTTGTTTAGAGTGAACAACTTGTGAAATGCATGTACTAAGAGCTCATCTTCAAGAGGGATGTCAAATGCTTGTGAGTTTTCGAAACATGAAACTTTATCAACTAGATTTCAATACAACACAATCACCGCTCAAAGCATGATCAATATTAAACACAACGGGGATAAAAAAAAAAAAAAAAAAAATCATGTTTATTTTAGCCTATACTCCTCATTAATAAATTAGAAGATTTAAAAATCTATGTAAGTTAAAAATATATCATGGTTTTTTTTTCCCCTTGAAGGATAATTTATTCTGCAGATTATTAATGAGAAAAGGTAAATACATTTGATCTTAATGAACAGTGCTGCAGGATGTGGCCGACTTGCTTACCTATGTCGATACTTAGCATAATCTGCCCCCCCCCCCCCACCAAAAAAAATGGAAAAATACATACTTGATCCTTTTGGGAACAGGCATTACTAGCTTCTGCAAGATCTGATTCAAGTTGCTCAATTTCTTGTTCAAGTCGCACAATTGCCAACTTGTGGTCCTGATGAGAAGCAGCTACATCCAGATGCAGAGACTGCAGTGTCCGTTCAAGTTTTTCAATCTCAAGGGCATACTTTTTCTGAAGTTCAGTCGCTCTAACTGATTCAGCCTTCAGTTGTGGCATGGTTCTCTCACATTCTTCTGTCTTTTCGTGGCATTGTTTTCTCACCGAATCAAGTTCCTTTTCACAGAAAAAGCAACATAAGATCACAATGTAGAAATAATACCAGCAAGGATAAGAAAAGTCTGTTATTCCCATACTCAGATATGACATACAATTTAATGACATTTAAATTGACCTCATACAGACTCACCTCAGAATATGTATCGCAATAATAATTTCACAAAGAAAATGTTTACCTTTTGCAGGTGTTCAATATGAGAACGCTGGGCTTCAAATTCCTCATTTGAATGACCATGACTGGATTGGTACAATGTTAAATCGGACTGAAGCCGAAGGATTGTATTCTCTTCATCTGAAATCTGTAAAAGAAATTAGAAATGTTTTAGAAACATCTGGACACTCATTTGTTTACATCTCATAAGTCTTGTTAAAACTGGGGGAAAATAAGACTAACTGATACAAATTTAACAAAGTTTGAAAAAACAATGTAATAAGCTCCCGTGTAAACAGTACCCTACTTTCCATCAAACTGTTAAAAAAATAAATAAAATAAAATGCTCACCAAAACCATGAGATTCTAACTCATTACTGAAATGTAATAAAGTACAAAATACAGTAATTCTTCAAATGGCTAACTCTTTTATAACACACAAATTAAATTTTATTTGATTGAAATTACATTCCACCAGTCTGACCTTGTAGGCTGCAGTCAAGTTCATACAAATTAAATTTCTCTGCAATAAAAACATGATTCATTTGTTGCAAGACACAGTAAATACCCTCCAGAGAAGGCAAAGACAAGCTGACATCGCCACTTCTTCACACACGTTTTGCAGGCTAAAGGAGTTGCTTACATGATCTGTAAGAGGTCTAAATAAAATGCTTAGTCAAGTGGCTTACAGTGATGTCATTGTAAATATCTATCTTCTTACTAATGACAGTCATAGTAAAATGACTTGTTACTACCATAAAAATAAAACATATAGCTATTGTTTAAATATATACAGTAAACATTTCACATCAGAGGTTCTTCAGAACTATAGTGCATACAAATGAAAACGGACCTCTTTGTGTAAATGCTCCACTTCATCCTTTAATTCCTGTATTAGTCTTTCACAGTCACAGACACGATCATTGCTGTTCTTTACATTTTCCTGAGCTGTCTGTAGCTCTTCTGTAAGTTGGTCAATTGCCTCTTCCGAATTCTCCATCTGGTTACACTTTTTATCATACCGATGTTGCAGGCTCAGTATTTCAGCTTTCAGGTTGTGGACTGTTTCATTGACTCCATGGATCTTTTTAATGACAACAACATAAATATAGCATGTAAAACTAAGCCACCTGATGTGCAGTATATTTTCAATTACTGCAACATAAAGCCCAGCCTATGTTGAATGCGCACCCCCAAGATAACACACATGACTAAGTATGTATAACTTGCACCCCCTTTATAGAGAACTCCCCTTGCATACTATCCCCAATCCCTGACAGTATACAATGTAGAATAGTTACCCATGTATACTGAACACCTACTTTATAATTCACATCCTTACAACACATAGAGATTCTTCTCAAATTTGGAAATGTGTGTGCATTATATTCTTAAAATTACAGTGTACGTTTTGTTTTTTAAACTCCTTATGAAAACTAAAGAAACATTTTTATTTGCACACACACACATATATATATATATATATATATATATATATATATATATATATATATATATATATATATATTATATATAAATAATTTAATAGTATAAAATTGTCATAAGAACAGTGGCTGTGTAAA
Organism: Acipenser ruthenus; assembly: GCF_902713425.1. NCBI lineage: Eukaryota > Metazoa > Chordata > Actinopteri > Acipenseriformes > Acipenseridae > Acipenser > Acipenser ruthenus. The sequence goes on from NC_081192.1 coordinate 23,269,029, forward strand.
CATGAGATATCCATCTGATAACAATACAGTAATAAAAAGCAATATATTTGCTTCTGAAAATAATCAATTTATAAGAGAGTTCATCTTTAAAATACAATCATATCAGTTCAGGCATTTCATTGTGTAAGAGGGCCATACTGTAAGTGATGCCACTGCTTACAAGTGCGTGGCTTAATGCCAGAACCCAGCTCTGCACTTGGAACTGAGGGAGGAAATAAAATGTAATTTTCTTGGTCATACTGTGCAGTTATTTACCATTTTTATACAGGATACCATCATTTCTTATACTGTAATTTTACCTCCGAATTTATGTATGAGTGTTAAAATGAGTTGCCAAGATATTAAACTTGCCTAATACATTCATCAGATTTGTCTTGAAATTTGTAACTGACTAAATCCAGTGTATAATGCACATGAAAAAAAACATTAAGTTTCAGAACTGACCATATCCATGGGCCTATTTATATTCAGCCCAATGCAGAACTGGATTTTGTTCATGTGACTATAAAGTGGATGCCATACAGTAACAAGCTATGAGTAAGCTATGAGTTTTGGCATATGCTACAATAAATTGATTCTAAGAAAGGACATAAAAACATAATGTAACCAGGTCTGCTTTCATTGCGTTTTATGCACAGAGGACCTCTCTCTTAAATAATACGTAAGCAGGTTTTCAAATTTTATAAAAACTTTCATAATATGACAAACAACAATGCTTTAAACAAATATACTGTAAAGCCAGAAAAAGTTGACTTCATTTACAAGTATACGTGCAATTTTTTTTTAAAAAGAGGCATATACTGTAATATTACAGAACATGTAAGCTTGGAGTAAAACTGAAACACTATAGGGTGATAACTAAATGATGGATTGACAAATACCTACTTATGTACCTACTTATCACCATTCATTTATATAGCTATTATAATAAGCATGTCATAAAATATTAAATAGTTATAATTTACATTGTTCTATTGTTAATAAAACCATAGTAATAAAATAAATACAGGGAATTCATAGTCCTCTCAATGTACAATGTTTTGTCAGTGTCAGTGGCTTTGTATTCTGTACTTTCTACCTCTTTAGAACTAGTTTTACTTTAAACAGAACAGCTTCATTAATCTTTGCGATAGTAGCAGTAGAGGATAATTTATTTGATGGAGTATTACACTTGCAAAAGATACTCTTAACAAAGACCTATATCCTTCATCCCCATCTATCAAGGTTCATTTCTACAGACAGTTTATTCATCTTTGAAATGAAAATGTGTTTTTCAGTGTTCATATTTCTCTGTCATAGCAGAATGTTTCTGAAGCCAGTACTTTTGTGACACTATACACTATGATCACTAAAAAGACAGCAGTTTATATTTTGAACAACAACAATTATAATAATAACATAGTAACTACAATAGTAACACATACCCTCACTCTAATTAAATCAAAGCACTGTACAGTCCTATTCATTTAGTATTTGTTCATACATTTAAGAAGAGAATGAAGACTGTGGTCGTTCAAATGATAAATTAAAGTGCTGCAGTACATTTAGTCAGAAGATGGTGCAGATCTCACTTGAGAAGTCAAGTGGAGATGCCAGTGTAAGTTTGAGCACACAACTCAGCTGAGGTTGCAAGTATTGCTCGCTACTCAATCAGGTCTCTTATATCGCTATTGTAGCTTTAATAAAATATTGACTTATGAAATGGCAGAGAGCATGGATAATGAATAATTGTGTATAACTGGGGTGCATAAAACTGATTGTCTCCTGCAGACTCCAAAATTGGTCAGAGTGGAAACATGCTTTGGAAGACAATTATATTTTGTGGCAGATTAAATTTGGATTATAAATTAAACATTGTTTGAAAGATGTCATTCTAGGTCATCTACACTGGTGTAGTCAAGCAGGAACGTGCCGGACCACCGTTCCAGTACTTTTTTCTATAGGCAGAACCTTTACTTAAGAATGAACTTAAGAATCATTACCGATTTATTGTGAAAATGCTTATATGGCATCCAACTGCTCTAATTTCGGTACCTGGGCACTGATTTAGCGTTAATCTCTTCTCCATCGGTAAATCAAATTAGTCTTTTTGCGCATTGCCACTGAATGGGAATTAAGAAGAAAAAAAATCTGTGTCCGATTCCCTACGTGCCACTTTTGATGGTACACTCCGAATCAGTCTCTGTTAACCGCACATATTTGTAATGTTTGCAGAGTCAAGAGTCACAAATCTCCCACATAACTGTCTGTCAGTTGACCTTGTGATGTAATGAAGAGAATATTAGGAACTATAACAAACTACAGTACTACTTTAAGGCGGCTAACATTTTTTGTTTTATAAAAATGCTGATGAAGAAGACAGCAATACAAGCGCACATAAACACGGGTTTAAAGCTGCTTTGTATATCGGTCAGTGTATAGACCAGTGGATTGGAATGAACGACTTACAACTGGATTATTATGGCAGGGGTAAATTGCTGGAAAAAAGTGTATGTTTAGATATGATTTGGTGGGGGGGGGAGTGAGGTTTTTTTTCTCAAAATTTACAGTACCAGAACCGCAGTTTTTTCTTTCTTTTTTTTTTAAATCTAATTAAATCAAATTCAGTAGGTCCAGGATTTTTTTTTTTATTATTTATTCAGAATGTCGTGTAAAATTCAGTTGTCCAGAACTGTTGGCAGATACAGTCTTTAAAAATAAATTTAAAAACAAAAACAATTCTAATTGTACTGATGCAGTTCTTAAATTGGTGACAAATACAAAATAACTCAGCATTTGTATAATTCCTAATTTTATTGGATGCAGAGCTCCAGAAAAAAGACAGGGGTAGGACGTGATATACTATACAGGGCACTGTGGTGACTGAAGTTCTGCGCTGATGATGACCCCATAAATTGAAAGGAATAGGAAAAACATGCATGATAAAAATAGCCAAAAAATTACCAAACCACCAAAGACAATATTTTACCCGCTAGATGATTTCAAAACAAGCCAAACTTAGCAGCACTGATCAAGGGGAAGTAGCCTATTAAATGTGACTTCAAATAAAAAGTGAATTTGTATAATTTTTGTTTAAGAAAATCAATATTTTAATTTGCGTTCCGGTCCTTTCAGATTTAGGACTACACCACTGGTCCTCTACTAACCATTAGGGAGCTTACCTGGTTATTATAATTTTGTATTTCTTCCTCCAGACTCTGTATATGTGCCTCTAGTTCCTGTACTTTCTCCATACAAGTTTGATATTTTTGTTTGAAGAGATCAGCAGTTGATTCACAGGCCTTTGTCAAGTTGTTGCTTGCATCCACTTTTTTTTGGAGGTCTTCAACATATTGTCTCAAATGTGCAACTTCTAAGTTTTGTTTTTTAAGTGATTCTTCATATTGCTCAGCCTACAGAAATATAATTCAAATAATTGCACATAAATATTTTGTATGAAAAGAAAATACTACTATATTTTACATTAGCTCTTTTAGCACTGAGTACCTTGGCAACAAGACAATCCTACTATACGGTACCTAGTTAAATCGTTTTTGCCCAGTTAAAGTACTTATAGCTAACAAAGTATTTCCAGTAACTCTTCATCACTTCAAAAGAGGCAGAAATACTTTTAATGGTATTTTTTTCATAGCATTTATAAATAATAACATTGGCGGACATTTTGCTTCTGGGTGTTTGAGTCCTTGTAGGAAAAACAATTCTGAACATTTTTTTTTTGACAATGACGCTTCCTGTGTGCATTTTTTAAAAATACATTTTTCTAAAAAACTCTCAGAAGCTAGACCAATCACTGCTTTTTCCAACTCTATGACCGACGTGTTTTCAATGGCTAACTAATTCCTTTATGCAACTTTAGGTAGTTAACTGGAAGGACAGCACTGAATTATCTGCAAGGAGTGTTTGATAAAAAAAAAAAAAAAAAATCTTCTGCAACATTAAAAAAATCTAAATCAAAATAGGAATATCTGAGACCAACAAAATGATAGCAATATATATTTGGTAAGATTTACTGGACTATTTTGTTAGCACCATGTACGTTAACTCATTTCCTGTATAGAGTGGAGTATTTGCAGTGTTAACATTCAGACACTGGTGTATACTTTCATGATATAAACAGTACCACCTTAACATTAAACAATAGATTTTTTTGATAACCTCACAGTAATGTTAATAAGTATATAAATCACTCCAGGAGGAAAACCACAGCTGGATTGATACAGAGGCTGTATTTAGATCCACCACTGTTTAGATCAGGGGTGTCAAACTCCTTGAATGCCGCAGGGTCTTCTGGTTTTCATTCCAACAAGCTCTCAATGAAGTTAATTGATCTAATTATTTGTTCAATTGGACATATTTCATATTTTTCAAAGTCTTTTACAGTTGATGATTTAAAAAATGCACTTGATTCAAGGTACACGACCTATGAAACATTGAGACCTGGAGAGAAGTGTTAAATGTGTTCAATTAATCAAATCATTAGACCAATTAAGTAATTGAAAGCTCGGGAGGAACGAAAACCAGAAGACACTGCGGTCCTCCATGAACAGAGTTTGACACCCCTGGTTTAGATCATTAAAATTGACCCTCATGTCATTTGTAGAATGGGGGGAAAAACACATGGACACATCACACCGTTGCAACTTTACAGCACCAATGGGGAAGTCATGTGTTTAAACAATTTATCAAACTGCAATTTGGAACTTAGAATAAAATCAGTCAATCAATTGATTTAAATCAATCAATAATTAAATAAACCTTACAATACTATTTAATATGAAGACGATATATCAAACAATTAGGACTAAACATTGGGTTTATAAGTAAAACAGTGCAGGGACAAATATGATTGCCTGATTGCCACCGACTTGTTCTAAATTAAATACTGTTCCTTGAAGGGATACCTCTGTTAAATTAACTTTGAGACAAGTAAATGCAATCCGCCAAATAAACTTAAACCCCTGGAAGTGACAAAACTAAAAGGTCATGTTTTATACTGCCATGAACTGAAATCAAAGTAATCTTTCTGCATAACAGTACAACATAACTGGGTTTAGGCTGGCTAGTGAGGTGGTCACCACTATTTTAGCCTCATCTATAATCGGATTCTTCATAAGTGTCTATAGATTGGAAATAAAATACATTATGGTTAGATATCAATTCAGAGGGCATATGCTGGAAGAAAGAATACAAAGATGATCATGATATTAGGAAACAGTAGCCACAAAAGACAGAAGCTATAAAGGTCTAAACAGAAAATATATCCCTCTTCATGTCTAATTTATGATATAGAGCTTCAAGATGGGATTTATGCAGTCTAGGGAAGAAATTAGGGCTCAAGATTTTCTGGGTTAAATGGAAATCCAACACAGCTTTGGGTAGAAAGGTGAGATTAGTATGCTGTACCACTTTATCCTTAAGAATCCTGTCATAAGGAGGATCAATTACCAGTGCTCAGGGTTCATTTACTCCCCTTGCTGAGGTTATGGAAACTAAAAAAAGGCAACTTCTCAGGAAAGTATCTTTAGATGGCTTACCCATGGCTTTAATGTCCACTGCATGACATTATAACACACAACACAAAATGGACATTTGCTTATTTTTATGGAAACTTCAGCTTAAAACTAACAAATAAGACAAACCAAAAAACTACTCATATAAAAGGCATGTTTTGTTTACATGAAACCCATGAATGTATCCTTGCTCTCCCTCTAACTACATGTAAAATATATAATTAGCATTAGAAAATGTAAAGATGTTTTTTTTTTGCTTTTTTTTAGGAATACGATACTGACCATAAAAACCTAATCAGTCAAGTTACACAAAAAAGATGGAACTTTGTAGCACTGAAGAAATGTTAGGATCTGGAATTACTAAACCGTTCGATATCTGACTTTGCATGTTTTTAACAACCAACTACTACAGTACAACATTATATACAACAGCTTTGAATATTGCTACACCAGCAAATTATGTTTCAATCATTTTCAGATCACACTAATTTTGTAGAAGCAGTAATCCCAAAGCATGTTTAAGGTATTTACTGTACCTTTTCAATAGCTTCCTCAAATAATTGCTCTGTTTTATCCAACTGTTCTTTTAGCTTTGCTACTGAAGTTTTGTACTCGTGCACTTTACTGTGAGCTTCCTGTTGCTCTTCATTTGCTAAATCCAGTTGTTTTTGTAGAAGGGATGTTTTTTGGTTCCAGCGTTCCAAATCGGTAGTGTGAGATTGTTTTGTGACATCAAGGTCAGAGTTCAGCTGTTCAATAGTCTTAATATGGTTCTGAATCTGAAAGTAAATGACATAAATGTATATTTTAGACTTTCGTTACATAAACAGCTTTTCAATGTATTGTACATAGTGACCAGCACAAGTAACACATCATATTGCTCTATACTGTACCCATATTGAATTGATATTGAATATGTATTACATTAAAACAACAAAAAAAACTTTTTAGTATTTCAACTGTGCTAACAACCTGACACCCCCTCAAATGCCACAAACACAAAATCATAAACCCTAACTACGGTACATCAGTGCCGTGTGGAGCCAATCAATATTGGAAAACTGTTTGTGGAATACTATCCCACACCGCAAGCAAAGCAGCTGCTAGCTTTCCTTGATTTTAAATCACACCTGTTCAATGGAGTATAGGATCAGGTAAGAAACACAGGCCAGGGCGTTGTTAAAAATCCTGTGTTTTACAAAAAGGTTGTGGACAGGCTATATTCTGTTTCTTTGCAAGGACATCAGTATATGTTGGCATTCCTTGGCAATTTGTACAACTGTTCTAAAGTTTTACACCTCTCGGAGTAAGGGAAAATATACATACAGATCCTAGACAGGTGTACTTATTCTTGGAGGCCCTTGGGTCTGCCATCAATGTGTTTGAGGGTATATTACATTTATATAAATTGCAGCTGATCTTACCACTTCCACCATATAGGTAATTGATAATATAATTTATAAATACATTATATCTTGACAAATAGTGTTTTTTTTATTATATACTGCTGTGATGGGGTAAGTAGTCCCCCTGTCATGCAATATGGTGGCACGGGCAGTACGTTTTATATGTGGCAGGGTGATGTTTCTCCTGGCATGTGCCAAGAGGAAGCTGCTACCGATCTGCCCACTTCTCCTTCTTTTAAAACAATTCTCCTTAACAATGTAAATAGTATTGCTAGTGTTTCATTATTGTTTAATCTAATGTGTGTTTTAAAGTCCCAGTCTCCTCTTGAGTATCAAAATGAAGTTGTATGCACAAAGACATTCGAAAGAAATCCCTGTACATACACTGATTGAAAGTAAAAGATTGTTTTTACTGTAATAATTACAAACTTTTTATTTATATAACTCTGTAAGACACAATTAATGTTTTGGTAGCATTACAGGTTTTTACTCAGACTTATGACTACCTCCAAATTTCTAAACACAACCCAGGACACAAGACTGGCTCAAGACTTTACCAAGATGGTTGCCGCTCCAGACACAACACGGTTCACAAATCACAAAACCTCCCCCAGACCTTTTCGACATAGCTACCCACAAAATTGTCAGGTGAACCACATGAACTATTGTATTAGAAGTAACAACACATTTTTGTAATCAGGATTTATATACAACATTCTACGTGTACACTTTTGCTGGTCGGCAGAGTGGAGTTTAAGTTAATTTAGTAATTCTGAAACAAAAGACATTTAGGATAACCATCAATTAATTGGTTTGGTCTTACCTGTTCTGCATATATATTATTTTCATGCTGGAGTTGCTGGTTCTCCTTTTCTGCTTGGTTCATACGATCCTCCTGTTCACTACATTTATACCACAGCTCACGTACTTCACTCTGCAGGCATTTCAGCTTCTGATTAAGTCTGGTGACCTCAGTCTCATGAAAGCCCAGCTGATGTATAAAATCAAGTTTACGCATTTCAAACAAAACACACAGGCACATTGTACCAAAGTTCAAAATCATCTGTATTCATAACAAAGCTACATTTTTAAACTTATTCCAGTTCTTCTAAACATATACTCTCATACATATTTCATAATTCAGTAAACAAATATCCTGCATGCTTTACCTTAAGGACCCGAATCAGAGCGGACACTTACTTCTTCTTGTGAGCCTAAGTATTTCTCCTCCATAGTTTTTAGATTGGTCTTTAGCTGCAAAATGATTTGATCTCTGTTGTTCACCTGAATATAACAATTAAATTAAGTACATTTAATTGTTTTTGTTAGTTTCAGAACCATGGGAAATTGGTTGTTAAATTGTTTATCAAAATACTTATGAGTCTGCATTGTTGAGAAAAATATGTTAGGCTAATTTATACACAAGGAAACAATGACTTCAAACTGTGACAACTGAGTTTAATTTAGCACATAATGTATGGTAATCAACCATTTAAACCACAAAACTAAACATTGCCTGTGTGTCCTGGCCTGCCTGTACCTCTTGTTGTGCCGTTCTGTGTTTCTCCATGACAACCGCCAACTCCATCTCAAGTTTTTTCTTTTCACTGTTCAGCTTGTTAATGTCCTGGGATTGCGCCTTTATTTGGTCTGTCAGCTGCACGGTCTCGTCCTTCAGCTTCTGCATAAGATTTTCCCTATGGAGCAACTGAAAGCAGAACACTAGGATGCAAGACTCAATTCAAATCACTTAACCTGCTCTTTCAAATTTAACAGAAGTGGAGGAAACAGCTAGTTTGTACTTATTTTTAGGCAGTTGAATGAATATAAAAATAATGTACCTTTTACATTTTTTACATTAATCCAAAACTGTAATATGTAGAACATACAGTGAGAATGATAGTGACTAGTGACAACATGTCATATTTGTTTTGTTGTTTTTGGTTAAGAACCATGTATTTTCAGAGGCTAAAGACTGAATGTACTTATACTGTACAGACTGCCCCAATTGTTAAGGTATACATGAATTATGTATCAGTTTCTGAAATGTGGCAAGCTTTTAGTCTAAACATTTGTCATTGAATTTATGATTTCTAGTACAGTAGTGAGTCAATTAACTGATCTTTGATCAACCGTACTGTCTAATCAACCGAACGCCCCTGTAATCACGTGATGAATTACGTGTGGTGTATTACACACACAGTTTCTGCTGCTAAAACGTCTATGAGATTTAGCTGCCAAAAAAAGGACCAGCAGATTGAGGCAAATGAAAGTTACAAAATTAATCAGACCACCAGCCCTGTCTATGTTATTGAGCAGCTAAGAAATTTTATTTTATTAATTTCAATTGCACGTTATTACAATACCTTAAACAGCAAGTATCAACGTATAGAAACATTTTACTGAATTTTTGAAGTTTAATGATTCCTAAGGTTAAAGTTTTACTGAATTGCATTAATGTAATGATTTGTAAAGCTTTGTAATTTTGTATGCTTAATGTGATAGGTTACTAGCTATATATCAACAGTAGGTACTTGTGCACCAAGTACTTGTGTATGTTAACTTTATTCTATACATTATTAAAGAAACAGCAATTGTTATTAATACTGTTCGATTATCCATACAAATCGATTATGCAAACTAGTATCGGTCCCAATTAGTTTCTTCAATTGACTCTCTACTCTATTTCTAAATTTACCAATATTGGACATTCTGTCTCTTACTCAGCCAGGTAAAAAGAAAAGATATAGGAGAAAAAGATAACTCAAAATAAGAGCATATTAAAATCATATATGAAGGATTTTACCCTTTAACAAACATTCCAATATTACATGTGTGACTTCTATTTTACATTAGAGACCGCTTTGGTCCATTTGTACAATACACATTTGCTTGTTACACATTTATATGGACTATTGTGCCCTTTCCTTGTAGCATGCTGCAGTGAAACATAAAAATATTTTTTTGTTAAATAGTTTGTGTTCTGAAACTTGCAAGAGATGTTAATTGGTGTGAAAATAGATGTACTTACTATACAAACTACAGACAAAAAATAGAGACATTTTGAAACTTTTACTTCGATGAACATACAGAATATAATTTTTTTGCAGTAACGTGTCAATTTTCTGTGTTTTTTTTTTATTAGAAATACTAAAATATAATAAATGCAGCATTTTTTTTACTGTCTTCAAATGTTCAAAAACATGTTTTCAATGCATAATTTGCTGTATGACATGTCTACAAATCATGGGTAAATATAGTTTATGTACCCTGCCAACTTGCTAATGAATTTCTATATACACTCTGAATCCATCTCATTAAATGTGTTAGTTATTTGAATAGCATATACTTGTTCATAACCAATTCTGGATAGAATATTTCAAAGGTTTGTATATCCATTATTGAATTCAGAGGACCTTTATCTCAAGCCCATATATTTTTGGCCTTCAGTATAATCTACACAACAATGTACGATGCAAACTGATGCATAATTTGCTAAATGATTTGCTTTAATATATCTACATACCTCATTATAGCATGCAGTGTATTGATTTTGAGCTTCTGACAATTCCTTCTGCAGTATTCCAAGTTTGTTTTCTTTCTTATGTATCTAAAATACAAAAGAAAAAAAAAAATTGTATACACAGACATTATTGTATTAACACAATCTGGTCTTTGCTTAATACAGTACCAGATGGGTCATTCCAGCTCTGATGGACCATGGATCTGGGAAGGTATTTCCTGCATAAGTGGTTGAAGATACATCCACCACATGTGATGGAGAAAGGGTTCTGGGAAGGCATTTTTGCATTCTAAAAAAGTACTTTGAATCTCATGCCCCACATGGTCAGAATGTGTCTGAAGGTGGAAAAAATGCCTGTTTTGATTATCTTTGACCTACAGGTATGGCTAATTTTTCTTCATAAAGTCAAATAAAACCTTGTGAATAATGTTACGTAAACATATTGAATTACATACTGCTTTGTTGTTGTTTAGATACTTAATGAAAAACTGACAACAATTAAAAAATGTGACATTTTGAAATCTAACATGAAACACTGTACTACTGTTATGGCTTCTGGTACACTTTTGCAATATCATTGGTTGCCTCGCTCAAAATGGAGCAAGGTAACCAGTGGTGTACCACAGGGATCAGTATTAGGTCCTCTGCTATTCCTAATCTACATTAATGATTTAGATTCTGGTATAGTAAGCAAACTTGTTAAATTTGCAGACGACACAAAAATAGGAGGAGTGGCAAACACTGTTGCAGCAGCAAAGGTCATTCAAAATTATCTAGACAGCATTCAGAACTGGGCAGAGACATGTCAAATGACATTTAATAGAGAAAAGTGTAAAGTATTGCATGCAGGCAATAAAAATGTGCATTATAAATATCATATGGGAGATACTGAAATTGAAGAAGGGAACTATGAAAAAGACCTAGGAATTTATGTTGACTCAGAAATGTCTTCATCTAGACAATCTGGGGAAGCTATAAAAAAGGCCAACAAGATGCTCGGATATATTGTGAGAAGTGTTGATTTTAAATCAAGGGAAGTAATGTTAAAACTTTACAATGCATTTGTAAGACCTCACCTAGAATATTGTGTTCAGTTCTGGTCACCTCGTTACAAAAAGGATATTGCTGCTCTAGAAAGAGTGCAAAGAAGAGCAACCAGAATTATCCCGGGTTTAAAAGGCATGTCGTATGCAGACAGGCTAAAAGAATTGAATCTATTCAGTCTTTAACAAAGAAGACTACGCAGCGATCTGATTCAAACATTCAAAATCCTAAAAGGTATAGACAATGTCGACCTAGGGGACTTTTTTGACCTGAAAAAAGAAACAGGGACCAGGGGTCACAAATGGAGATTAGATAAAGGGGCATTCAGAACAGAAAATAGGAGGCACTTTTTTACACAGAGTGTTGTGAGGGTCTGTAACCAACTCCCCAGTAATGTTGTTGAAGCTGACACCCTGGGATCCTTCAAGAAGCTGCTTGATGAGATTCTGGGATCAATAAGCTACTAACAACCAAACGAGCAAGATGGGCTGAATTGCCTCCTCTCGTTTGTAAACTTTCTTATGTTCTTAAACAAAAGATCTAAATTTATGTTCATAAATTTTTGATCGGTTAATTTATGGCCATTAGTTGATTAATCGGTAGATTAATCCGTACACATTTTTAATAAAGGGAACTATCTTATAGCGGATGTCCTGCATAGTAATACTAACAAATCAACAGAATCTAAAAAAAAAAAAAGAAAAGAAAAAACAACCGTTCTTTCGGGCCACTGTCAGTCACATACATGAAAACACAAGACAGCTGAGCTACATTTCTGTCGTTGGTTATTTAATCTACCATTACAGCTTGTAACAATTGTTAGTTGCCCTGGATAAGGGCGTCGGCTAGGAAATAAATAATAATACAGCTACGTACTTGGCTTCCTGCACTTCTGCTTTTATTCGTTCTGAATCTTGTTAGATAATACTGTGGCTATTGATATACACACACACACATACACGCAAGTCACTGACATACAGTAAGCGGTAGAGCAATCCCCCTTGGTCCACTTGAGCTGTAACATTCATAAAAGTGTTTGTTTTTGCTTGTTTTGTTCTTTTTTATTATTGTTGTTATGTGTCTAATAATCCACTTTATATGCTGAAAGCTTATCTATGGTTTCAATAACATCTTCAATCTTCAATCTTCTGATTTTAGAATGTAAGTCAGTTTCTTTAAATGAGATATTAGTTTCAATCAGCACATGGGGTGAATGAACTGTTCAGAAGATCCTGCCATAGCTGCATCCTTTGCAACAAGAAAGGCTCTTATTTCCCCATTTTCTAAACACAGAAAAATGTATCCTTCCAATTCAGAATATTGAATGTCTTATGGAAAGTGAAAGGTCATTTGTAACTGTCCACAGGATTGATGGAGTTAAGATAGCTCCTTGACCTTCACCCTGCACTCACGAAGAACAGTCTCAGATGACAGAGCATCAGGCAAGTTTACAGAGAGTGTCCATACTTACTCTAGATTGCATTTCTGATGTGTTCGTTTGTATGCCACATAAATGTATGTCAAGATTTAATTACCTTGTCTACCTTCATTAAACAGTAAACTGTCATATAATACTGCTTGCCAATGTCTACAAAGTGCACTAATTCAAGCATTTCTGTCTGCTTTTTGCCATCCCTTTAAAATGATATTCTGGAATAATTGCTTTTGTGGGCAATGCAAAAATGTCATGGTCAACCTTAACAGGTTTTCATGTTACTCAGCGGTCTGATCTTGATGCTTGGTCTTTAGCTCTAACATGATTTTAAATAATTGTTACGGGGGCGGGGAGATCTGTGCTGACTATCTGGCGCATGCGTGGTACTGCAGGAAGGGGGCATCAGCCTCGTAGATCCGCCTGTCAGTGATGGCAGTGACACAGAGAGGTGGGGAAGAGGGCGTGTTGGCTTTCCCTCTCTCTGAGTGACTGAGAGGCGGGCCTTGGTGGATTGCTCAGCTCATAAGTACTGCGCTTGGTTATGCATTCAGGTGGCCGTGATTGGAAATACCCAGAGACGCTGGCTGAGAAGGCCAGTGTAAACATAGAACAGGCAGGAACACCAGTGGTTGGAGCGAGCTACCAAAATAGACAAGCATGGCTGAGGAAGACAGCCAGCCTAGAGAAAGAAAAAAATATAGCAAATAAATTGTTACGTATCCGAGGGAACGTGTTTGAGTAGAAGGGGAACCTTGGCCACCCCAGAGTATAGTGCATAACAGCGTAGGACAGAGACCCAAGCTGACCGGCTTAGCGGCAGTGGGGTCACTGCGTAAGCAGCACCTTTATTTTGTAGTTTTATTACTGAGCACCTGTGAGTGCACCAGCTTTTAACTGCTTACCAGTATTGGTATTTCTGTGGTCGTGTTTACCGTTTCCGGTACTCAGGCCACGGACAACAGCGCGGGCTAACAGAAAAATATCTAAAATAATAAAACTGGGCACCAGTGCAGTGTTTTCAAATAAAACTTCTGTCTCTCGTGTGTGTCAGTGAATTGCCCACCACCCTTCCACAATAATAGATAAACATTTTTAGTGAGAGGATTGTTAAATTTAAAACAACATTTAGCATGTCAAAAGCTATCTACTGAATCTCAAAATTGAATAAATTAAATATAATGTTAAAAAACAAAGTATTCTTTTTTAAGTATCTGCTGGCTCTTTGCCTTGACCCTCTATATTTTTAGTAGGAAATGATTTTCCTACATTTTAAGCTTATTGAAAGCCCAATTTAAAAGCCTGGACCAGACTCAAAAACTCCTTTGAAAAAATAAGCTGTACATATGCAAGGAAAGAAAAAAAAAAAACATTGTTATTTGCATATTTAAAACAGGAACTGCGGTTTAATAATTTAAAATGATTTCAAACACACGATACAAGGTTCTGCCAGCACATTAAACAAGACAGATTTCCAAAGGGAAAGACATGATTTTGACTTTTTCTCTGTGATTGAGATTGTATGGTATCCATGACAAAGAACTTTGATATTTAGATTATTTTGCCAGTGGCCAAGAAAACAGTTAATACATTTCACAGAATGCATTAAAAGCTCTTGAGAGAACTGTATCATATCTGTACTGCATAATTTCTTTGTGTTTGTACATTCCATGCATGCATAATATATCATGCTGCACTCTTCCCAATCACAGTTATCTGGCTCATTCTAGCATAATTTTGAAGCCATGACATACGTCATACTAATTTCCATATCTAATCAAAAATAAAGGTTAAAAAAAACAAGATAAAAAATAGTGTATATCACTCAAGAAAAAAATAAAAATAACAGTACACAAAGCAAATACCTTCCTTTTAATTTCATGGGTTCACACCTCTCACATGAATAGCCCAGAAGATTTAATGCACAAGGGTCCAATGCTAGCTAACATTTTCTAAATATTTACAAAACATGTATAGAATTTATAAATTAATTCTGGGTATTGGGCCTAGATCTGACAAGCACTGGGTCATATTACAAAGTCATAACAAGTGATGAAACTGGAAGAATTAAAAATTACCTGTATTTGAGATACTACCAACACAAAAATATACGGTATCAGAAGGAAGTTTGAATTAGTATTAGCATTACAGTATAAGGCATACATTTTTTAAAACAATTTCTGAAAAATGATGATGTCTACTAATTCCCTTGGTATAGAAAAATCTATTAGGAAAAAAAAAAAAAAAAACTTTTGAAAAAGAATGAACACTATAATTGGGTTCTGAAATGTTGAAGCAATAAATAATCACAATGACTTTACATTAACTTAAACAGAGAAACATGGAAGACATTATTTCAAATGAAAACTTTTGGTTATTTGTTCAGCTGCTCAATGTTTAGAAAGTTAGGAACAAAAGCTATTATTGTTCAATGTATTTTTTTACAGGAAATAGACAGTGGCAAACTTACAGTAGTTCAACATATGAGATCAGAGAGACAGTTTTTACAGTAAACCAAAACCAGATGTTGGAAAGACATAGGACCCTTACAGAAATGAATAGCTTTGTTGTTTGCTTAGCAATTCTGAAGATAGATGTGAGCTTGATTAATTGAACAGCAACATGTAGCCCTTGTGTTTAATCATATTATTATTATTATTATTATTATTATTATTATTATTATTATTAAAGAGGGCTCTTTTTGTGTGTCTACACAAGATAACGGTTAAAGAAAAAAAATAACATTGTTTTTCATGGCATGTTTTATAAATAAAGAATCTCTTTTTTTTTTTTCTAAATCCCTAACTTAGTTAGATGTGTTAAACTTAACAGAACACATCAAATATCCCCTTGAAGTCTCTGTTGCAACCCCTGAATACTATTTGTATTAATATAATGTTACCTTAAAAAAAAAAAAAAAAAAAAAAAACTTGGATACCAGTGTGTCCTGGGAATTCCTTGGATCAAGTTTTCTTATCACAGAATGAGTGTTCACAAAAAAACGTTTTAAAGAAAAAAAAGATTGTAAGGTTTTCTTTACCTTATTACCAGCCGCTTTCCTTGTATCTTTCAGAGTTTCACTTGCCCTACTTAGAGCCTCCTGCTGTTTCAGAATTTGATCTTCCAGCTGCTGAGATTTTTCTGTCTTTTCCTGTAATCTGGACTTCAGCAGGCCAACTTCTAAACCCAGGGTATTAACTTGCTCTTCACTGTTCTTTAACTGAAAACAAAAGTTTAATGGCTTTTCTCTCCATCCTTCTGTAACCTGTTTACATAAATCATTCTAAATAAAACTGCTTTTTTCATACTTGGATCTCATAAAATAAAAATAAATAAATAAATAAATAAATAAATAAATAAAAGGAAACCCAAACTGTAACTTTTAACAAACAGGATAAGCACGCCCTTTAATCCTTAAAACAACAGTTACTTAGAACTAGATTTATTAACTTAACAGTTTTATCTACTGAAACGTCGTGGAACATTGCACTTTAGTGTAAGACCTTGATAAATCAGACCCATAGTAACTTACTATTTTGAGTGAATTGAGAACTAAGATCATACATATTGATGTATATTGCTGTGACAGATACCTTATATTGCATTTCCTCAAGCATTTGCTTCATGTTATCACACTGTTGATATAGTTCATTGTTAAGATGCTCTTTAAGTGCCACTGTCCTCTTCAAAGAATCTTGTGTTGCCTTCAAGGAGTTCATATCCAGTTGTAAATGTCTTATTGTTTCTCCACGTTCATTCACCTTCAAAAAATAATGTAAAACAACAGTTTAACCAAAAACTAATAGTAAAACTAAATTGACTAATAACAACTTTATTACCCCACGCTCGGGTAGAACCACTTATACAGTTGTCATGAAACTTGGTATTAAAATTGTTTAGCATATGTCTGTCTGTACATTTACCTATCGTCACACTTACACCTTTGCATATATCTGGAGAATTGCTTGGTAGAAACTGCAAAGAATATATTTGGAATCTTCTTGTCATGTACAGTTTGTGTACATTACAAAAATTTGTTTTAATAATGGCAGTGACTGTTTTTGTATGAGACTGTATTACATTTATTTTACAGTATAATTTCTACATTAAAAAAAATATATATGTTTTTGTTTTGCTTAATTTCACTGGAACTTCTGGGCAACCACTGTCTACTCAAGCTGGGATTTGAAGTTCAAGGGGTGCTGCCTTGTAGCAGCTTATTCACATTTATAGGTCCTAACAACCCAGGCAAGCTTAAGTAATCCTGAAAAACAGAAATTATTTGTAGCTGCTCAACTGTGCTTAATTAGAATACTATACATCAAATTCTGACCCAAACCTTAAACTATCACAAGAGGCACTGCTTTTTAAAGTAAAATAAAAGTGTTTTTTTTTTTTTTCAATGTACATGAACTGACTAAATATCACCATGGTCGAAAACTGCAAAATCATTTTCATTCAAGTGTTTCTTGTCATTGAATATATATAGGGCTTCTGATTTTCTGTGTTTTACCCTGACTTTTCTAGCCTCCTTTAAAAATCAAATTGATACGTGTTAAGCCACTCGTATATCTCAATCACAACTGAGAAAAGCCTTAATAGTAAAATTGATTTAATTTACTTTTTTTTTCTTCTGTGAAACAACTAAAAATCGGGTTTTAAATCGTAAGTCATACTTTTTCATTTAAAAGCTGAAGCGACTCATCTTTATCAATGTAAATACAGTAACAGAAAAAATTAAGGCCTGACCAATTTAAAAGCCCATTTAGTTGTTTCACAGAAAAAAAGAAAAAAAAGTAAATTAAATCAATTTTACTATTAACACATTTTTCAGCTGTGATTGAGAAACATGAATGGCTTAACAGGTATCAATTGAATTCTTACAGGAGAGTATGAAAGTCAGGTTAAAACACTGAAAATCAGAGGCCCTACATATACAGTACAGTACTCATTCAATTCACTATCAAGCAATAGTGCAAGCAACAATCATCAGTTATGTGATAGCATTAGATATCATAGCAATGGACAACCCTGAGGATGTAACAGTAAGATCATTTGAAATAGTGCACAGCATCATATACTCAGGTTGTTGTGTCAATAAATAAATAAATAAATAAATAAATAAATAAATATATCACAAAAATCCTAGGCAACTACATTCTACACGCGTTAGTATTCATGGTACCTTACTTGTATGATAGGCAACTGTTAACTGTGATTGCACTTTATTAAAATATACTTACAATAGTAAAAAAGTAGTTGAGATTTGCCTTGACAGAGTACAGTATGTGTTTGTTATTACATGCCAACACAGTAGCTGGTGAAGTTGACCTCAGTGTAGCCTCGGATAGATCAATGAGCAATGAGAGAATGAAAAAAAAAATGCTGGCAAAACTAGGAATATGTCTGAACCTCCTGTCAAACAGCACACACACTATCTACAAGTAGTCAGTTGGTATAACTCAAGGTTAATGGAAAAAAAATAGAAGCATCCCCCTTTTTTTTTTAGATAGATTTAAAAGGTAGCAAGTACTTGGAATTTCAAAACAGAAGTACCATTGACTATCAAAGAAAATTTTAAACAGAAGTGCTTTAAACCAGAGATAATTCCCTAGATAGCAGATTCAACAAAGAGATGGAAATAGGCTTAAAAGACTTCTGAAGATAAGATTCAGTCATAACCCCCCCCACCCCCCCACCCCATTGCCCAGTGGTATATTGATGACATAGGCACTACGTCAAAAATTACAGGATGGGTATATTTAAGCAAATGTGTTGTCAAAACAATGAAGAACATTACAGTTCAGTACATGGTTAATGACTTAACCGAAGACAATTATTCAGAAGTGAAAGGAGACTTGTCTGATATGTGATTTACAAATGTCAATATACTGTAGACCCTATAGGGTTGATGATTAGTAGCATTGAAGGCATGTCCAGCACATGCTGTTATGGCAGAAATCCTGTTCTCTGCAAAACAGGGTATGCTCATATTTTACTATATTAAAAAACTGGGAAATATGTCTAATCAATACAGTACAGACATTGATGGAACAAACAGGAACATACATACCTCCAATACCGCTTCTTTATCAGACAGCTGAGTTTGTTCAAGCTGCTTCTCTAAATAGCATATTAACTGATTCTTTTTTTCAACATCATCCACTGCAACCAGGTACTTCTTTTGCAATTCTACAAGCATTTGTTCCTGCTGATGGATCTGCAACAAGTTTAAGTAACATATAAGATCAATAAAGACCAAACCAATGTACTCTGAAAGAGCTAGAATCTCCATTACTGATCACAGTTTGTAAGACAAGCAGAGTAAATGATAGTTTATCAAATCACCATGTTATGAAAGCAACTGTAAAAATAGTTTGATGAACAGAGGTATTTTCCTTGTGACCGGTATTTTTCATGGTCTTGTTTTCTTTGTTTAATATTGTCAGGAATGGAAATAAGACCCCCTTTGCATAGCAGTTTGATCCATTCCTGGTTTTAATATGAGTTTAATAAGATACACCTGAGCTTGTTACTTATACACTGTGGCTAATCAAGCTTGTAGTATAACCTGGAATGGGTGAAACTACTATGCAATAGGAGACTTTTTACTACTGAGTTTACTACTATATACTTGGTGCTTGATGTTTTCAGGTTTTATTTTTGATCACATAATCCTTTTAAACTTATTTTCAGTCAATTCCGTTTCCTAATTAAACTCTGTTAATTACAATATAATGCCACTTGTTTTACCTTGACATCTTGACTGAGCCTGATTCTATATCGGTTAATTTTTGTTTTAAACAGATGTGACAAATGACGTTAATTGCTCATCGCTGATCCTAATTGCATTTCTTTCTTGCAGTTGCCTAGTTTATCGTAGTGCTTTTGTTATTTTCACTCATTTAACAGAGTTGTCCCGACAGATTTTCTTTTCAGCATAAAATACCCAGAATTGATAGCAAGTTCATTATTTAAAATATCCTTGATTTGTATTAAAGAAAAAAATAATCTTAAACCCAGTCATTTAAGTATTTGGTCTTACATCAAATCCGAGGAAATGTGTTACTAGAGGTGCTTTGTTCTAGCAACACAACTGTTCTTGGTGTTGTGTGGCAGGAAATCAAAAAGAAAAAAATATATATATATATATATATATATATATATATATATATATATATATATATATATATATATATATATTTTTTTTTTTTAACATAATATATTCACTAAGATGTGTTGATTACTGGGGATAATTTGGGCAAGCTTTACTCAGCAACATTCAAAAGATAAGTTATTGTACTTGCCTTTCCCTCAGCTAATGTCATTTTCTCATCGTACTCAAACTGCTGCATCCTCAGTTTATGGATTATATCTTCAGTACAACATATCTGTAGGGTATAACAGTAGAATTTATGGGGTCAAAATAGTTATAAAGTTTTGAAGTTCTAAAATAGTAAACCATATTTATCAAAAACAGGCCTGCTAAACAAAAGCTCACCTCATTGTTGTGAACTTCCTGTTCACTTTGAGCAGTTACAGTTAGAGCTTCCAGCCTTGTCTGTAGCCGGCCATTGTCTTCTAGAGACTCTTGATATTTAAGCTGAAGTTGTTGTAACTCTTCGTTTTTATCAACAATAGCTTGATCGAGCGCAGAAATCTGAAATCGAAATAAATAAATACAAATAACAATAACTAAAGTGTAGCATCATTTAGGATCTATGTTTGCAGGTCACGCTGATACATTCCCACTGCCTATATATCATGCCTACCAACAATTATTTTTAATAATAATAATAATAATAATAATAATAATAATAATAATAATAATATCTTTATTTTTATATAGCGCCTTTCATAGTGGACCACCACCATAAAGCGCTTTACAGAGGTAGGCTGTGAACTGTGCATTATATGCAGAGTCACTTACAATAAGGCACTGATTTAACATCTCATCCGCAGGATGGAGCACAAGGAGGATAAGTGACTTGCTCAGTGTCACACAGTGAGTCAGTCAGTGGCAGAGGTGGGATTTGAACTGGTGACCTTCTAGTTACAAGCCCTGGACTTTAACCACTGGACCACACTGCCTCCTGCATTGAATCAAATACATATTGTAGGGCATTGTAATATTACTGTTTTTACATTACTTCCTATAGCTGCTTTTCTAATTGTGTTCTCAATTTTCTCAATGTATTGTTTATTGGCCTTATTATTTTCAAAATCCTGCACCATGCTTTAATACACAAACTATTATCCACATATCTGACTGTACATCCATAACAAATCATAACAAATCCCCATAAACAGTTTAATCATAATTAGACAAGAGGTTACAAATAGCAAACTTTCTATACATCAGCCAAACCAGTGTTATCACCGTTAAAATGTACCTAACAGTAAGTAATACCTTCTTGCAGTTCATGTAATTCAAAGTCTGATCACATTTGGGCATGCATTTCTGAAGACAACAGATACCAGAATTCATGCAAAAGTAGGTCTGTCTGACCTAAATTTCAACACCCTCAAGACTTGGTGACATACCAAAGTTAATTTCAATTAGACGTAAAGTTTTCAACAAATCAAAATGTCTGATGTATATTCACCTCTAGTGTATCCCTGCCACCAAGGATATAAATCCCTGTAGTAAGTGGATGAAAAGAAGAAATGGCTAATAAAAATGAATGACACAAATAGTGAATTTCTACTGCTTGGCACTACTTAATATTTCTTCCAGTATTAAAAAAAAGGTTCACTTAAATACTTGATTTTAGAAATCTCTCACTTTAACTTAAGTGGATTGAGAAAAGAGTGAAAACGTGTGAGCTTAATGCTTGAAGCAGTAGTTACCAAGAACGTATTTCTCCAGTTCACAAAAACTCCATATGATATCATAGTCCACTCATGACCAAGCACCACTATGGGGCTTTACCGTGCCATTTTCCCTAAAAAGGTTAGAGAATGTTAGGTTATTATCATAACCCTGGTTCCCTGAAATAGAAATGTAACCACTACCATATGGGTGTTTACCTTGTGAAGACCCCGAACCTGAATTATACCAAAGCTGCGCGCCAGCGCCTGTGACAGTTATGCCTGTCCCCCAAGGGCATAAGAAGACTGCACGCAGATGCCAGCATAATTTTTCCTTCAAGCATGCTGCAATCATTGGCACAGCGACCTTGAAGGTTAATGGTTACATTTCTATTTCAGGGAACCAGGATTATGATTATGATAATAACCTGATAATAACGTTACCTATCAAGTACGAAATGTAACCATTACCCTATGGATGAGTGTACCAAAGCCGTCACAAGGGGAATATTGCATAATGACTGGAATGCTACAAGGCTAAGCCAAAGGCTACTTTGAGTGTTACCATATGCAGATCTGCCTACTCCTCAGAATTGGATTCAGGAGAATTTACTGACTTTCAGGAGTACAGAACATTTTTCAGGAGCAAGCGCGAGACAATATATGTTTTTTCACCCTACGTTACTCAAAATAATATATAATACTTCATTTGTCATCTTGTTTACACTCAATTGTCCTATTTACACTAATTTCTCAAGTGAAATTCACTTCTGGAGGCTCCTGGCCTAACAGCTCTAAAGCCCCTTGAGCATGCCAACTGAGTAGTCTCTGCTTGCAGTTTGGCTGGAATTTGACTTCACAACAAGTAGGGCCTGGAGAGTAGAGTCATCCATACTTGCTCTTTGTTCAGTTTTGGTTTTGCGCACACAGCTGAACACTCTCTCACAATGTGCACTAATGTGAGGAATGGTCATAAGGTTCAGCATGAATAGAGGAAGATTTTTCAGCAGTGGTTTGCCTTCTTCATCTACAGCTATAGAGAGGGACTTCCATGTCTCATCCAGTCTATCCTTCATGTGATATTCCACATCCATATACTGATATACACAGAACTCTAGAAGGATAGACTCTGAGCTGTCTCCTGGAGGCATGATGCTTGGGAATCTCTCCATAATGAGAGAGGATGTGTTGCTGTTCAGGCGCTGACTGACATCTGCCACTTCTATGTGCTGCCAAACAGGATCATTAAGAGGCATCTTCTTAAGCATGTAGTCACAGGCAGCTGTGAAGAACTTCTTCACATTCTTGAAGAACTCTTCCACATCGTCTGGCTGAAGACCATTTTGGTGAGCACTTTCTATGAAACATTGTGTTGAATCTCCAATGATGAGCTCCTTATTGTCCTTCTGGTTATAAACTAGATTTTACTGCACCTCAGTCACAGCTTTGTAGATCATAGCACTTGGTTTAACAAATCTACAGAGATACAAAAAAAGAAAAAGAAAGAAAGGAAAATGAGCACTTACTCAAGAAAGTAAGTAAAGGAAAATACTCTCTTCAAACTTCTGCAGTACGTAATTGAGCTCTTTCAGTAAACAGTTTTAATTAAAAAAAACAAAACTACTGATTATTTATTCATATATTGTAATGTATATATAAATATTATCTTTCAAATGTGTAATTTGTGCTGTGAAACATGAGTGTTTTGTTTGTCATTAATAATACTGTGTGTAATTATTTGTACGGCTAACACGATCCGGAGCTCTGCACTTTTGTTGTCACTAAAGAACTGTATTCACCATGAGCACTAGAGCACGCACTGTGGACAGGTGTTTGTGTTTGTGTTACGTGTGGGTGAACTGAAATGGGACTGTTATTATTTCGGGGCAAACCTGCAGATTATAAATAAGCAATACACGCCGCTGTATTGCTTCATTAACATTGTTTTTGTTTACTGCTGTTGGCCATCAGGCATTGGATTATACAATTAAACCTTCATTGCACCTGGATTATCGTTGTTTGTCCGATTATTGATGATCTGCACCTGCACACTGTTAACCACTTTGCCACAAGGCTTAATACCTTTTTCAGCAGCAATATAGAGAAGATGACAGACACATCCAGACAGGAACATGTCAGGGTGCTGTTCCTTCATGCAACGATATAGGCCTTCATTATGCCCATCCATAATGTTGGCATTGTCACAGCCAAGAGCTAAACAGTTCTTCCATGGGATCTTGTGGCCTTCCAACTCATTTGCAATTAGCTGAAGTATATTTCTTCCTGTGGACAGAATTTTACAAAATGTAACTGGCTATAAAATATTTGAACAAAATTAGTTTCAATAACCACAAACAATACGAAAAACATCGAGAGTAACAGGGTATTAGGCACCATACTTTCAACTTTTACTGCTTTAATCATTTTTTTATTAAGATTTTTCACTATGAAAATTATCCAAAAAAAAAAAAGTCTGATGTATTTTATGAAAATCATGTTATGTGGTACAATACAGATGAACAACTTGTCAAAAGTTAACAAATATACACTTGGTTACTGGTAAAATGTATCCACAATAACACAGCAGTCCTCTAACAGTTATAAACTATTGTTTTTACATACAGTGGTGCATAATACCACGCGTTACCCTAATTATTAATACAAATATTATCATAACAAAAATCAATTACTTCAATTAAAAATAAAATAATCCTTCTGACTCCATGGTCTCTTAAAAATGAAGCAATATATTAATTAATCACTTACCAGCTGCCGATCCTTCGATGACTGGAACAGCAAGCACCTCTGACTTCTCAGACAAATTTGCATCCACTGTCCACACAACCAGAGGAAACTGCTTAACCCCTCCTTTACATTGCTACCATCTGTGCTGATTGTGAATGGCATCTTGTGCATTCTGTTATGGAGACTTTCTTGGGCCATGAGCAAAAGTTCCTTGATCAGTGCTGTAGATTTAGAACGGCCACACTGACATTTGTTTATTATGGTTGAATCGTGAAACATCTGTTTTAAAGTTGTAGTGATGGAGATGTTGTTTGCGTGTCCAGATAATGCTCTTGATTTTGAAAAAAGCTCTTAATGTTGTTAGAATTTTGTTTCAATTTCAAAAATTTGTTGTGCTTTTTTGAGGCGACGTGTCTTCTGCAGTCATCCTTTCCTCCGTGTGTGACAGAAATGTCATTATTGCACACATCGCAGAAAGCAAAAGTCATCCCTTTCTTTGATGTTTTTAATACAGGCCATAAGTGTGAGTATTCAGAACAAAACTTCTGCCAGTGTACATGCTTTGGTTTCTCTGCGAGAGATCCGTGACCTACTCCGTGATCGACTTCTGTGCGATCAATAGCCTGAGAAAGTTCTTCCGTTTCGCTCAACTTCGGCTTTTTTGAAGCTTCAATAGGGCTTTGATGAAAACGATTCATTTTAAATAACTAAGTCTAGTCAGGAGATTGGAACTGACGTTTAAAGATTCAAAACTGATTGTTTATCAAACTTACGAATCAGTATGCCTATTTGTGATTGGTTCCATAAGCCTGCCACCAGGCATACGTAAGCTGCGTAGTGCGTACCTTATAAAGAAACATCCATGAAAAAAAAAAATAGTAGTATACTGCAAATACACCAGTGCCAAAATAGTATAGTATAATAGTAGGCTATACTAAAACCAGACTATTTGAGCACAAATGGCCTACATTTGCCATACCAGTATATAACTTTTATATATACAGTATATATATATCGTAAGATAGCGGGTTGGGTGAGACAGCAGGGAGGGGGTTAAAACCTCCCTGCGAGAGCGAGGAAACATGTGAGAATGCACTGGTTGTTAATTGTTTTATTAATGATTGTCCGCACCTGAGCGTGATTTGGGGAGTTTAAAAGGAGAGCAAGCAGTCTGCTCGGGGCTGCTGAGGAGAAGGAGGCAGAAAGGGGTGCTCTGCTTCCTGGCAGTCGGGAGTGAAAAAGTAAGTGCTGTAGAGAACCAGTGTGTTTTGTAAGGACGGGGAAACAGCGTAGCTGTCCCGTGTTAGTCAGGGTGTTCCTGTGTGTTAGTTAATGCTCGTACAGAGCTAGGCGTTTGTTTTGTATTTTGTTTATTTTTTTTGTTTATTAAACATAGCGCACCAGCGCTTTAAAAAATCAATTTTTGTCGTGTTGGGTCTATTTTTAAAGGGGCAACGAACCCGAGTGGGTGCAATCCTTTACAATATATATAGCTTGCGGGCAGGGACATAGCGGGTCAGCAGGTCGAGGAGGTACGTGGGACCTGTGTGATGAAGGATATTGTAGGTGAGCAGGAGAGTTTTGAAAATAATCCTGAACTTTACAGGCAGCCAGTGCAGCTGGTCAAGACGAGGGATGATGTGATCATGTTTTTTACATCTGGTAAGGATCCTGGCAGCGACATTCTGAACTAGCTGCAGTCGGTTTATGGTGCGTGCCGGGAGACCACCATATAGAGAGTTGCAGTAGTCGAGTCGAGAAAAGACAAATGCATGACAAAGTATCTCCGCATCCGGGAAGGAAAGGTAGGAACAGACTTTGGAGATGTTTTCGAAGATGATAGAAGGAAGATTTGACCACGGAGGAGATGTTAGCATCAAAGGAGAGGTTGCTGTCAAGAAGTACACCAAGGCTTCGTACTGTGGGGGAAGGCAGCAGCAGACAGTTCCAAAAAGCAGATGTTAGGTCAAACGAGGACATGCACAGAGGGAGCACCAGCATCAGCATTGAGCAGAAGATCATTTACAATCCAGAGCAGAGCAGTTTTAGTACTGTGATGCAGCCGGAAACCAGACTGTAGAGATTCAAGCAGATTGTTATCCGTGAGATGTTTCATCACCTGACTGGCTACAGCCCTTTCGAGAGTTTCTGAGAGAAAAGGGAGATGGAGATGGGGAGGAAATTAGATAAGTCATCCGGGTCGACAGGGCTACAGGAACCGAGCCAGGGACAGGGATAGGTTGAGAGTGTGCATAATGGAAGGAGCAAGATCAGAGGCATACGGACAAGATTAGTTGGTCAGGGGTCCAGGGGACACGTGGCAGTAGTTGATTTCAACAGTAATTGCTGATGTTTCTCCACTTGGAAGGAAGGGAAGGAGAAAGGGGACTGTAGGAAGACACTGAGGAGGAAGACGAGGAGCATGTCTTCTCGACTGGACTCCCTTGAACGTGACTCCTACCCTCTCTTGACACAACGCCAAGGGAGGAGGGTCCAGCCTCACTAACTGTGTGTGGCGATGCTGAGCGCTAAGCAGGCGTAGGTGAGCTTTCTCTTGAATGACGGGCCACTCGACTCTCAAGTACACGCTTTCAGAAGGGGGCACAGAAACCACACAGTGGAAATCTGCCAGGGCTCTTTGAGCATGCTCAAGGCCCAGACAGACAGTGCACTTATAGTGCCCATCTTTTGCAGACAGCTTGGCCTTGCAGAAAACACACGCATGGAAACCAGGCATGGTAATGGTGCAGTGTACACAGTACTAGTGTCAGAGGACAGTAGTTCTGCACTTGGTACAGACACAAGGTGCACTTGGTACCGACTCAGTACACAATGTACCCACCCTTGGTACCAACTCAGTACACTCCATACCTACACTCGGTACTGACTCAGTACACTCCGTACCGATACGCGGTACCGACAGTGCACTCGGTACCTACACAGTGCACCTGGTACGGACACAGTGCACTTGGTACTGAACGGTAACCTCGGTCCCAGTATTGGCACTGGAAGCGGGGGCGACAGAGTCACAGTTACCATGAGTAGTGTATTAACAGGAGAGTCCCCTTTGTAAGATGACCACTGTCTAACCTTCCAGTCAGTACAGACACGAGACTGGAAGCAGCCTGCTTGTAAAACAAGCCTTTGGAAGAGTGTGCCGATAGTGACACTAATACAGCATTAAGCTGCTAAAGTAGGCATGCCCACAGTAGCTGCTTGGTTTCATTTCAATCTTTACTCTGTAAGAAAGAGAGAGAGAGAGAAAAAAAACACAAACTGAATATATTATAACAATATAGAAATAATATACAATATAATTTACACACAACCGGAACGCGAAGCGAACACGGTTGGAGAGAATGTAACTCAGAGGAGTACAGTATTGCACAGCTGAAGGACTGCTAAGGATCCCAGAAGAATGGCACTTGAGCCGCAGGCTTCCTGTGGGGCAATAGGCCACGGCGGGACTTTACCATAACTCTGCTGAAAACACAAGAAAAGCTAGAAATAAACAATTTTACTTCAGCCATTCAATATATTAATTCAACATCTTAAAGAGGAAACACCCACTTGGAATGGTTAATATTCCCTACGTGAAAGGAAACTGCATCCACACGTCGTTTTCTTATATGTAATGTAAGAAAACGTAAATCTTTGTAAATGCATCTTTATTTAATATTTTATTTTTTTCTCAAATTAAGGGTGGGAAATTTGGGCTGTGTCTTAAACTCATAGGAGTACGGTAACTGAAGTAAACATATATTTAACATTGAAATAGTTTCCAATATTTTGATAGAAAAATACAGATAACACCTGACTTCTAACTGCGGAACTGAATTAGGAAATTAGATGATTTTGCCGATATAGAAAGAAGGTATATTATGGGAAAACATGATTTCAATATTTCCTATATGCCTCAGTTTACGAACACACAACTGATCATTTTCCAAATAGTGATCCATTAGCTTTCCTTGTGTATAAGGATAAAAGGGGGATTATTTAAGTCAAGCATGACAGACAGTTGGTGTTTTAGTGCAACAGCCAATGGCATTAGAAAATGCTTACATTTTGCTTAAGTCGAGAATATCAGCAAACCTGATCACTTATCTTGCTTAATTCATTCTGTTTTACAGCCACGTAATTGTCTTTCTTATATTGCTGGAATAATATCAAAGCCACAGCAGACAGACAGATATGACATATTTGCCACATTTGTAAAAGAGCCATTGATTCTCAGTTACAAAGTACCACAGTACTAACATTTCAATACACATTCAAGTATATTTTAATTTTGACATTTAAACTGGACTTCTATGAGTTTTTCTTATTGTTGCCCTGACTTTTATAGTGTAATAATGACCACAAGGTACTGTAGATGAAAGATAGGAACTTGTATTCCCGTTTTGATTACTGTACAAAAAATAGCAAAAATATTAAATAAAAAAAAAATGCTTGATGCAGTATTAAGGTTTGCAAATGTTGGTAGCTATATAGTGTTATTTGTAACATTTAGTGTTTTTTTTTTTTAATACGTCAACTCTTTCACACAAGTCAATGTTTATTTAATTTCTTTAAAGTTTCATTATATCTGTATGAATATACACAGCTGTTAGACGGGACTGATTGCTGTGACTATTTAAGAATAAAGTTTATTACAGTTATTTAAATAATGTTTTTTTTTTTTTTTAATGTTACATTAGAGATTGTTAAATTCAACACACTTGTGTTTTTAATTTGGCAACATATCAAATACTACTGGTACCACAGTCGTTTATTAGCCCTTTCCAAATACATTGATGATATTTTATTCGGTTTCAAATGCAATAACAAAATGGCCAGTATAAATTTTAATTTATCCAGATTTGTATAAAAATTATACGTTCAACCAGAAGTCACTTTAAATGTTACTGAAGCTGTGCAGGGACAGAGATGGCAAAGGGTGGGAGCCGTCGCATTAAACAGAGATCTAGATCTACTATTTATTTCAAAGGGGAGTTTATTTTAAAGCAGACATATTCCGTTGAACAAAATAAAAAAAAATCTAAGGACCCCATAGTGTGTTTCAGAATTTCAACTTGATCTGCTTTTTACTGTGCAAAGGCAGAGTTAGTAGTATACTGTTTGTTGCTATGTGAAGTATGCAGAGGAATGTGGTGTTAAGAACTGCTACCGGGTCGGCAAAAACAATGTGTGTTATCCATAGGAGCGTGTAATACAACAAACTCATTATAAATATGACAAAAAGTGCATAGAATGCATCGGAGCGCGTTTTGCACCGGTGTGCGGCTATATCTGAAATTTACAGTATGTATTACAGGAATTATAAACAGCTAATTTGACTATCTTTGTATGAAAGCAAAATGAATATTATCACCCAACAGGGAACCTACCATCTATTCAGTTTTCTAACTATGAACAGTGCCACATAGGTTATGTGTTCCTTTAACACAGATGTACCAGTGCAAACATTAGCATATGGAAACCGGAACCTGTTGTGACAGCCAACAAATGATTATCAGATTGTAACAAAGCTAGCTCAACAGCTTCCAAACCAAGAGAATGGAGACACAGCTGGAAGGTGGATGTAACAGAAAATTAATTAAGTAATTAGCCTAATGCATTCTTTACTAAATCTCTTCTTGGCAAGAGAAATTAATTCATTACACTGATTAACTGAATTAACCAAAGCTATAATTATGCAGTTGCACCCCTTACATACCCTCTAAGTCTGGCTCCACTGACTAGTCCCTTTCACCAGGTGGGATGCATTGTACATTCACCTCTGCAGTTTATCCTAATATGTACAATATTCTGCAGACTGTAAACCACCCAATAGATTTCAATACAAATCAGATAAACAGTCACCATGGGTATGATATGTATAGTTAGCCACTGTTTTTTTTTTTCCCCCATTGATGCATTATTATTTATGAAAGGTCTACCTAAGGGTATCTTCAGAAATACATACAAATAAATCCATGACTTAAAGGAAAAAGTATGTAAGGTTTTTGTTTCACAATATATAAATAAATGTGACATACATACTAAGATGTTTTATAACCTATATTAAAAAAGAAAACTAAAATTATCTTTTTGAATGACATATGTCCAATAAAATGTTTTTTTTTGTTGTTGTTTTTTTTTAAATATCTGACCAGCCCTCTGTTGTAAGTCAATTTCATGACAGGTTTGACAGCATTTCTGACAGACGGCTAATATTAGGTGTTTGGCTGGCAGGTGCTTGAGGACCTCTCGAATGTAAGAAATGACTGGAATTATATGCAGGACTGTAAATCACTGAGGAATGGTTTCCTGCAACCTGCCAACCATATTAAAAGTAAGTTATAGTAGTATAATTCTAGCCAGGTGTTGTTTAACAATATTAAAAATGTCTGTACTGTACAGGGAAGTCTGAGTATGTGTAACAAAAAACCACACTACCACAATTTTGGAACAATGTACTTTGGTTTGGAGTTAAATAGACCTACATTTGGCAGTTTATAGTAGAACAAGAAATAAAAAGATACATTCTAAGATGTATATTTCCATCAGGTTTGCTAGTTAACTACTGCAGCTCCATAACTGGAATGTTGATCAAATTGATTTGAAAAACAAAGCCTTTCGCTCACAACAAACACCTTTTCTTTAAAACCAACATCAGTTACTGCCACTTGTAATCTCAAAGCATTCATGAGAATACATCAAATCAAACACCAGAGTGAGGCAGAAAGCCACTTTTTATCAGTGACTGAACTACTGTATGATTTATAAGGGACCTGGGTTTGTTTTATAAATATCTGCATTATATTTTTTTTAAGATTGTAAAGTAGTATTTTTATTTTTATTTTTTTTATAAATGAACTGCAAATTAAATGAACAAATACAAACAGATATCAGATTTATATACAGCTATAGCCAAAAGTTTTGCATCACTTATAATTTAAGGATTGAGACATAATAAAATAGATTAACATAATTTAGATATTTTATTCAACATCATGTAATCAAAGAAACTACAAAAGTCTACTGGAAGCCATAATTGTAGTAGAATATTTAATGTTAGATTTCGAAAAATAACATTCTTCAATTTGTGTCAGTTTTATGTTAAGCATATGGAAAACGACAAAGCGTTTTGTAATTCAATATGTTAACATAACATTATTCAGCAGGTTTCATTTGGCCATACCAGTACAGCTGCTGTATTTAGATCATTAACAATGTTTCAATTCTTACATTCAAGCCATTATTTACCTCTTCTTTTGCAGAAGTGTACCTCTCTTTACAACCAGTCAGATCCTCATTTATCTGCCTTAGTTTCAGCTGTTGCTCCTGGATTTTCCTTGTACATTCTTCTGTTAGACTCTTTGTCACCATGGCCACTTTGGTTTGTACCTGGAAGACAGTAAAGTATCGGTTTCTATATGTATTTTTTTTTTTCAAACTTATATATGTTTTACAATATTTAATATTGACTAAGGAAGTCTCTCATTTCAATGTGTGTATGTGTGAGAGAATTTAACAGCCTGCCTAATCCTTACAATGCTGTCTGTTCTGTCTAACCTAGAGCAAAGGGGATACACAGGCTCTGTAATTTAACCACATGTTACAATTGAGCTTGAATGCCAACAAAATAAATACATACATACATACATACAAACATACATACATACATACAAGTAGAGATGTAATTGGTGAAATGAAACATCTTTTAAAACTATAAAATGCTAAGGAAATGCCCTTTTTCTGTCAATAGATGGCTCCTAAACATTAATGTTTTCTACTTTGTTGTAGATCTGTGAATCCGCAGTGCATATAAAAGATGTACATTTTGTTTTCCATATCCACCCCCTAAAACAAAAGAATCATGAATATTTTCTGCCCTCAGTCTCATGTTGAGTCTCATAACTGTTACAAGCTATTAAGCCCCATTTCATTACCATATATTTAATGCAGTGATGTGCCATATTTTATGCAATGCTTTGTATGACAATGTTAGTAAAGGGAGTCTATGTAGGTGTGGTTTCTGCCTATGATTTACAGACATCTAGCCATGATCTACCACATCTGTGGAAGCAGAGTTGCTGACAGTAATTTGTTATGCTTACAAACCTTTTATTAAAACATTACAAGCACAACCTAGTTAAAATAATATACCTGACTACAGTATATCTGCCAATTTACAGCACAACACAGAACACAACATACAAAATAGCTTCTTACAATACATTTCCTGCATATCGTATATATTTTTTTGTTTTGTTTTCAATATTAATTTCAACATTAGTTTGAATTTTGTATGATGAAAAACACACACAGAATCAGACTATGTGTGTGAACATGGAATACAAATTTTAAAAAAAGCACCATTGGACTTCTCCAGAGGGAAGAAACAAATGGTTAGATATGTATATTGAAGTATTTAGAAATTAAATAGTAACAGACCTAAGAAGTAAAGGTAAACTAAATTTAACAAGGAATGAAGAAGCAGCATTAAAGGAATTAATAGAGGATGATAGCATCATTATAAGATCAGCATATAAAGGTTCTGGGCTTGTAGTAATGATCAAAGATGATTATATAAAAGCAGTATGGACTGAATTGCAAAATATACATACATATGAAGAAGTAAAAACTAATAATAATAACAGCAGAATAAAAAAGTGAGAATTTTGGCAGATACAGTATATAAAAATGGGTTTGTATCGAAATAATTACAAAATTACATTCTTCCGCAAAATCCAAGAACAGGTTTGGTTTGAGGTAACCCAAAAATACACAAAGAAAAACAATTAATAACCCAACATATATTATTGTGGAAATAGCTGAAAGGCAGCAACAGCCCCATGTTGAAAGCTTACCTAGCTATGTTAAAGATACAACACATTTTCTGAAAAGGATAAAGGTTAAACTTCCAGAGAATACCATTGTATTTTGCATGGAAGTAAAATCCCTGTGTTCTGTCCTGTATCTCAGTGTTCCCTGGCATGAAACTTTAGAAGCATGTAAAGAGGTATTAGAAAACAGAGTAGATAAGAACATGATACATACGAAAGAAATATTAAATAGAATCAAGATTAGAAAATAGTTATTTTACATTTAGAAACAGTTACAAACAGAATGATGGTACAGCAATAGGCTCAAAATTAGGTATGCATTTTGCAAGCATGTATATCGGCAAATGGGAGGAAATGTTACTGAGTAAACTAGACAAGAAACTATTAGAATACTTAAGATATGTGGATGACTGTGACGGGGTGCCTGCCCATTTATTAATGTATATATTATTTTATTGTTGTTGTTGTTATGATTTATTTCCATTTATGTATATACAGTCTAACTTCACTATAATGAACCCTTCTTACAACAATCCAAGCAGTAGGAACCGTTTTTTTCAATGGAATGGAAATCAGCCCTATTAGAACGATCACTTTTACAAAATCCACCCTGATAAAACGATCTTGGTAGTGACTGATAACACTAATAACACTTTCTCCAGTGTGAATGTGTTATTCTCTCAGTGAAAACAAAGACCTTGGTAGGCTAATTTGAAGATAAGGCTGATTCACAGACCTATTGTAGTGCGAATCATGTGTGACGTATGCAACCGTTGCCATCTTCACACAAACTGCAACCATGGCAATAGGCGTGAGGAGGTGATTGAAACAGCGTACATTGAGAAAAGCATGAAAAATATGAAGCAATCTACGCTGGATATGTTTTTTTTTTTCAAGAGAAAGGGCACGTAATTACTGTATTCAGCATCTAAGTGCACTTTTTATTTTTTAATTTCTTTACTATTTTCTTTTAAATACAGTGCTCCCTTGCTATAAGGCTCTCGGTTATAACGCGCCTCGGATATAATGCTCCTACAATATGTTCCCCAATTCCCTGTACCAGTGATTCATGCAATATTTCTACAATAAATATAGTACCGGTGTTCAAACTGTAAACAACTTCTCAGTCTAACTTCCGTTTCTGTCTCGCTTTTAATACAGTATCTGAACTAAAGAAAAGCTGCGCTGGCACTTTATAACACAGACATCTTATTCAGCATTCGTTTTATAACTAGATAAATATTAGGCTTATTACATGGTTCTCTTTCCTAATGTATTTACTTTTTTGCTGCGAGAGGAGCTGCGGCTTTCTCCGGGAGACGAGATGCTTCAGCTTCACTTCAGCCCCACTCTGGCAGCTGAACCTGGGGTGAGCCCATTCCCTCTTCCCCTCTCCCGACCCGCTCTCCTCCTCGCACTTGGTTTGCTTGTCTGTCGCTTCGAACTGAACTCATGATCGCCATTTAGCCAGGCTACTTATAGTTTAAAAACTGCTAATTAAAATGATCCACGAGTGGGAATGTTACCTTTTTTGTAAAAAATATAGCATTGATTACATGGTTAATTCACGGAAAGTTACATTTTTGCTTCACTATATGTGAATTATAGAGATGGAGTTATTTTATTTTGCATTTTAGTCAGATGTGTGTTGTGTCCCGCGGTTTATAACGCTCTTTAGTCATAACGCTCATATTGTAGGTCCCCCGAGACCTGTGTTATAGCGAGCACTGTATACAGTTTAAATATTGATCAATATGAAAGAACTACTGTATAAAGATGTTCAATTCAATTTGGGTGTTTCTTCATCATTCTGATATAGCAAATTGCTAAACCCTATTATAGTGAACAACCTAATATAACAAACATTTCTCCAGGTCCCCGGAGAGTTCGTTATAATGAAGTTAGACTATATATATTTGTTTCTGTTATTATTATAATTGTGTGATTGGTTGTTTTGGACCGGAAGGGAGGGGGTTAAATTTCTCCCTGCCAGAAATACATGTGAGAATGTGGCTGAAGCCTTAATTAGGTAATTGTTGATTGTTGGTTAATTAGGCTCCAGCCAGATTATAAAAGTTAAAATGTAATTAAATTTGTTTGGAAGCACTTATGTATACTTCATAATTCAGAAAAAATGAAAAAAATCTTTCCGAAAGCAGTGACCATAGCTTTTAGAAGGGATGCAAATTTTGCTGACATTTTAATTCACAGTAAACATAAAGGGATCATAGATACATTAAGGGACACTGAAACCTGTAAAAGCACTTGTAAAGTGTGCAAATATATTGGCAAAGATAAAAGTGCAATCGCAAATAAAGAAAATATTGTATATATTGTTATATGGTATATTTTGCATAAAATGTAATAAAATAAAAAATGTAGTCCCTGACCACCTTCCGGCACCTCCCTCAAGACACACCTGTTCAGACAGCATCTGAAACCTCACAACTCTCGACTATACTGGACTATATGGCACCCAATTGTACCAGTACTTGCGTCAGCTTGTACTTGCACTGAACTACTCCATACCTTGCCATATTCTACTACTGCTCTTAATTATAACTATTTCCTGTATCTTGTACTTGATTTTACTCTTATAGGTATCCGTATTCACATTTTTTGTAATTGCTCGTATTTGAAATCATTCTTATCCATCTGTCGTACTTACTACATGCTCTTAATGGACTTTACTTGTATAAGCAAATATTTTTACAATAAGTTTAACTGCTCTTAGTCGAATTTGCTCTTAAATGTATTTACTGTATTCTTTATTTTGCTCTTATTTGAAATTGATCTTATTTTCTACTGATTTTACTGTACTTTATAACTGTTCTTATCTGTAATGTGATATTCTGTATTGTGATATTCTATAACGTGGTACTTTGTACTGTGGTATTTTGTAACAACTGTATAACAACCTGGATAAGGGTGTCTGCTAATAAATAAATAAATAAATAATAGGAGAGACAGGTACATCATTATATAAAATAATACAGAACCACCTATCACATATAAGAAATACAAAAGTAAATGAACCAATAGTTCAGCACTTTACAAGGAATAGATACACCATGGATGACCTAAAGTTTGTGGTTTCAGAAAAATTTAAATTAGATAATGATAATTAGACCATGATGCCTGAAGGTTTAAATAGGATGGAACAGTAGATCGTTACATCATTAGCTATATAGTGAATGACATCACAAAGACATTAGACTTAAAGATAAATACATATATGGTTACCATGGCATCAGACGCCTATAAATACCTCCAATGTTTGTTTTCAAACACACTTAAAAACAAACAAACATACCGAAACATTTTCCTAATATATTGCTTATAAGAGATCTAGAATCCAAGACAATATGATGCAAAGTAGATTTAAAAAAAAGTAATGCTGTTGAAAACACAGGGGTGAAATTTCATTTTGGAAGCTGTCACACCCCTCCAAAGAAATTTTTAATTTTCCTTTATGATACTATTGAGGTCAGTTTTCTGTTGAAAAACACATTTAGGATTTTGTTTATTGTAGCAATTTTGTGTTCTTTAGTAGTGGATGCAAAGCAGGAAAAAATATATAAATAATAAAGACAGGAAGACATTAGAAGGTCAATTTGTACTTACCAAGGAGGGGGTGTATCAATTTAGATCAATATATCACTTAATTCTGGGCAGAAAATTAAGAAAGAATATTTAAAATGGAATAATAAAATACATTTTGCTCCTTTGGTTTAGTGGATTGAATCATAGGGTTAATTTTTCTCCACAGCAACATATATTCAGAGGGGTCTGGCTTTGGCTGAAGAGGTTACGTTAACCAGTTTTACCATGTCTGTAAATTGTAAAGTTTTATCATAACAAAAGATTTTAGTCAGAAAATTATTTCTCTTTTTTTTTTTTTAGAAAAGTCTGTGATAAAGCCCATAGATTTGGTCCATCTTCCTTTCCAAACTACAAACAATCATGGGTGGGGGGGGGGGGAAATCGAAAAAACACATAAAAAAAAAAGCAATATTGTGTGGCCTGTGATACTGTTCTCTGAGTTCGGGGCTGCTCTCATTGATATGACAATCTAATTATAAATACTGAGTTTCACTCTGTGTCTGTACATTGACATATTGCTATTCTACACCATCTGTACAAAATACAGCAAGGCTCTTAATACAGTCACTGTTTTTCAATGTCATTAACTATACTCTCTTAGACAAATCTTGCAACCTTGAAATATCCATCTTACACATTTAACATTGGTCTTTTTTCTTATTAAGGTTGGGGTAAGTTATTTTTAAGTTAAACAATTACATGTCTACTAGCATTTTTTTTGTTTGTTTTGTTTTAGACTGTTACAACAACACTACTACTACTTTTGTCGACCAGTGGGCTCTGGGGGGCGTACTCTGTACCACCTCCCCTTTGGTTTTGCATATATAATTTACAGTCCTTTTTACTGTTTTTTTCAGTTAAATTAGTTAAGGTCTGTCTTTTTTAGCATCCTCAAGGGTGCTAATTTGAATTTTTGTCCAGCTGTCTTTGGACAGCTGGTGTAGTCCCGTCAAACGGACCTTAAATAGGACTACTACTACTACTACTACTAATAATAATAATAATAATAATAATAATAATAATAATAATAATAATAATGGCAGTTCTTAACTTCTACACATATTTTTGTTCACCAAATGTAACAAAATAATAATACATGTCCTTATATTCTGTTTTAGAGATATCCTTGCTGCATCACAAACAGTCTAGAGGAAAAAAAAACTACATTGCCTGTCTATCTAATTCTTTAAACCTAATGTCATTTAGATTATTGGCAAAAAACATTACTGATTTTGACAGATACATAGTAATTTTACAAGACACAGTATCAAGGCAGTTTTTTTGCAAGCGTGTTACTGCTGGAATAAGTAAAGCTGAATATGTCAGTAATTGGAGGCTTCGATTTAATATCCTCCATTTCTCCTAGGGTATACCTCAGTCAATACTCTTGCAAAGAATATCACAGTTAATCAAAACAAATAAATA